>NC_140959.1:28064523-28664523 GCF_014529385.1 Adiantum capillus-veneris
ATGTAGTTTTGAGTTGCTTGGAAGCATTGAAAGTACTTTTTTGCTAGGTAACAGATAGCATGAGAACAAACAAGTTCAATTACCCCTAAAAGTACCTTAGTGATAAGTACTTAGGAACCTTATGGCACCAATCCTAAAGCTATAGGTACTTTGGAGATAGATAATAGACTTCAAAGTACCTAACAAAGTTAGTAAGGAAAGCACCATGAGAGTGAAGAGGTTCCTTATGTACTATAGGTACTATATACATACACTTAAAAACCACCAATGTATACTCTTATGTAGTTTTGAGTTGCTTGGAAGCATTGAAAGTACTTTTTTGCTAGGTAACAGATAGCATAAGAACAAACAAGTTCAATTACCCCTAAAAGTACCTTAGTGATAAGTACTTAGGAACCTTATGGCACCAATCCTAAAGCTATAGGTACTTTGGAGATAGATAATAGACTTCAAAGTACCTAACAAAGGTAGTAATGAAATCACCATGAGAGTGAAAAGGTTCCTTATGTACTATGTAGATAGAAAAAGTCTTAAATACCTCGCAAAGGCACTTATGGAAGTACCATATTGATGATTGGCATACACAATTCTTGGCACAACCTAGAGAAAACAATACGGAATTTCCCATTTTTTATTCCAGCAAACAACTTAATAGTGCGGAGAGAAATTACACAACCACGAAAAGAGAAGGATTTAGAATGGTCTATGCACTAAAAAATTTTAGACACTGCCTTCTCGCAAACAAATTTGTATTCTTTGTAGATCACCAAGAACTATTGTACTTGGTGAACAAATTATGTAATACAGGACAAATTGTTCGATGATTCATTATATTGCTTGAGTCTGATTACATCGTAGTAGTAAAAAAGGGCACTACTCATCAAAGAGTGGACCATTTTTCTTGATTGACTCATGGAGAAGCACCTCAAGGAGTTGACAATGATTTTCTTGACTCATACCTATTTAATATAAAGATGGTACTGAGATGGAGTGAGCATGTCATACCATTGCTCACCATTAGTTCTTTGAAGACTGAAAGGCAACCATTAGTCATTGAGCACACGTGATCACTTGTGCTAATAGTAGGACGACTATATAGGCATGGGCATGATGGAATAATTAAGCTATATATAGAGCCAACAAAGAAAAATGTGTACTTGAGACAAGCCCATGAACAACTAAAGGGATTCACAATGCAACAACTCAAACATATCAACGATTGATGATACTTGGAGTGTACTAGCCTCATATGTAGCAAATTTCTCATGACTATGTTAGTTCATGCAATGCTTGTTAATGCAAGCACCCCTAGAACACGCAACACTATTGAAAATCACAAATACACCTAAGTGGATTAAGTACGTTGTAGACTACCTCAAAAAGTGAGTCTTGCCAGAGAGAATAAGTAGATCCAGACAAAAATCGATTCAAACAAAAGTTGAAAACTACATGATAATTGAAGACCACCTTTACAAGAGGGGTAATGATAACAATTTGAAAATTTGTGTCACAAAAAGTGAGTACATACCAAGTCTTGAGCAAGCACATGTCGACGGACAAGTAGGCGGTCATTTTTTTGCGGACAAAATTGCAGAATCAATACTTCTTGCAAGAATATGGTGGCTGGCCTACCTTGTTCATGGATGTAGAGAAATACGTGAAACGATGTGACAATTTCTAGAGCACCAAAGCACCTACAAGATGAGAAAAAATGCCTTACGACCTATCATGGGAGCAAGGGCTTTTGCCAAATGGGGGAAAGACTTTGTTGGACCTATCTCACCACCTACCTATAGGATGCATGCTCACTATATCATAGTGGCTACAGCTTATCTAATGAAGTGGGTCGAAGTCAAGGCACACAACAAAACAATGCACGCTCGACAAGACAGTTCTTATATAATAACATCTTTACAAGGTACAGGCTATCGCTTGAGATAGTGAGCGATCAAGTGACTCACTTCGTTAATGTAATGATTGAATTTCTGTTGAGAGAAATCATTGTGCTTCATTCCAAATGAGCACCCTATCACCCTCAAGCGAACAGACAAGTGGAGAGCACAAACAATTTTTTATGCACAATGCTCGATGAGACGAGAGCAAACTGGGATCGGAAGTTACATTCAACTCTTTGGGCATATTGGATAGCATACAAAACAAAACTAAGGATAACGCCTTTCAATTTGATGTTTTGGATTAATGCCATATTACCCATGGAATTCTTGGTTCCCACATTACGAGTAGCCAAAAACTTAGGATGCACCGAACATGAGCAGTCGGACAGAGTTAACCAACTAACAAAGTTAGATGAAGTCCGACTCAAAGTTGTTGCAAGCATCTACACACAAAAATGGTAGACGAAGTATTTTTGTGATTAGCACGTGATAAACGAGGAGTTTCCAAAGGGGGACTATGTATTAGTCTATACCTTGAAGCAGCACTCCAAGAAATTGAAAACGTGAGGTAGCGGCCCATTTGTGATCAGTGATATATCACCTAGTGGTATCGTAAATTTTACAACATTAGAGGGAGAGGAGATGCCTAATTGGATCAATGGTTGTAGATTATAGTGATATCACTTACCACTCACTACTGACATGTTGGACAAGATTCATTAGGCAAAGGAATGGACGCAGATTGCTCAAGCTATCAAAAGATCATGCAAGGGAGGAGGAGAAGTTGCAGACTTTAAAACATAAAGAACGACAAATCAGAGCTCCAATTCAACAACTAGAAACCCCATCTCCACCTATCAATATAGAGCAACTAGAGCCCATTGGGCTTGGAGGTATAAATGTATGAATCAATATCCAGGTAACAAATGGATCAACAGAAAGATCACTTGTAGATACGATTGCATGGGTCAACTCCATGAAGTATTCGATTTACCTTAAGCTATCATATGAAATATTGATGCCAATTAAGATAGAGCTCATAGTAGCCCCAACAAAGGCAGAATGGTCAACTTAGTCCAAGCAAACATATCAACCAATATTGATAGCCATCATTGTCCATATCAATTCCATATAACGCCCATGATACTGATCCTAATGAAACAATTGTCGAGTGGATATGATCGTACAAAGAAATTCCAGATTGGCAAGAGGACACTCTGAAATACATCCTCAAGGGAAACTTGTATGTTACTACATTGGCACAAACAGATCGTATATGGAACATGCAGCCAATCCAACTAAAATCGCAGCATGCAATTCAGCCCAAACCATCTAAACCAACCCATGGAAATCCAGTTAGGCAAGTATGGATAAAGAAATCCATAATTGCAACCAAACCAAAGTAGATATGGCTACCTACACCACAAAGCACCAAGCTACCTTCTAGTATAATCCACCAACACGTAGAAAAAACTCCATAGAATGGTTATACGTGGAAAAAGAAATCCACACCGTGGACCAAATCTCTATAAAATCAGCCCAAGTACAAATGGATATCAAAATCCAAATCGGCAAAGCCACCAACCTCCAAGAAAACAATGTGGCAATGGAGACCCAAACAACAAAAACAACAATAGCCTTTTCCGTCTCAACCACCCAAATACAAGTGGGTACCAAAAACCATGCCAAGTCAAATACTCAATCTGCCACAAGTACTCACAAAACCTGCACATCATTTTGTTACCCAATGCATCTCTTCCATAAGAATAATAGTGCCACACCCCATGGCTTTGCATAGATATGTTGTTTGCACCTAGTCACCTTGCACAAACCTTTGTTCGGGATGACTCAGAACGGGAAGGGGAGAAGTAACAGGACCTTGAGAAGCTTATTTCAAGATCTACAGTTGCAAGATGTTAAGAAATCATGTATATAGTGTACAAAGTGTTTTTTGCCGCTTAAATTTTTTCTTTTTCATTGCTTTTTAATAGGATTTAACCCTTATCAGGCATAGTAATGAGTCATAGCGACAAATCAACAGACATGATGCTTAGGGTGATGTATATTCGGGCCAACTTACAACGGACCAAAATTGAAAAATCAAGGGCAATTAATGATCGGGCATCCAAATGATGAGCCGTCAGAGTGGCAAGTGGTATAACATGTAAAATGTGAGCAAATAAGGTAACTATACACTCATCACTCCGGCTAGGTCGGGCACATATATACAAAATTAGGTAGGTTAGACATTTGCATTCTTTCAGAGAGAGAGAGAGAGAGAGAGAGAGAGAGAGAGAGAGAGAGAGAGAGAGAGAGAGAGAGAGAGAGAGAGAGAGAGAGAGCTTCCTATCGGGTTTCCACCTGCTACGGACACTCAGAGCCTCCTTACTACACCAGATTTTTGATGGGAATTATTTCACCAAAGGAAAATTGTCAGGGGTCCATTGGGGCATCAAATGAAGTCCAAATCCAAAAATATTTCACCAATGGGATCTTCACAAGGAGCAAAATCCAACCATGTAACCACAATTCATAAAGGTGGTGAAACATGGATCGCAATCCATGTCCCCCCACCTCCAAATTTAGAGATTTTTGGGGCAAAAGCATCCTCTCAATAGCGCCTTTACACTGCAGAAATCACATAATACAAATGTTGCTCAACATGGATCATGATCCATGGACCCCAACTTGCCAGATAGTGATAAAAAATAGACCCACATTTGAATATCACCTTCGGGATAGTGCCCTACAAATTTGAGAGAAATTAGACATATGACCACCCGAAAACCTTGGCAAAATGAAAAATCAGTCTATAAATGGTCATTTTGACTCACAATGTGCAAATTTGGTCCAAATTCAAAAATATAATGTCCAATAGCTTTGGAAACATGCCAAGATCCACCCCACAAAATTTGGCCACTTTTGGTCACAAAACTTGGATCGCGATCCTTTTACCCTCAAAGCAGAATTGTTAGGAATTGGGTGCAAGGTGATTGTACAAGTCAATTATGAAAACACATATCAATTTTCTAGTGTTTTGGTGCTCAAAATGGTTCAAATTGCATTTCAAGAAGTTTTAGAGTGCAAGTGTTAAAGCCAGAGTAATTGGTAAACATAAAGTATTGAAGTTGCTCAATGTATCCAAAAGTAATGCAAAAAATGCTTGTCAAATGGACCAAACTTGCCAACAGGGCTCAAATGGTCAAATGAACTCCAAATGTTTTGAAATCGGTCAAACAAATAGAATTGAGAGTGAACTTCTACTTTCAATCATCAAATCTAAAAAACTTCAAACAGTACAACCACAAGGAGCTATCCAAGATGGTATCAAAAATCCAATATGAAAAACTTGGACTAAATTGGGCCATAAACTGGAAATTGGGTAAACTTAGGAAAAACTTATCCAAATTTGCAAAATTTTAGAAGTGTGCTAGGATAGGCTATAGGGACATGTTGGCCAAGTTTCACCCCAAAAGGCTGTCAAACATGGATCGTGATCCATGTACCTTTTCCACTTTTCCAGGCCAAAACCTAACCATCAAGTCATTTGGACACCAAAACCCTAGCCAAATTGCCAAAATTCTCTAAGTCTGTGGATAGTTTCCAAGGATTTGCATAATACCCAAATCGGTGATCCAAATCTAGAAATTTTTGGACCATAGCATCTCCATATCCTACCCAATTCTGTATCAATAGAATTCCCAAATGTGTTCCAACATGGATCGCGATCGATGTACCTCTAACACGGATTTGACTTGTAACCACATAACATACTGCCCATAGTTGTCCTAAATGCACTCGTGAAGTTTGGTCAAATTTGGACTTGTTTTGATCAAGTTGTGCTCATTTTTCATTTGATGGTCATGTTTACATTTTTTTCACTTTCTTGACAAATTTTTGACAACTTTTCAGGGCTAAACAGTTGGTTTTTTTATACCAAAATGCCTCGACGAAAAGCTCAAAAAGAATGGGAAGCAGCTCCATATAAAGTCATAGATATATCTTCAAACAAGAAAGCTCACATATCAGATGAAGAGCTGTCAAAATCCTTGAAAAATGTATTTATAGGGAAGTTCCAGGCAGCAGATGGAACAAAGGTAAAGACAAAAATCTTCCGAAGGGAGATGTGGACACTACATCAACAAAAAGGAGTTATTGAAGTCTCAAAGTGCCTGCAGCTAATCAACTTTTTTAGTCTTCCCCCATGGGGCACATATTTTTAGAGAGCCCATGATCTCATGATCTCCATCTAGTACAATGGAGAAGCCACTTTGACAGACATACATGGTGCAACAGTCAAAGTGCGAATAACAAATGAGCTGATAAATCAAGCACTCCATAAACTCGACTGGAAATCACAATTTGTTGCACAAGACAAAAGACATTGATAATGACAAAGCATTCATCAAGCAACACGACATAAAGGCTTGATTTACTCAGAGATAGAGTTGCCACTGAGGTTAATATTTCAGCACCTTGTTGATGCCTAAACACGAGAAAGATACACCACTTTTGTGTTATTTAATTTTGATGAGAAACAATAAATTTTGTAAGGGTTAAGAGATCATTTTTGGTGGGAATGAGCCTCTAAGGAGGATTGTATATAAGCCAATTTTTGTAACCCTTTTTTTTTCAAAACTCACAATTGTGAGTGATTGTATTATAAGGTCACCAATAGATTACAAATCAGCCTCGAGCTCAAGCCGAGCCTTGAGGGACAGAGGGTTACAACCAAGCTTAGTTACAAGTACCAAGTAGATACCTACAACTACGCAGGGCACGACTGGATGGTGAGGGATGCCCTAAGCCAATCATTTGAGCTATACCTTTTACTTACGACATATAATATCACCTTGGTTTCTTGCACAATCTCTGAGAAGCTAGCCATCGAGAGTTCTTTATCAAAGACATGATAGTTCTTGGCCTTCCAGATGTTATTGAAGAAGCAATATCTGACAATTACAATACAAATACGTGGTGTAGACTTTGAACTGTCTGCTGCCACCAAGGCACAAATCCTTCTTGAAATACCCACTCTTCCATGTCCTTTGTATCCATTTGCACGTCTTTCCTACCAAGCCTCTAATAGTCGGACATTACATGAAAAGGTGGCAGAGGTCTTCGCTAGCTAATCTTCACCCAATTTTTGTAATCCTAAAACAAATTTTGAATTAATCAAACTATTGCATACATTGTGCCATGTCTCTGTAACTGAGAGAGAGAGAGAGAGAGAGAGAGAGAGAGAGAGTGAGGTCGTATCTCCTTGCTACATGCACTACGGATCAGATATTGCAAAAGCCGACACCACCAACAAATTAGTAATGGTGAGGGCTATGCTCCAACGCCAAGCTTGCAAAGTTTTGGCTCTATTGCAAGGCGAGCTCCCACGAGCTTCCGAGTAAGTTATCTTGCAAATCGTGTGTCTATTTTGCGAGTGCTTTATACCGATGGATTTAGCTAAGTAGAGCTACATGTTAGGACCATACATGAAGAAAAACGGTGACATGTAATACACTGTTTATTTTCGTACACGTTTGTTGCACGGAGTGGTTACATGCAAGATATTGGGTTAGAGTCCATAGGGTAGTGACCTCCTCGAAAGTAGAATGTGTCCTATGAGTTTTGTAGCAATTTGAGCACCTTTGGTCTTGATTTGGAGAGTGTGAGCGTTGTAGGTTGAGCTGCATTCATGAGCACATAGTATGTTCACATTTTATTTCCTTGAGTAATTATTGTTTTAGAAGGTCAAGTACATGATTGACAATCATCCACTTGTTTCCATGTGCCTATGGGTTGAGCTTTGTCCATGGATGACATTTAGTTTGTCGGACTTGTTCTTATTGTACTAACGTCTACTCGTGGCATATCCGCCAACATTGGCACCGTTTTTGGGGATGAGGCCTTGGTAGATGACCTTTAGACTAGTCCTACGAGGCAAAAATCCCTCTAGTTCGTGAGAGTCTTGTTATTTGATTCTAGGTAGGATCTGGGAGTTGGACTCTTGAGCTCTAGGAGAGGTGCTAGGGAGCATCTACCTTGCTTGGATTTTCCGCCATAGGTAGTATTAATCGTGTTTTAGTATTTTATTATAGATGGTGTGTGAGTGATTTGTGAGGTGATAAAAATGATAGCTAGTCCGTGTGAGGCAATGAAGCGTTTTTCTAATTGTAAGTGCAACACCCCATATGAGGTGTAGGAGTAGTTGTACATAGGATATATTGATTATGATCTAGAGCTATTCATCACAGAATTATTTGCTAGTATGCTTGTTTGCAATTACAATCTATGGAAAGTTTATTTTTGGGGTAAAAATGCAATAAACAAGGGTTTTGTTGGTCATTTATGTTATATCCCAAAAAATGTGCTTGCTGTAACTCTTATTTTTTATTTATAAAAAATTAGCCTTAAAATAAATTCCACTTTTTTATTTATCCATTCATCTCATTTATTTGTATACAAATATCTCATATGGACACAATTAGAGAATTTATGTATAGACTTTCATTAGTTTTTCATAGCAATTATTTTTTTGCAAGAAATTATGCACTATTAAAGAAGCTTAAATTACAAGATACTTGTGAGTTTGAAACCTTGAAAAATGCTTAGTCATTTGGTATTGGCCTATAGATACATTATAGACCTTAAGTTTTTCCCCATAACGTCATCATGTTAATGAAAGAGGCCTTAAAAGGCCAAAATTTCCCTCTTTCCCAACGTTTTCAAGGTTTGAATTTTTTTATTACAGCAAAAACCTAGTCTCATAACTAAGTTATGAAGCTCAAGTTCTTGCTATAATAAGCTTTTCCTATCCATACACCTTTAAATCTATGAAAAATCTTATTGCTAAGTTATAAAGCTCAAGTTCTTGCTATAATAAGCTTTTCCTATCCATACACCTTTAAGTCTATGAAAAATCTTATTTTGATGAGAAGTTATATTTAATTTATGAAAACTTTGTTAAAATTGCACTAAATTTTTATGAATTTCCATCTTAAAACTTATCACCATAATCTTAATTTGGTGTCAATTTTGGAAAAATTAAAATTTGGCTATGTTCTTCACCTCATAATTGACCTAAGGTATGAACGTGAGCCATAAATCCTTTTCTAGCTTCACAAAATAATAATGACAAGCTGCTAGAAAAACAGGACACTTGAGTGTTCAATTACAGAACTAGTGTTAAGGACCAAGTTTCAAGGAGATTGTCTAGAGCTCGAGAACCACAAACATGAGACAACATAAAAAACACAAGAAAACAAACTCAAAAGTGTGAAATCAAAACCACACCAAGGAAGACAAAAGAACCAGGACTAGACGAGCACGAAGAAACTAAATGGACTAAAGTTGAGAGAAAGAAGAAATAGAGAGAGCTCAAGAAGACTCTAAGGGAAGTGTGGACAATGAAAATACAGAGTGGTGGAGAAGAGGGTGAGAAAAATGATGAAAAAATCAGTGTGCCTTCCCACTACAAAAAATTCACTATCCATGACAAAAAGATAGTGATGACACAGCCCATACGAGAGCAAAAGGACAAGGAGTCTTATGATGGGCCAGAAGACGCAAAGAAGATAGACTTGGCAAATCTAGGAGAAGAGCCAAGACCGGTCTACATAGCAACTGATCTGAGCCCGAAAGAAGAGGAGAAGCTCATAAACCTTCTCAAGGAGTACAAGGACGTGTTTCCATGGTCATACAAAGACTTAAAGGGAGTAGATCTGATACTATGCCAACACACAATCCCCATTGATTGAAACTTGATGCAAAGCCTAGCTGACAAAGACCGTACACGCACAATGATATGTTTACTAAGCGCATCAAGGAAGAGATTGATGAACTAAAGGAAGTTGAGTTCATCTACAAGATAGAACACACCGACTGGGTATCTCCAATTGTGGTAATTCTCAAGAAGAACGGTAAACTTTGACTGTGTATCAATCTAAAGAAGAGCCAAGACCGGTCTACGTAACAACTGATCTGAGTCCGAAAGAAGAGGAGAAGCTCATAAACCTTATCAAGGAGTACAAGGACGTGTTTGCATGGTCATACAAAGACTTAAAGGGAGTAGATCTGACACTATGCTAATACACAATCCCATTGATTGAAACCCGATGCGAAGCCTAGCCGACAAAGACCATGCGCATATCAAATTTCATGGCAAGTGGTCTCGGACCCCCAATATAAGATATTTTGGGCCCACTTACTACCTCATTTCCACTATTCACAGTTAGAGGAGAGCTTGAGAGACCTAGAGCGGGTGGAACTTCTACAGCTTCATATGATGCACACGAGACACCGATCGGAGCTAGACATGAGAGGTAGGCTCATTATCATGTGATCTTCTTGCTCAATGCTAACTTCAACGCGAAAAACTCACGAAAGCGGCAATGTGGCATTGGCGGGTAGAGACCAAAACAGGACCGTAATTTAACAACCACTAACCCGATAGCTACAAGACTTGATAGGGGGTTAACCCTAGGCTAGAGGAGCATGTATATGCCCTCTAATGCCATTTTAGGTCAGCAAGAAAAACCCTAACTTCTCGGGATCCACAAAATCCAGTCAGGGATAAGTCTATAAAATGGAACGAAACTTTAGGGATATGTGCTTCTCAAGATTGTCGACAAGCTTGTGTAACTCCCTCCAGGATCAATCATCAAAAAATGGGTCAAAACATCGAGCTAGGCTATGGACATGCAAAGCGTCATTTGGCTCTCACGACCAAACGGTGATTCCATTTTCCCTCAAACTTCACGAGCATCATCAACATACCATCAAAAACCAAAAAACATGGTCAAACATCGAGGAAATCCTCTACCGACCATCACCTAACTAAAAGACACGTTGTGAGCAACAAGTCACCAAAAACGGAATCCTTAAGGCCAAAGGCTATACTGAAGCCATGGAAAGGTGCCCCATAGCATCTACAAGCTTGGGTAATCAAACTCAAGAGTAATCATCGCAAAAAGTCATCTCTAAATGCGAAAATCCATTTCAGAGTTTGAAGTACCAAACAGGGAGTTTCTCAGCTAAACTAGTGAATTTTAAAGTTGAACCAGCATTGATCTCCCCAATCCTTCAACACAAAAAACTTTGCATCCCAGACACTATACTCATATGATGTCTGGTTGGCATTTTTACACATGTAAATGGTAGTTTCTCCACACCAATATGTTCATCACAACTCACGTACCAAGTCCCATGCAAATTGGACCACATAAAGCCACCATTTGGTAAAAAACTACTAAGTTGGATTCCTCAAGCAAAATAAGGTCTTATCCATAGCAATAATGCTCCAAACTCAAGGAAGCTTGACACAATGCATGCACATAGCATAAACATCGTATCCCCATGCTCACATTTCAATTTTTCAAGAATAGACATCATACGCGTATAATATCTAGACATGTCATAAAGAGGTGATGTTAGCATCTTGAGTATCCATAATTCAATATCATGTCACATTTAGCCTCTACACCAAGTTTGGGTATGGATGGGCACATTTTGGTCATATACCTCTCCTTTTTCAAATAAAGTGCCAAACACATCATTTATGGCCTTGGGCACATGAGCACTTGTCCAAGTTCAAATTTGAACACATCAAAGTGATGCACACATCATGAGAAATCTATACATCAAGTCTGAGCCAAAAAAGCTAACATAGACATCATCAACATATGATGTCTAGACCCCTGAAATTGACATGCTATGGTGTTTTTGACAACCCCAACACTTTTATCACATTTTTATTAGCTTGCTAGCAAGTTTTTGTTATAGTTGGATATCATTTGATCTATTTTCACCCATATGGAAAAAATCTAAGCGTAGAAATCCCATTCTTGGCCATTGACATCCAATTACTGCTCAATACAATCATGATGCTATAGACACTATACTCATGCTATAAGCATCCTATCATAGGAGTTTTAGGTCATTTGGGCACAAAAGATGACGTTTCATATGTCAAAATTGGCAATCTGAGCTGGTTCTGACCCATCCAATGCTCTTACCATATGCTCATGAGTACAAGCCACACGCTTCAAGCCATTAGAACCTCATATACCCAAAATATAGCCATACCATTTTAGAGTCTGAAAGAGTTTCTAAGCCAAAATCTTGCTCATTACTTGCTCAAACCACATTCAAGTCATTTATGTGTGATGTTCAAGCTATAAGCTATGCATATGTCAAGTTTCACCTCATTCAGAGCACATGGACATCATACGGGTATGATGTCTAACAACATAAAATGAGCACCCAAATGCACATTTTTCAACTTGCATAGCATCCTTAGGCCCTAATTAGCTTGTGATTCAATTTTGAAGTCATTTGGATAGCTAGAAGGTGACCAATTGCCAAATTCAGTAAAAGACGCTAACTTTTGGACTTGGAGAGCGTAGGATCAATGGAAGCCGACAAGCCACCAGTAAAGAAGAAAAGGGTCGCCTTGAAAGATATCATAGCAACATTTGAGCCATTCACCATTCCACCTAAGACATTGAAGCCGACTAAAGCGTGGATAGACAAAGCTACTCTAGAAGTTGCAGGCATAAAGCAATACCAACTTCCAAGGGACATTCAGAGATCCACAAGGCAACACTCTAGACGTGCCAATGATTCCAAGAGAGCTCAATGAATATGCCAGCAAAGAAGGCATCCTCAACCACTTAGAAAGAGTGGACTTGCACGAATTTTTAACATTAGTGCCAAATGGAGTTGATTTCCAAAGAATTTATGAGATGACCACCACAATCAAGAAAGATGACATGATAATCCTCACCACAATCAAGAAAGACGACACAACAATCAAGAGTGGCCTTTGGGGATTGATAAGCCCAAATACATTGGTGGAGCGAAGATCTTGACCAAGATTGCATATGAAGCTATTGGAGGAAGAGGAAAGTGGCCAAACCCACCCACCCAAAATGAGTGGTTGAGGTTAAAACAAGATATAGAAGATGAATCGTCTACAGTAGTAGCACCTCCTGTCTCTACACGGCCTCAAAGAAATCTTGAGACAATTAAAGAAGAAAAAGTACATGAGCCATCAAAGAAGAAGGGGAAAATTGTAATGGCCAAGGAGGAAAGACCAAAAGAAACCAGCAGACAAAAGGCGGCCCATATTGAAAGGCCGATAGAGCAGTTCAAGGCCGAGCAGGCACTGAAAGGGGATTTCAAAGAGTATTGGGTGCCAGACCCAAAGAAAATGGACGCGAGTTCCTCTCAACCCTTGGAGGACCAATTTGACCACTATATTAGGGCATATGAAGAGTCATTCACCATTGAGGAAGTCCAAGACATCAAGAAGAATCTACAAGAGCAGCCAGAAGCACGAAAAGTAAAGAAAGAAAAAGAAGAAGAAGATACCAAGGCTGAGGGCGAAAGTGCAACACGACCAGTGTCTCCCCGTGAATTCAACCAACCACCAAGCCCAAAACCCCCAACATCCCAACAAAAGGATCTGCCAAAAGTGAAATTTGAAATTGAGCCAACACCAGAAGAAAAGGAAAAGACCAGAAGATGCACTTATGAAGATCTCTTCAAAGCAGGGTATACATCCGCCGAGGATGCTTTTGAGGTTGTTTATGGTACATCTAACCCACCATGGAGAGTAAAAAAATAAGATAAATGTGAGGAGAAGTCTAAGGACCGAAGTACACAAGAAAGGGCACCTAAAGTGAATATATCACTACCCGGGGTACCAGGGATGATACCAGTCCCGCCAGTGCCGCAATGCAGACCCCTAGAGAGATTGTGGTGTCCCCCTCCAAGTAGGAGTGTTGTTAAGCATGGGCCATCAAATCTCCTTAGCTGGACAACTACTAGAGCTTGTAGCAAGGAGTGTGGTGGTAGCTAATGAAGAAGATGTTAGAGTTGCCCACCAGATTTAAGACCAAATCAGGAGGAGATTCCACTCTGTGGTTGAAGAGAACAATATGCTCAAAATGAGAGAGGAGAAAATGATGAAAGAGCATGACAACCTTGAAAGAGATCTGCAAAGATATATTCAGAGAGCAAAAAGTGCTGAGAGAGAGCAAGATGCACAAAGGAAAGCACTACTTGAAGCTGAGGATGAAAGAGACACGTTCACACTGCAAATAGCCAAAGTGTTGAAAATAGAAAAGCTACAAGAGGAAAAAGACAAGACTGAGGATGAGGTTGAATCAGCTAGAGACAAGATTGTGGAGCTAAAAGACAAATTAGAGCCCAAGGGCTTACCATACAAAGGCTAAGAGGAACCCCAAGGACCGCTAGAGCAAGAACAGGGGCAGATAAGTAGGTTGTACAAGCCTTGGAAACCCAGATTGCAGCTCTACAAAGAGAATTAAAGCTAGAGCAAAGACAAAGAATCCATATTGTGGAAGGGTCTGGCAGTGGAAGAAAGAATAAGAGCACAGCAGCAAGAGCTCCAGAAAGAGAACGATGAGCTAAAGCAACAATTGGAGACGACGCAGGAGCTACTGCTCAACAATCCAAAAGAGAAAACAAGAAGAGATGAGGTGGTGCAACAGCAACTAGTAGACCTAAGACAAGAGGTAGAACGGGCGCATGGTTAACCTACGAGCCTGGATTGAGAGACTCTAGAGTCAACGCCCATCAAGAGCCTATGGAGCTCTCAAAAAGTACAGAAGAACCCCTATTGGTGGAGTTACCTCCACAGATCCAAGAAGGACATGTGCTAAATGTGAAAGAAGTGGCCCGCCTCCTCAGTTTAATAGAGAAAGCCACAAAAGACAATGCTAAAGCCACAATAGATTGCGAGCACTGGATGCTACACTCTATAGGCGTCCTAAAAATTGAAACAAATGGGATCAAAGAGGAATGGATGCATCCATCCCTGCCCTACCCTTTACTTAAATATGAAGTGCTTACAATGAAGAAGTGCATCCACGCAAAGGAGACAACACCTCTCTTTGACGGTGATATCAAAGATCAAGAGGTCTCCAAAAGAATAGTAGACTCACAGCCCAAATGGAAAAAGGGTTGGCTCTGCAAGTACCCATCATACCTTGTATGTCTCGTTGATGCGCCAAAATCAGTGCGGGATGATGTTTCCTATTGCCATGCGCCAAGATGAGAACTTGGAAGGATCACTCCATATTACTGGAGAAACATCCCAATTGGCTTAACTATCCTAAGCTTACAGCACCCAAAGAAGGAGAGAGAATAAGTGGAACTTATATGGTGAAAACCCTCACGTGCGCCATTAAGATTTTCGCTGGCTCTCCTGACTTGACATGTGTAATGCTTAGAAAGATATGCAAGACACTGCTAGCCTGCATCAAAGTGTTTGTGCTGCACAAAGCTACGGACTCAAGTCTACTATCAACGGGCGACACCCTCCTCAAGGTGGCTTACAACCTCTCCACCTAACCATCACCACAATTGCTACATCATTTCTATCAAAGATTGATGTTCCTACCAAGCTATCACATGAAGGCCTTTGAAGAGGCATTTTATACATGCTTTTTCACTTGCAACAACAAAACTTTTGGGCCGACGGTGAGCATCTGCAATATAAGATATGAATCATATTTGAAGATAATTAAGCCACTGGGGTTCTATTAAGAAAATATTCAACCTGGAGAGCCCACAAAGACAAAGACCCCTCATGTTAAGGACGACACGGATGCGAAGGGGGGGAGTGTTGATGGTTGAACACGAGAAAGCTACACCACTTTTATGTTATTTAATTTTGATGAGAAGCATGATATTTTGTAAGGGTTAAGAGATCATTATTGGTGGGAATGAGCCTCTAAGGAGGATTGTATATAAGCCAATTTTTGTAACCCTAAAACAACTTTTGAATTAATCAATCTATTGCATACATTGTGTCGTGTATGTGTAACTGAGAGAGAGAGGAAGAGAGAGAGAGAGGTCTTATGTCTTTGCTGCATGCACTATCGAGTTGCTATTGCAAAGCTGACACCACCAGCAAATTAGTAACGGCAAGGTCTACGCTCCAACGCCAAGCTTGCAAAGTTTCGGCTCCGTTGCAAGGCGGGCTCCCACGAGCTTCCTAGTAAGTTATCTTGCAAACCGTGTTTCTGTTTCGTGAGCTCTTTATATCGATGGATTCATGGTGAGTAGAGCTACATGTTAGGACCATAGGTGACAAAAAATAGTGACCTTTAATACATTGTATGTCTTGATACATGCATTTGCTGCACGAAGTGGTTACAAGCAAGATATCAGGTTAGAGTCCATAGGGTAGTGACCTCTTGGTGAGTAGAGTGTGCCCTATGAGAGTTTCCTAGAGATTTGAGCACCTTTGGTCTTGATTTGGAGAGTGTGAGCCTTGTAGGTTGAGTTGCATTAATGAGCACATAGTATGTCTAGGTTTGATTTCCTTAAGTAGTGATTGTCTTAGAAGGTCAAGTAGGTGATTCACAATCATCCACTTGTTTCCATGCGCCTACAATTCGCTCGAGCTTCGTCCTTGGTTGGCATTTAGTTTGTTGGCCTTGTTCTCATTGTGCTAGCGTCTGCTTGCGGCATATCTGCCAACACGCCTCAAAGTCCAGAAGCCACCTTTCTACACCGAGCCAAACATGCATATAGCAGTGGTCATGGCCATAAGACTAGCAGAGCAAAGATTCGTCCGTGACTTAGGCAATTATATCTTGGAAAATCTAGTCAAAGCCAACCTAAAAGGTAGTGAAAGAAATAAAGCATATAGGAATGCAGGCCCTGCGCTCACAAGAAATAAAGCATATAGTAATGTAGGCCCTGTGCTCACAAGGATAGCCTACTAGGCTCTAGGGATGATCGACCAGTTATCACTGACAAAATCTCCATTGGATCTGCTCCATAAAGGAAAGCACACAACCCGTTCTATTGGGGGTTCTTGCACTACACCTACCAAAAGATGCACCAGAGGACTAAGCTCAAGGGCAAACACCTCGAATAGTGAAGCAACCAAATCGAGTTTCGAGCTCAGCGGGAATATCAAGCCGATGAATCGAGATACTACATCGGAGTACCATTCAACAAGAGAAGATGAAGAAGAGGATGACATCACTATCCCACTAATATGAAACAGATGCAAACCAATTAAGAAGATTCCTAAAACACAAGTCGAAAGTTCAATGAAGCTCAAGGAGCCGCTTGCAAAGATCGCACTAGAAAAGAAAAAGATGGACAAAATTGGCTCAGATGTTGATGACGATGATGACCTTGAATGCGGAACAAATGGAGAAAATCAAGCAATATTGACGAAGGAAAACTGCAAAAGACGTCAAGCTAGCTGGCGCTTTCAGACACCATATGCATGACGTGCTCCAAAGGAAACCGGAGCAAAGAGAAGAGCAGAATCCTAAAAGGAAAAAATTTGATGGTTTGGAATCCCCGGTGGACTCACCAAGGAGCCGTCACTCCACACGGGAAGAACACCTAGACATGAAACTGTGAGGAGCAACGACAAGAGTTTAAGGTAGAGACTCTAGGGGGGTTCACCTCTTAGACATGCAAGTTACCACGTGAGTTCAAATAAAGGGGTGTATTAATTGCCAAGAAATTTAAATTCTTAACCAGATCATATTAACAAACGAGATTTTTTAATTGATTTTAGAGAAAAACCAACAAGTTTTGAGGAAATAAGGGTCTGAATGCATGTTATATGAATAGTTTCTTAAAGGTGCACCCCTCAAGTAGAGACTAAGCAGCAACAAGTCTCTCCAAAACCTACGACACCTCCTTCTCCTATGGATGAAGAAGAGAAGAGGATAACTTAGACAAAGAGACTCAACCAAAGCTAAGAGATTCTGCACAAACAGTTTCAAACCAAAAGGAAAAAGAACAAGAGCCAACAACAAACCAACAAGAGAAGGAAGAGGAGAAGAAAGAGCCCGTGCCAGAGACCTCTTGACAACAAACTATTAAAGATGGAGGTCTAGTTTTGCCCCATTCAAGAGCTACCATTGAAGAAGATGACATGCTTGCTAGAGAATTTGAGCTGGAGGATCACATGGAATGCATAAAAATCCAATTCCGATGCCAATGAGCCGTGTCCCAATTGAGAGAATTGGATGCTCGAGATGCTAAGAGGAAATAAATGCAACAATCAAAGAGAATGCAAGATGCACTAGAACGGGAGAAAAGAGATTTGGCATGTCTCTTTCAAGATCTACAAGACCAGATTGCAGCTAACAGTGAGATGCAAGTGGAGCAACAATGAGATTGACACTCTCAAAGAGTCTCTGTGCCCCATCCGAGTCGCTTCCCTGACTAGTGACAGTATGTTAGTGCGAGATAGCTATGTTGTAGACGTTTAGTGATCACGATGACCCGCTAACATACCGTACATTACCTTTGCTTCTCCTTTTCTCCAATTATCTTAGAGGAGCTGGTAGGCATTCCTCAAGCCCATCAAGGAGTTCCTATGGAGAAACAAAGTAACTGGAAGTAGGTTTTGTCGATGGAGTAAGTGGGAGACTGTGGCCAAGCCGAAGAATCAGGGTGGGCATCGTAGACGCAAAGCCACCCACACACTCATATGGGCTGAAGAGACTAGATATTGGAAAAACATTGCTCTACACAGGTCTCCTTGGGGCTCCATTTTACAAGGTCTTGTCTTGATCGCCATTGGACTGAGATTGCAAGAGGACTCAACAACAAAGGTTTTGGCACCGTAGCATCTTTGTGGAACCATCATGAAGGAGGATGGAAATCTCTCAAACAATTGAAAGAGGTCAATAGAATGTCCTTACAGGAGGAGGTCCTTGTTGGTAGACTCGTGGATATCCTTTCCCACATCTTCCTCCCACCTTCCTCTATGGCAATCGAATGGAAGGCGTGGAAGTGGTCCAAGGGAAAATCATCTTTCTCCCTCGACAAAGAGCGTCTATGAGAAGCTGGCTTTCTCTAATCAATGGGTTGGGCATCTCAAAAAAACTTGGTCCAAAAAGTGGAGCAAGATTAAGTGGAGTCAGGTGTTGGAGAACATATGGCACTCTGAATGCGAAGATGAGCTGGAAAATGTTTTTTGGTTTTCTACCGATCGAGGACAAGGCCAATGTGAGGGGTCTTAGCGATGGAACCTACATCATATGCAACCATCAAAGTGAGACCATATCCCACCTCATATGGGGATGTCTTGCGATCAAGCACTTCACTAGAAGAGTCTGCAAATGGGTGTTTTGCTAGCTTGGCACCCCATTCTTAGGCTTGGACGATGAAGAGTTGAGGATATAAATTTGTATAGTCAGAGTTGCAGTACTGAAAGCCATATGGGTCTCTAGGAATGAGCAACTAATTCCAGAAAAAGGACGGAATGTTGCATGAAGAACTAGTGCTAGAAACTTGCGGATGGCTTTTGTCAAACAGGAGGAAGCGACTTACCGAGAAGAAGAAGATAAGTCCTTGACAGAAATATAGAAATTTTGTAACATGGATTAAGGGTATGTTTATGGTAAATGGTCTCAAATCCCTCGTGGGGGCTTTGCGCCCATTGACTTTTTTGTATATGCTAGATGTCCCTCTGCAAAGCATATGCCAAGGTTTACATGTATTTATTTGAGTTAATTCAAATTAAGCTCAAATGAGCATTTTTTTTTAAAAAACATGCTGGAACTTTTTCCAACAACAATAAAGAAAAAAGGCAAGCTCAGTTATTCTTTAACATAATGTTCATTACTTGTCATCAGAACATTGACATGAGTAATTCCTTGTTTAACCAGTCATTATCATGGGGATTAAAATTCCACACCTTGCAAGTCATCTAGACATACTAATCACTCAGCCTCCACACTCATGACAGTGGAGCCCAAACTTTGACTAATGCTTTTTATTAACCAATGAGAAAAGTTCCTCATCAATAATTCATAAATTTTGTAACAAAGACTAATGTGGTCAAACTATAATGCCTCTTGATGAGTCTACCCATTCAACTGACTTTCTGTTCGTTTGAATGTGTAACAAGCTCTCATTCTATTCTGTGAGGTCTGAAAAGACTCATAGAAGCAAAATAGCGAGCTTAGGATAGATACAAGACATCAAGAAGTGGGTTGGAAGATGGAATGCAACACACTTGCTTCATGATGCATCACTAAATCCTAGAGTGAATGAGGCTTTTCTACAATGCCAAAGTATCACAACATGGGAAAGAGGGTTCCACTTTATGTATTACACAAAGAGGGTTCCCCAATTATAAAAGCACGTTCTTCTTTGATAGAGAGAAAACTCATACATTCTTGAGCCTATCCCCTTAGCTGCAATCTGCACCTTAGCAACAATTTGACATAGCTTCTACTCCCTTCAATGTAAGATAGGGCATTGGGGAAGAGCCTCTTCCATGCTCTAACTATGCCCCTTGTAAGTTCAAGAGTCTAAGCATCGTACCCTACTTGAGTGCTCAAGTTTTGATGACATTCGAGCTTGCTTTCCTCACATTTTCAACCTGGAATAGCCTCTTTCATGTGTGAACTATGTCCCTTGTAAGTTCAAGAGTCTAAGCGCCGTACCCTACTTAAGTGCTCAACTTTTGATGACATTCGAGCTTGCTTTCCTTACATTCTCAACTTAGACTCCTCCCTTTATACCTTTCTCTTCGAGGTACTCTATGCTTGCCACCTCATATCCACAAACCTCAAGCATCAAGAGCCATGAATCATTTCGATATAGAGCATGTGACATGTGAGTCAATTGGTCTCATAGGTTATATTTGACGTTCAAGGACGATAATGCTCGCTCTCTCTCTCTCTCTCTCTCTCTCTCTCTCTCTCTCTCTCTCTCTCATACATGTAATAGCCATAAAGACTTGTATGCACACATTTGAACTTGATTATGTGAATATATACTTGTAGACTCCATCACTACCCATTTACTTTTTTTAAGGTAGGGAAAATTACCAAAATACCCCTCAAATTTCAAAAATTCCCTAAGTACCCTAATAATTTGTCATAAATTCCCAAAATGTCCTTCAAATTTTCCAAAATTCCCAAAATACCACTGGTTGTGAGAGTAAATTTCTTCAAAAACAAAAAAAATTGTAGCTTTTCATAAGAAGAGTGATTGTCTACCATACAGGATGCTAAAACTAAAATTTGAGTTGGTTATGTAGGCTTTGGAGATGAATTGCTTCATTATTTTTAGACATAGTTGCCTTTTCTTTGCGAGGTAATTTGGACAAATTACATGCTAAGCACTCAAAAACCGATCTCAATTGTCAAACAAGAATAAAGATTAGAAAATCTAGAAGAATCCAACGAAAATATATACAAGGGCATTTTGAGAATTTTTGAAATTTGAGGGGTATAATGGGAATTTCCACAAATTAGAGGGGTAATTTCCCCTAAAAAGTATTTCTACTGCTATGGCGCTGATCTAGTGAAAGAAATGGGTTGGACCACAGAAAGCTAGAGAGAGAGAGAGAGAGAGAGAGAGAAGCATGCCACCCAGCAGCACGAGGGAGCGTAGTTGTGAGAACGTAGCGGGAATATGTTGCCCAAGAGGGAGGCGAGCCCTGCGGAAGACCCAGCTCATGACATCACCTCTCTCTCTCTCTCTCTCTCTCTCTCTCTCTCTCTCACACACACACACACACACACACATATGCTCTCATGTCGCATGTCTTGAGCATGTTCTCCCCATCCCTCTATAAAATGGATTGCCTCCATTTTGCATCCCCAGAGCGACCCCTTCCCTCTCTAACCCCCCCAATGCTCACTTCCTAACTCTAACCAGAGTTAAGGATGAGGACTCTCTTCCTTTTCCACGCCCTCCTCATTGCTTTGGTCCCTCTCTTGAGCCATGCTCCCTCTAGAGCTTCCTCCTATGGCTTGGCCACTTACTACAATGACTTCGACACTTGGGTCCAATACGTCCATGACACTTGCCATCCCGAGCAAGTCGAGCAAGAGGACGACGACGAGGACAGCGGCGACCACTTGCCCGCCCGCTCAGACAAGTACAAGGACGAAGTTTTCTCCAAATGGGTGAAAACTTGCAAGAAAGGGAAGTGCTACAAGAATAAAGACTATCCTAAGAAGGTTAAGGGCTATGGTGCTATCTCTAAGAAGTTTTTGCCTGGAAGGCACCTCATCGTCGAGGAAGAGGAGGACGCTCCGAAGGTCGTATCGAAGAAGCCGAAGAAAAATAAGGACAAAAAGAAGGATAAAAAGAAGAACAAAAAGAAGGGCAAAAAGAAGGGCAAGAAGATAAAGATGCCCAAAGAGAAGAAGCCCAAAAAGGGTAAGAAGGGCCCTAAGGTGGAAGAGCCTCCCTCAAACACTTCAGTCTCTCCTCCTCTTCCTACTCCTTCTCCTCCACCTCCACCTCCCTCCTCTCTCTCTCCCATTCCCTCTCCACCGGACTCTCCCATTCCTACCATTCCTAACCTCGACGATGACGCCGTCATCATTGTCGCCAAGGACGGCTCCGGCGACTTTGCTACAGTGCAAGCCGCTATTGATAGTGTACCCACCGATAACACGAAGAGGGCTATCATTTATGTTAAAAAGGGTATCTATAGGTAAATGATGCACGTTCTTACAAGGAATCATCTCTCTCTCTCTCTCAATCTCTCTCTCACTCTCTCATACACATGGTAATTTGGAAATGTTTGGGCAGAGAAAAGGTGTTGATCCCAAGTAGCAAGCCTTTCATCACGTTGAAAGGAGAGAATGCAGCACTTACATACATACAATGGGGAGATATAGCCTCTACCATTGGCAAGAATGGCAAGCCTCTTAGCACATACGGTAGCGCCTCGGTCGCTGTTGAAGCCGACGACTTCATTGCATTGGATATATCTTTTAAGGTCTCTCTCTCTCTCTCTCTCTCTCTCTCTCTCTCCACATTGCATGTATCAGCTCAGATTTGGTGTTCTATACATTTGTGAGGAAGATCAAGCTCTATCTGATATATATCAGTTCTCTCTCTCTCTCTCTCTCTCTCTCTCTCTCTCTCTCTCACACACACACACACACACACACACACACACATATATGTGTATGTGTGTGTGTGTGTGTGTGTGTGTGTGTGTGTGTGTGTGTGTGTGAGAGAGAGAGAGAGAGAGAGCGAGCTTTTATATCCATTTTCAGAGGAGCATTTTCCATTCATCACCAAGTCAAGCATTCAGCCTCCTCTTACAAAATGAAGTTCATCACCTTGTTGATGTTGTTGATCTGAATTTGTGTATGTAGATATGCATTCACATTTATTATACATATCTTTTTTTTAAAAAGCAATATGGGCATTGTCGCCCGCGATGTTACAAAGCACATCCGTGAGCGCTAACGGGTTGCCTCGCCGCACTCAAACCCATGACCCGGGTCACGGATTTTGGCTTACCATTTTAGCTTTCCTACATCTTTACTTACCTTTCTACTCCCTTTTTGAAATTGCATGTGTTATTCATGTTCCTAGAAAGGACACCGATTATCACTCGTGCAAATCTCGGTTTCTTCCCGAACTTTGCATCGATCGGGATAGTGTCAGTGGGGTTTGAACCCCCAACCTTGAGAACACTATCAAGCACCTCACTAGTTGAGCTAGCACCCGATAATAGCTCTCTTTCTACTCTTGATTCTTGGTTTTTCCAATAAGATGCAAAATATTTTCTCTCTCTCTCTCTCTCTCTCTCTCACACACACACACACACACACAAAAGCATGCTTTAACATGCCAAAAATAGTGCCTACCAAATGTCTAAGTTAAGCTAGTACTTGTAAGCAATCAATGGATGTGCAAGCCTAGAGATGACACAATAACTTAATATGCAATGAGCTTTTTAATTTCTAAAAAGACATCTATTTTTCAAGTTTTAGCAATTTTGAGTTCTAACAATGAAGTTCTTGGAATGGCTTCTTTATATGTAGAACACTGCTCCAGCGCCCGAGAGTGGCGCTGTGGGCAAACAAGGTGTGGCATTGAGAATTCAAGGAGACAGAGCTGCCTTCTATCGTTGCAGCTTTTATGGTGCACAAGACACCCTTTATGATCGTGAGGGTCGCCATTATTACTACAAGTGCTACATTGAAGGCTCTATTGACTTCATCTTTGGAAATGCAAGATCTCTATTTGTGGTATGAAAGATGTTCAATCCATGCAAAAACATTGGGCATATCATTATACCATTGGCAAATTTTACATGGGCTTTTCTTTGCTTGTAGAAATGCCACATCCACTCCATTGCAACACCATGGGGCTCCATCACAGCTCAAAAGCAAATGGAACCGAAAGAGAACACTGGGTACTCCTTTGCATATTGCATGGTGACAGGGACTGGCACCATCTACCTTGGCCGCTCTTGGGGGCCCTTCTCTCGAGTTGTCTACTCATTCACTTACTTTGATGACATCATCCGCCCTGAAGGTTGGAATGATTGGAATGTTCCTTCTAACCAAAAGTAAGTACATGTGCAAGAGTCTATATGTATGTGTATGTGTATGTCTATGCATATTATATGTATATGTATATGTATGTATGTATCTATGCATGTATGCCTACATGCCTAGATATTTTTCTATACATATATACGCGACAATCTTCAACAAGGTTCTCTTAACAAATTACTAAATAAACTTTCTATTATCTATTTTTTTGCAGGAAAGTTTTCTATGGTGAATATAGATGTTATGGTCCAGGAGCTAACTCATCTGGAAGAGTGAAATGGTCCAGGCAACTCACTCCACAACAAGCAAAGCCCTTCTTAAGCACTGCTTTCATTGATGGCAAAGAATGGCTTACTAAGTGAAACCACATAACTAAGGAAGACACTCTCTAATCCTACCTGACAAATCTTCACTATTCATAATGTCTACCACCAATTTTGGGACACATTACATTCATTAACCTTAATCCTACCCACCTAGGGTAGGATTAAGGAATCCTACCCACCTAGGGTTATGGATTCCCATGATAACAACAACAATTGCAAAGCACTAGCTCAAAAGTGCACTGATTCTTTTGATTGAATAACAAAGAATACAACCCTAACTTTTATTCTTAATCGTGCACTGATTTTTACCCCTATACAAATAGTGGATTGGTTAAGTATGGCGGCCACATCATGGTTTTATAAGGTATAATTCCTAAAAAATGTATATTCACTACCTACACGGTAGTGCAAGGACGCTCTAAACTTTAGCGAGCTGAAGAGAAAATGAAGGAGAAAACAAACACAAATGCACCAATGTGCACTTCACCGCCTCTTTATATGGACTCAAAAAAGTCTTTTGATTTTCCACCTTCATCTGTCTTTTCATTTCATAAACTCACCCTTCACTTCACTTAGGCACTTGAAAATGTTTTGAAAAGCTTTTCATTTTTTCGGGAATGGTTCGTCGTTTATTTTATTCAATACATCCTTAGATGCTTGCTGAGATTCCCTCTCAAGTGCATGATTCACTACCCATACTACAAAAGGGTAACACAGATTTGAACCCCTAGCAAGCCAAATATTACCCTCCAATTGCTCCCGTAACCACTCGACCAAGAATGTGGGGCTGTTGCAGCTTTGAAGCCGCACAAAAAAAGAAACACAGATTATTGCCCCTCCTCCCTCCTTGGTCACGTGTCGCACTGCAGCTCCCAGCCAACTTTCTACGCGTCCTTTTCCGTCCTTTGCTCACGTCCGTGTCGCCATTTCCCATCACCATAAGGAAATCTTGTAAAGATTCTCTCTCAATTTTTTTTCCAGAATGTGTAGGACATACTGGGTCTACGCAGCAAACGTTAATTTATTAAGCCACAAGATTCGGATGCCGTCTTTGAATTAAAAAGCAAAAGAACATGAAGTGTCGCTATCAAGCCCCCCCCCCGGGGCGGCGCCCACCGCCATGATCTTCTCTGTGCCTCCCTTCCCAAGCTCACCATAGCCCCTACGCGCTGGGCCTTCAGATCATGCAACCTTGCATGCATCGCACAATGCACCCAACGCCTGTCGGGCTACCTCGCACTCTACAAGAGTCGTCCTCCCTCTCATGCCAAGCATCATCGTCCCCCTCATGCAATCCCTACGCCATAGAGCCAATCTGTCGCCATGGATGATCGCAGGCAGCAGGAGTGCCAAGACTCACGAGCGGGCCTCCAACCAACTATAATCACAAAAAAAAAAAAAAAACTTCGCCTTCGTGCACACATGGCATTCTCTCTCTCTCTCTCTCTCTCTCTCTCTCTCTCTCTCCCCGTCTCTCTCTCTCTCCAAGTACATGTGGCAAGGCTTTTTTTTCTCAAAGTTTTGCTCGATTTCGTTTTGCTTTGTAAAGTATCTTGCTAGATTCCTACAAAAAGAAATCAAAACAAGATTAGGGAGACATAGTTGGTTCTAACCAATTCTAATTATTTTTCATGTATCAAAATGTGTCACAAGCTTAAAGGTTGATGTTCATAGTGTATTGCATGCTATGTTATAGTTCATGTAAGTCTCAATCTTGCAAACTAATGAAGCAATTTTATTGCTACCTTCCTTCAATTTTATTCTAACTAAGTTGCAATAAAAATTAATAAACTGTTAAGGATCTCACACAAGAAGTTTTGGACAAATTCTCACAATAATTCCCACATTGTGACTTATCTCAACATCATGAGCTTTTGTGAGGGAGGCACTGCATACCTAGCTAGGTACGATTGAGGATAGGGGATTGCCGGCCCGATGGGGGGGGGCGTTGGTCCCCTGCCCCCAATCGTACCTAGCTAGGTATGTGGTGCCTCTCGAGCAAAAGCTCATGATGTTATTCATTGTATGAAAAACACTGGAAAAGACTCCGGTTTCCTACATGAGAAAATTTCTAAATCTTCTTGTGTCAAAGTTTGCATTGCCTTTTTTTCATGGTACATGTTGCAAATGCCTAAATGTTCTCATTCATACTTTGAACTCATAACTAAAATTTGTTATCTATCGTTTGTCAACATAAGCAAGGACAACATCATGTTCATATACAACAAACTCTTCTTCTTATTTTATCCAAGGCAAAGCACAAATTTTAGATAGCCTTTTGTGGAAGATAGTAGCTAAGTTGCTTTGTTAGTAGTATCTTTTATGTGGTCCCTCAATATTCTTATGTATTTGTTAGCGTGAGAGAGAACATGCTCAAGACATGCACATCAAAGAATATATGAGAGAGAGAGAGAGCTTGTGGTCAACCCATTTCTTCGCTAACATATGGCGCATCAACTCATTTTCTCGCTAGTTAATAATAACAAATAGTTTCCTTAATAACAATCCCATGGCTAAGAGACACACCTTTGTATAGGCTCAAAATGCATTTTTTAAAGTAAATGGGGAGCTATATATGCATAATTATGTAGAAATGTATACACACGTCCTTATTGCATCTATTGCATGTATGGATGGATGGAGAGAGAGAGAGAGAGAGAGAGAGAGAGAGAGAGATGTGTATTTCATTGTCATTCTCTAAGGTCCATTATGACCTATGGGACCAAAAGAAGCATATCATGTGGGGTGTATGAAGTTTTGACAAGTGCCTCTCAATGCTCAAGATGTTTCAAAATGAGTGCTGCAATTCTCAGGCTTGATCAAAAGTTGAGCACTCAAGTAGGGTGTGATACTCAGACTGATGCACTTTTCCCCATGAAGTGCATAGCCGATGAGACTCCTCGCCGATGCCCAAACTCATTGTTTTGAATGAGAGATGAGCCAGATGAGGTGATAATGCATGCAAATTGCACTCAATAGGATGGGCTTGAGTATGTAAGGGTGGATACAGTTTCCTCGTTCGAAGAAGAATATGGTTTTGTAGTTGGGGGCAACATATGTGATGTAACGTATAAAGTTAGAGGCCCCAGACTTTTTCCCAAGCTAAGATACATTGGTGCAGGAAAAAACCCTTATTCACTTTGCAGTCTATTAGGTAAATTTCATAAAGCAAGTGTAATCTACCACATATACCAAAACACTTCTTGATGTCTTGCATCCATCCTAAACTTCACATTTTGCTTTTGTTCATCTTTTGGACTTTTTTACTTGCTTTCCATGCAATTTACGAAATTTTGTGTGAAAGGTTTTTCCGCACCTTAACCATGTACTCTACGACTCTCTCCATACACACGGCCTCAATGGGAAGTGATCTTGAATCAAAAAGTGAGAGTATGTACGGTGTTTGTGTCTTGACGTGGAGTTGTATAGAGAGTGAGAGAGAGGAGAGAGAGCTACCAAGTAGATTGGTGAATACATATTATTGTGTCTTTGTATTCATTCACATAATTATGTACAAAGGTATACAAACATGTCCTTATGCTAATATATTGCATGTATGGAGAGAGAGATCATTATGCTTCGAGTTCATTGACACACCTACTAGCTCACACATTCGAATCCCACCTATTGGATCCAATCACACTCCTCATTAGCTAGAATCTTCATAAATTCTAGTGAAGATGCCATTTTGTCTTCAACACTTCTCGCTAAAAGGTTCTTCTCACTTCCTTGTGGCAGCTCGTGATCGAGCTGCCACAAGGATCATAGATTCTAGTGAACATGCCATTTTGTCTTCAACACTTCTCACTAAAAGGTTCTTCTCACTTCCTTGTGGCAGCTCATGATCAAGTTGCTCACTTCCTTGTGGCAGCTGGTGATCGAGCTCTCAACTTGTTGTGTGAGAAGAACTTTTCGGCATGAGCAAGTCCACCGTCTACGTCGTACTGCCAAGATTGCAATCCATTGCATTAAAAAAAACTTCAATGTTTCGTTCCCCCTCAGCAACCTCCCATCCTCCCTCTCGTGAAATCATCTGTTCATGCCACTTACCTACCTCCAATGCAAATGCATCCTACCACCTATTCAACCAAAAGGATCTCGCTAGATTCGGCTTAATGAACACCCAAAAAACGTTTGTCTCAACTACTACTAGCTACATTCGCTACATTCATCTTGTGCATTGTTTTATTGTAAGGAAAGAAAGAAAAACAAGTTAGAAGCTCAATCCAATACTTAGGGAAGATCTAGACCTTTAATATACATTACCTCCAGAGGAGAGAAGAGTCCTTAATTCCCATAACATACTCACTCGAAGGTTAGGCAATAGTGGTCAAGTGATGCATAGTTATCAGTTACTTTTTGAATTAATTGTGCCTCATGCATGGTCAGATGTGCACCAATTATTCGTCTTATGTGCACCTATATGAGGCCTTTTGTAACTATTTTGGCATAGTTGCATCAGCAACATCTTATTGATAACTACGCTTATCGTGACCAAATCCTTACAAGTTGGAGTGTGTAAGTCTAAATTTTAATCGTTGTATGGATTGGATTTGGGTACTCAAGGCATGCACTTTGTCTGTTGCAATACATTGAAAATATTTGCAAGGTTATTTTATCGTGAGTAATAATGGTGAAAAGTAGTATCCTCAAGGAGAAGAGGATCATTTTACCATCTATGTATCATTTGTACTTGAAATACTCATCCGTTTTGATCAATATAGCCATAAATGTGGTTGGCTAGGAAGACTCCTCTGTGCTATTTTGATTGGTGAATTGAAACCTATTTCTTTCATGAAAGAGGGATATAGAGCCAATGTTGAAATGTAAGGCTTCTTGTAAGGTGATGTGCTAGGAGAGGAATCAATCTTGAAAGTTTATGGATCTTTTGGACATATGTATATCCCTTCTATAGCATTTATCCTTTGTTATTCATCTTCATGAGCATGATAGAATGCTAAAGAAAGAAGTATATACCTTTGCCCCATGTTGAGAAAGCTTGCATGGTGTATGTAATACTATTTGCCCATCTTATAAGCAACCATCAAAAATTGCAAACATATAATCAAGCTTACTCATCATGTATAGCCTCACGTAGTTATGATCTCTCTCTGCTTCATTTGGCCCCGCGTTGGGTAGAGAAGAAAAAATTCTTATTTGCTAGCATGTGCCTTCTAGTGAAGAACTTACTGTAACGGAGTAATGGAGATTTCTCCGAGGAACATAAACAAGAAGCATTAGTATTGTATGTGTACCTTGCCGTGGAATAACCATGAATTTGTGCTTAAAAATTCCTAACTTTAAAAAAGATATACTTTTGAAGTACCCTTGAAGAGCAGAAAAAGGAAAAATACCCCTTGAGATACTCAGTTGGTTGGTCTCAAAGTAGAGCTTGCATTTGTTTATGACTCATGGAGAGACAAAGACAAATACAGCCATGTGGGAATTTCTTCATCCTATTTAGCAAGCTCAGTCCATTAGGCAATAATGATGGAGGGGGAAGCCACTTTTTGTCAAAAAAATGTCCCTCAAAAACTACCAAAGCCATGCAAAAATATTTCCTTTGGCAAGCACCACTTATGGCACGTGGTAACAAAGATGGGATTAAGGTCACATGACCTTTTAAGAAAATTGGTATGATTAGCTCCTTGTTGTGGCATTGGGTCATCTCTGGTTGTTAGGAGCGTGACCCAATCATTGGAAGACATCAACCATCAAACAGACAAGGAGCCTTTTGAGTTGAGAGAGAGGTATCTACATTTGAGGTACATTAGGATGGCTTTGGAGATAAGGTCCACAAGAATATTCAAGCCTTTAGATAGGGAGAGTTTTTGAAAATAACACAAATATAAAGTTTCTGACCAATTTTTTTCCATTGCGAGGCAAAAAATGCTCTAGTCCTATATTTGATTAGCCAATCATATTTTTGCCCCGGGCGTCCACTAGAAAATATGTAAGATAGCATGTGAGAACAAAATAAGGATTTATAATTAGGTACACTATAAAGGGTTTTAAATTGAGAAAGTGAAAATTTTCATACATAAGGGCTAGTTTTTTTACAAAAGTGCATACATAAAGGGTACATATAATACTTACTTAGAAATATACAGGTAAGGGATTATTTAAATACCTCTTGTTCACACGTGCGATATGCAGTTTTTACATAGTGGACTCCCCGAGATTGCTGCGAACGTCTTCTTTCTTTTTACTTCATCATAAATAACACGCATCCTAGCTATAGCTTTGTACTCAGAAGTTTCTTAGAGGAAAATCAAGGCTTAAAATATGTGTGTACAAATCCTACCAGTTTTTATACATGTCCTCTAGTTAGCCAATGGGTTTACTTTTGTGAAACATGTATTATTTTAAGGTTACTTTAGCTGCCTGATATGTTTGTTTCAAAACTAGTAATCCTTGATCTCAAGCTCACTTCCAAGACAGAAAGAATAAGAATGGTCAACAAAAGTTTAGACACTTAAAAAATCATAATATAGGATTCCCAACTTAACACTCCTTGTCTACATCCAATCCAAAGCACTTGAGTCAACATAGATGAATATAGACAGAATGATCTATATTGGCCTTCCATATGATCACCATATGAGTAAGCAAATCTCACAGAATGGTAATAGTATACCACTAGTACAGACTCAAAAAACCAACAATTGACTCAAAGGTGACATGTTCCACATAACTTAGTGTAGCCATAACAAGCGATCCAAGAAGCATATGGTGTTATTGGCAATTATGATATCATGACCAAGAAAGATTGGCAAGGTAATAAGTAGTTTATACATTTTACTATCCACCTAATATAGATTCAAAAGGAAAGATCCCTTGCATATACATGTAGAATCAAATGAACATTATTTGTTAGAGAAAACTCTCATTGGTCTCATATAAAAGTTGAGAAAACAACTAGATGTATCAATATTTCCAAGAATAGTATTATGAGTTAGCAACATATCATAAATTTGTTTATCCTTTTTTTCTTAAGAGGTAGGGCTATGAAAATGTTACTCAAACTAGCTTGAGTCACCGGCATAGTACCCAATATAAAACCTGGATACTAAAGAGTTTCTTACAACTCGTCTAACCCAAAGGTACATATAATCTTCAGTGAGTGAGATGAGGCCACACGATACCTTGCAAACACCAGCTCATATGGTAACTAAAATTTGCATACACAAAGCATATAAACTATTCAAGGAAGGGATCTACTTTTAATCTTAGAGATCCCACACTATAGATAAGTAATTGCAATATTATAAGGTACTAGATACCCGATAAGTGCTAGCATAGCCTGCAAATGCCAGCATTAGGACAAAAATTCATAAAGGTTTATGAATTCCAACAAAAAAGAAGTTATTATTTCCATGCACATGGGAAACCTTAGTAGTCAATAGCCAGTTAGCCACATAAGCTCAACATAAAACTCCCAAGATGTTAATCCATTCACACTTTTTGAATGGATCAAAACCAGAGTAGCTTAAAAGAAGCTTTAGGTTTTTGTAAGTCAATAAAAAATCCATCTAAACAAGCAGGTAAATCTAAATGCCATACTCAATATGGCATTAACGATTATTATTAGGTCTTTATTACTACATCATCTAGCTCTATAGCTCAAAAAAGTTAGTTGTAAGGTGTAGTTCCATATCTCCACACATTTAGTTTACCATCAAAACATGTGCTCGCACTCTCCTCAAGTCCAATCCAAATAGCATTCCCAAATTGATACGGTAAGGTATTCTATTTATGAGTAGAGCAACAAAGACATTCTAACAAACATATTGGTAAGATACAAGCATTCATTGATCTATACTTGTTTAATAAGGTCATTTCAACCTTTCAACAAGCTAAACTATAAACCATATGGTAGCGAAATGTGGAAAAGCACCTAAGAAGATAGTGCAACAAGTGCTCTTCTTGATTTTCCATGGGTGCAAGTGTGGAAGTAGTGTGCTATCAGCAAGGTGAAACGACAATGCAATACATGACTGAATGGGCAGAGACATTCGCCCTCATATAGCAGAGAGCAGGGCTTTTCAAAGAAACCATAGACCAAAGTTAAAGTGTTTGAACAAAACCCTTCGTATCAAAAGGTTTTGTACAAGGTAGATTACAAGGTTTTGCCGCATTCTAAAGTGAACCAATATAATCATCCAATTCTTCGATGTCCATATTCATCTATCTAGAGGGCATCCACCCCCTTCTTTAATTTCAAAAGTCTATATTATATCCTAGCCAAGGAATTCATAACAGTAGTGTTAAAAGTAGTGAGTTTACAGAGACGTTCTAACAAACATAATGTAAGATACAACTTGTTTAATAAGGTCATTACAACCTTTTTGCAAGCTAAACTATAAACCATATGGTAGTGAAATGTGGAAAAGCATCTAAGAAGATAGTGCAACAACTAGCTCTCCTTGATTTGCCATGGGTGCAAGTGTGGAAGTGATGTGCTAAAACTGCCTATAGCAGGAAAAATATGATTCCATTCCAATAGCAAAATGTATCCCATGAAGAAGCCGCCAAGTGTTTTTAAGATTGTACTTTGTAGTACGAAATCATGCCCAATCTCTTATGACAATGAATATTTGGTCTGCAAGTATATGATTGTAAATCCAACATGGGGCTATCTCCTACCTTAGCAAATTCTCCTAGGCCAAAGGCAAAGTGCTATCCAAGGGCACGTTCACACACGGTAAGGAGCACAAGAAAGGGGTACCACTATCAAAAAAATTATCCAATTCTTGTATCCTCATTTAGTCTTCCTAATTCAGTTATATATTCTAGGTAAAGTCCAAATCCTGTGTATATGTGTTATGTTTAGAAAAGAATAAGCCTCTTCAGTTAGAGTGTGTGTCTGTGTAGTTGTTTTACTTAAATAAATAAACACAAATGAACATAACATTTCAAAAAACAGTTGGCTTTAGACAAGTGACCAGAGGCAGCACAAAAACAACTCAGTCTTAGAATTATTTTGGTGCATTGCTATAAGATTGAGGTCTCATTCTCGTGTATAAGTATAAAGGATGATTTGTGTTGTTTGCTTTGTAAAGTGGAAAGAGTCTAGTACATGAAGGACGGACAACAGCTAAGCCAAAAAAATTCCAAGAAAGGATAAAGTCCTCACCTGCATCCATTCAAACAAGACAACAAATATGTTAGCCTTGAATGCGTTTTACAGGTGTCTATGGACTATATTGGTTGTTATCCATGTCCACTTACAACCTTTTGAACTTCAAACCATTGTCCAGAGTAATCAATAATTCTATTTTAAAAATTGTGTATTTGTTTTTTTTAAGTTCATTTTAAGAGCCTATAGTCAAAAAGGTCATTACTACTTTAAGACCAAGGCAGATTTTTGCAGTTGTTATAGATAATGTTATATATCCCCACTTTAAAAAAAAAAAAACTCAAATAGCTATTTATATACATATCATTCTGATCGGAAGGCCGGCACCCCTTCCAATCCAAGTGTGTTACTTCCCAATAACAGCCCAAAAATTTTGTACCTTTTCAGCGGTCCTTCAAAATTGAATAATTTTTCATGAAGCAGCCAGAATTAGTCCAAGAACACCTTAAGACCAAGTGCTCTCTGTCCTCTTCATACCCCCTCAAACTCACCACCCTTTTTTCGTAGAAGCCATATTGTCTGTAAAAGCAAGACTTAAAAATATGGTGTTATCTTATCAAAACTTAGCTTGAGATTGGCTTAGGCTTCAACCACATATATAAATACCAAACCAAAAATCATTATGGCCAATCCGAGAACAAGGTATGTTGTTGAAAAACTGAAAAAAATGCAGTACCCCCATCTGAAACCAATTATTGTAGTGATGTCATGCGCTGCCTATAAGACGTAAATCCTCTATTTACAGCTCGTTTAACCAAAAAACACCATGCAAGTGATGTGAGAACCATCACTAAGTGCCTACAAAATCAGCCCCTTATTTACAAAAACCATAGAATTTAGTAAAATCATCAGCAATGCCATGCACTACATGTAAGACATAAATCCTTTATTTATGTCTCGTTCTGCCAAAAAACCCCCCATGCAAGTGATGTGAGAACCATCACTAAGTGCCTACAAGATCAACCCCTTATTTACAAAATCCAAAACCATAGTATGCAGTGAAATCATTAGCCCATTGTTCAATGTGCAACAGGGTAGAAAAATAGAGTAATACCATCAGTATGCCAACGTAACCAAAGCCCCTCAGGCAAGCTACCAACTCCTGTAGTGTTGCAACCCATCTAATACAATTACTCCTACAGCTAGCACCTCAAAGTGCCATCAAAAAACAACACAAACCAATGTAATCCGCCTTAAATGGTGCAGCTTACCTTACAGTACCATCATAAAAATGCCAACCAATGTAAGCCGCCTTTAAAAGGTGATGGTATACAGAATCGCGAGCCTATCCTCAGCATATAGAGGCTACATCAAGCCCATATGTGAAGATCATAGATTTTCAACAAATTGCCACGAGCCTTTAAACAATAAACAATAGCGATGGAGCATAGGGTTTTTTTTTTAACCTTTTTACTTTCAAACAGTATGCACCAACTAAGAGTGATGAAATATATCCATAACAATTGTAATTAACCAACAGCTTGTGTGTCCCTATTCAAACTCTTAAGTGTCGCAAAAAAGAAGTGCTTAAAACACAACAAAGAATCCCTTGCGGCAAAGAGCAGTATTGTGATCAAACTGCTACAATGCATAAGGAAACCAAGCCAGGTAGTTCCGCAAACCTACAAAGGTTTCTTGGTGAGCTCCATATCCATAGAGTAAGCGGCAACGAGAACACTCCTCTCTTTCAAATACACACACTAAAACACAAGCAAGGCTAAGTGGTGAGGGGCAAATGAGCCTCACCTCTTTGAATAGAAGCAGGTCAAGGTTGAACCATTATGATGAGCAACGAGCGGTATCTCCCATCATAACAAGCACGATTGGGTAGGGCACCATTCCATATGGGTCACAAGTGCGGTCGCCTCAGTGGGGGCTAGGAGTATGTAGCTTTATGTTAAGGTGCACAGAGCAACCTGAGAGCAGGATATGCGACAAAAGAAAAGAAGGAGAGAGGGGAAAGACGACAGTAGGGGCGTGAAGCGGACATTGGTAGAAGGGCGGGAAATTAAACCTCCACATTTAACTTTACCATCACGAGGTTACATTTACAATGCACACTCTATAAGGGTTACTTCCCACGGGGGAAATATCTAAGGGGTAGCCAAGTGCAAAAAGCAAGAAAACTAGCCATCTTGAGTGGGTAGGTGTCCACACAAACCCCTTCCGGGTCAAGAAAAAAGGAAGAAGGAAGATCAGTTCCAGATTGATTATAACCGTAAAGAGGTTGAGTGAGTGCAAGAGTGTTATTTGTACTTGAAAACCATAAGGTGACTTGGGTTGGATTCAATAAGGAAAAAGACCATGTTTTAACCAATCATAGCAAGTAGCACTACCAAAATGTGTGTGTGTGTGTGTGTGTGTGTGTGTGTGTGTGTGTACCCGCCCCTTCCTAGATGCCATACACAATGGGTCGGCAGTAGGCCAATTGTGTATGGGCCTACTGCCTAATCAAAGAAATGAGATTAGTGCGAATAAGATTTAGACCAGGCCAAAAATTCAGTGAAATAGCCTTAATGATGGTATAAATTAGGTCAATTCTTTTGAAGCCATTGAGGCAAAATTTTTGAATAAGAAGTCTAATGCCTTCCCATGCTATGAAGCAATTAGAAGACGAATTTAATACACGTATAAAGAGCCAGTTTACACGGCCGGTTACTTTTCTTCTTGACAAATTCTATGGAAGATATGTTAAGCTGGTCCCTTTTCTAAATGAATCGGTAGTCATAATTACCATTATAGGGATTGTGTAACAAAATAGCGACGTTAAGGAATTGTATAGAAAAGGAAAAGAACCTAGAAGACGTATTAAATCCTTCATCGTAAGTAGAATCGATCTTAAGGCAGTTAGGTAAATAAGGTCAATCTCATCAAGGAAGGTTCTATTGTTGAGGCTGAGGATATCGTCCATGTATCTATATGTATGCTTAAATAGAGAGAGTTTATGACTGGTATTTTTATTCTTCATGGTCTCCAGAAACCGCTTGTACTCAAAAAAGGGTAAGTATAAATTACACATAAGGGGTGAGTAATAAAATCCCATAGGGATATCAAGGCTTTGGTTGTAGCATTGGCCACCAAAGTGGACTGAACAATTTTCTAGAAGCCATGTAATGTGATCACCTAGCTTCTTCTCATCAAAGTGGTAGGTGTGAGACGAGTTGGCTTTTTTAATCTATCTAGGCTTATTTACAAGAGAGATGTAGAAAAAACCTTTTAACCAAGCATTGTTAAATGAAATCCTACTCATTTCCTTCATAACATTCTTCAATCATGTATCTCCATTAAGGGGTATATTCTCGTAACATTGAGTGATGTCGGCAGAAAAGAGATGAAATATTTGACTGGGGAGGTTGAGAGTGACCTTAGTGAAGTTCTTAACAAGCCAAAAGGGGTTATAGTGTAATTTGAAAAAGTCTGAGTAAATTTTTTATTTAATATCACAAACGGATTCAAACTCCGAAAGTATAAGGTCAAGGCATAACATAATGTCTTTAGTAATGTTGGTAAATATCTCATTAAAGGCATCAAAAATCTAACGGAACTTATGTGTGTGATGCTTCTAGGTGGGAAATAACACAGGAAGTTTGACCAACTCAGTAAAGTATCCAAGACTGATAAGGTGTTTAGTAATACTATTAGTGACCTCATTAGGGAAAAGATTAAGCAAAGTGAATTCCCCACCAGAAAGGCGTGAGTGAGCGGCTTACCAAGAAAGGTTCTCGCAAATGAGGTGAGGCAATTGGTGCTTTTATCTAGACCAACAACAAAGAAATCATGTGCAACTTTTTGAAATTTCATACCTAGGTCAAGCGTGATCCAAGTGTTATTTGTAGACAGCCAATCGTGTGATAAAAGGGAAACTTTTTGAAAGAAGAAATGTTGAACCAATCTGGTTAAGTCTAGTAGGCTTGTCTTATCTAGTTGGAGAGCACTGACAAGGTTAGTCAAGCAGCTAAGTAAAGCTGAAACAGCAAGGTATGGGTTTTTTGGAAAAATAGGAATGTGATTCAGTCCTTTTGCCAAAAAAAGATTGAATGGTGAGGCCATTAATCACATTTAGATCAGAAGTGCAGACATGCTTGCCTAAATTACTAAAATCTTTACAAAAAGTGTTATGCTTATCACAAGCACAATCAGGGATAGTATTGTATCTCAAAAATTCATTGATGTATACAAGATTTTTAACCGGCTGGTGATATGTCCAACCAACTAATACATTATCCAATAATTATGGTTACCAAAAAGTAAAGTCAAAAACACTCACAAAATATTGCCTTGGGTGAAAACCAATCCAAAGTTCATTTTGGAACAAACAATGTATGTAGATAAATCTGATGGAGTGGTCTTCCAAGTGATTGAGAATATTCCAGATTGCATGGTCAAACCACATGATACTAGAATCACAAGAGGCTTTAGGGTCAAGAAATTTGCATGCACACTTTATGTAAGGCCGGAAAAAATTTCAAATAGATTCAGTGTAGAAGTCTAGATTGCTTCTGGAAAACTCCATATTTCCTTTCGTATGAATGTATAAACCTGCATTAGATGAACACTTAGAATGGTCAACAAAGTTGAGGTTGAAGAAAGCCATGATGAGTTTTCCTTTTTCCAAGAATTGTCCTCCTTTTAAAACCTTGAGTCTGCAATCTTCCACAGTGGAAGGAGGGAGGTTGGCCAGATACACCCATGTTTCACTAAGGATAGGTTCCAAAAAGGCTTCCTTGGGGAGGACCCAAAGCTGATGGTCCAAACCAAAAGACTCCACCTCAATTTGTCTAGCATGTAAAAAAGGAAAAACTTTAAAAACTTTAGGCACCATTTCCAACAGGTAGAGTCACTAAGATTGCAAAGGTTGTTTTGAAACTCCTTGAACGCTTCCAAAGTAGCACTATCTCTGCAAAAGATACCACTAGTTTGTGGGATAGCATGATTAGTAGGGGCACTAATAAAAGTTGGATTAAGGCCATATAGCTTCTTAAGAAAGTTGGATAACACTGCCCTTGATGAAGAAAATTGCGCTACCTCTTAGTTGTATTGTAAAGAAAGTATAGGCCATTGAGCAATATATTGGGAGATCATAGCTACACCATCCTTACTATCTCTGTCTAAAAGTGGCCAAGGTTTTGACCCAATCATTAAAAGACAACATGTGCAAAATAGAAGACTTTTTATCCGAAGCTAAAGCCGATTCATAAATAAGTTGTGATGCTTCCAAGCTGCTAATACATCTCAGGACAAGGGAAGCTGCCACAAAAAGAGGTTCAGAGGATAACTCAAAGCCTTGAGAAAGAGCAAGGGCCTGTAACAAATGTTTTGAAGAGTTAGAAACAGTTTACTTAGGGTAGGGGGTTACATTGATTTTGGCCTTTCAACCAAGAAGGGGCCTAGTTCTAAGGGCAAGGTTTTTTTTTGCGGGTGGTCTTTTAAGTAAAGTCCAATTTGTTATAAAATTCTTGCATGCTTCTTCCGGTCATGGATGACTCTCATACAAGTCGTCAATTATTGATATCTGAAAGATTATATAAAAATCAAGGTTAGTAGCTTTGGATAAACATGCAACCCTCAAACCGGCAAAGTCAAGAGACTATGATAGCCATGAGCAGGTATCCAAAAAATTATAGTCTAAGAGGGACTACCTAGCACCAGCCAACCTAAACAAGAATTATAAACAGTGGGTCCAACTTAACTCTATAATTCAAACAAGTCTTTAAAACCAACGTCTTGGTTCTCCAAGAAAATTGGGATAGCCTTGCGTATAGGACGTGTATGTAGTTGTTTTACTTAAATAAATAAACACAAATAACCATAACAATTCAAAAGACAGATTGCTTTAGAAAAGTGACCAGAGGTAACACAAAAACAGCTCAGTCTTAGAATTATTTTTGTACATTGCTATAAGAATGAGGTTTCATTCTAGTGTATAAGTATAAAGGATGATTTGTGTTGTTTGCTTCGTAAAGTGGAAAGAGTCTGGTACATGAAGGATGGACAACAGCTAAGCCAAAAAAATTCCAAGAAAGGATAGAGTCGTCACCTGCCTCCATTCAAACAAGACAACAAATATGTTAGCCTTGAATGCGTTTTACAGGTGTCTATGGACTATATTGGTTGTTATCCATGTCCAACTTACAACCTTTTTAACTTCAAACCATTGTCCAAAGTAACCAATAATTCTATTTAAAAAATTGTGTATTTGTTCTTTTAATGTTCATTTTAAGAGCTTGTAGTCAAAAAGGTCATCACTTCTTTAAGACCAAGGCGGATTTTTGTAGTTGTTATAGATAATGTTATATATCTCCACTTTTTTTATTAAAAAAACCTCAAATAGGTATATATATACATATCATTCTGATCCGAAGGTCACCGCCCCTTCCGATCCAAGTGTGTTACTTCCCAATAACATCCCAAAAAATTTGTACCTTTTCAACAGTCCTTCAAAGCTAAATAATTTTTCATGAAGCAACTAGAAGTAGTCCAAGAACACATTAAGACCAAGTGCTCGCGGTCCTATTCATACCGCCTCAAACGCCATATCATCTGTAAAAGCAAGACTTAAAAATATGGTGTTATCCTTTCAAAAAATTAGCTCAAGATTGGCTTAGGCTTCCACCACAGATATGAATACCAAACCAAAAGGCATTATGGCCAATCCGAGAACAATGTCCCAATCTAACCCCTTTTTTTGAAAAACTGAAAAAAATGCAGTACCCCCATCGAAAAACCAACTACTGTAGTGATGCCATGCGCTGTCTGTAAGAGGTAAATCCTCTGTTTACAGCTTGTTCAACCAAAAAAACCCCATGCAAGTGATGTGAGAACCATCACTAAGTGTCTACACGATTCCCTTATTTACAAAAACCATAGTATGCAGTAAAATCATTAGCGATGCCATGCGCTGCCTGTAAGACGTAAATCCTTTATTTACGTCTCGTTCCGCCAAAAAAAACCCATGTAGGTGATGTGAGAACCATCACTAAGTGCCTACAAGATCCAAAACCCCTTATTTACAAAACCCAAAACCATAGTATGATGTGAGTTCATTAGCCCATTGTTCAGTGTGCAACACGGTAGAAAAATACAATATTACAACCAGTATGCCAACGTAATCAAAGCCCCTCAAGCAAGGAACCAACTCATGTGGTGTTGCAACCCACTTAACACCATTACTCCTACAACGAGTACCTCAAAGTGTCATCAGAAAACAACACAAACCAATGTAAGCCGCCTTAAATGGTGCAGCTTACCTTACAGTACCATCATAAAAATGCCAAGCAATGTAAGCTGCCTTTAAAAGGTGATGGTATACAGAATTGTGAGCCTATCCTCAGCGTATAGAGGCTACATCAAGCCCATATATGAAGATCATGGAATTCAACAAATTGCCACGAGCCTTTAAACAGTAAACAATAGTGACAGAGCATAGGTTTTTTTTTATAAAAAAAACTTTTTACTTTCAAAGAGTATGCACCAACTAACATTGATGAAATATAATAAACCAACAGTTTGTTTCTCCCTACCCGAACTCTTAAGTGTAGCAAAATAACTACTTAAAACACAACAGAGAAGCCCTTTCGATAGAGAGCAGTATCGTGATCAAAGTGCTACAGTGCATAGCGAAACCAAGCCAGGTAGTTCCACAAACCTAAGAAGGTTTCTCGATGAGCTCCATATCCATAGAGTAAGTGGCGACGAGCACACTCATCTCTTTCAAATGCACACACTAAAACACAATCAAGGCTAAGTGAGGGGCAAAACGCACCCTCACCTCTTTCAATAGAAGCAAGTCAAGGTTGAACCATTATGACGAGCAACGAGCGGTACCTCCCATCATAACAAGCATGATCCGGTAGGGCACCATTCCATATGGGTCACAAATGTGGTCACCTTAGTGGGGGCTAGGAGTATGTAGGTTTAGGTTAAGGTGCACAGAGCAACCTGAGAGCAGGATATGTGACAGAGGGGAAGAGGGAGAGAGGGGGAAGATGACATGAGGGGCATGAAGCGGACATCGGCAGAAGGGGGAAAAATTAAACCTCCACTTATAACTATACCATCACGGTTATTTGTGCTAGAAAACCATAAGGTGACCCGGGGTGGATTCAATAAGGAAAAAGAACACGTTTTAACCAATCAGAGGAAGTAGTAATACGAAAGTGTGTGTGTGTGTGTATGTGTGTGTGTGTGTGTGTGAGAGAGAGAGAGAGAGAGGCAGCCCGGGGGGGGGGGGGGGGGGGGGGGGGGGGGGGGGCAAATTTGTCAAAGAGTATAGAAAGAGCCATGAAGTGACAGCTGCCTTCCCCTCAAGCTGATCGTATCCATGAGTTAGTGCTCGATCCCTAGGAAATGTTGGCCTAGCTAGCAAGACAAAATAATTGCAATAGGACCCAAAAAAGGTGCAACATTACAAGTGACTCTTTAAAGGAAACTACAATGCTCAGATAAGAAGCATTTAGATCAACAAGATGTAAGTTGACTTATGAGTTCTCACCAATACTAAGAAGATATCGTTCCCTTTTTATTGCTTCTGACAAGATACCATGAAATACAGTTTTCATGCTCCATGCATGATCTAAGCAATGTTAAAGATAGCAGAAACACCCCCTAGATGTTGTTAAGTTGAAGTTGTGCCATGCCGGGTAAATATTGAATCTGCGGCCACATTTATCGTTGAATCTTGGCAACATCTTAGCAAGGATGGGTATTATCATGCATCCAACAATGTATAACTCAAAAGTCTTTGCTTCCCCAATACTTGTGCCACCAAAAATGGAGAGACAATTGTTCCACGATATGATATAACATGATACAAATCATGTGCGAGCGCAAGCACGATTGCTTTTTTAATCATATGATCAACTTTGGCACTTTTTTTACTCGTGTTGGGTGCTAGCAAAAAAGCTGTATAAGATAGTGTCCTTCCATAGAGGTATACATCAACCTTCTCTCGATTACAGAGTGAACGAGTGCAATAGAATCAGGCCTGTAGACCGTCATATCTCATGTAATGAAGGGTATGTGGTTGCATAAAGATTGAATCCAATCGGAAGGATATCCAACAACAGGGGGATAAAACAAGAAAGGAAGAAGCTTAATTGCATCTTCTTTTATCTTCAAGCAATCATCAATGAGCTCGTGTAAGCTACCAATGGTGGCAGCAAATGACAAAATATATTACAAGTTCTTTTGTCCCAAATGCTTCAAACCCCAGTTGATACTATATACAAACAAGGTGGCCCTATGGTTGTGAATCACCCACTGCCCCATCCCCATCTCTTCCAAATTGGCCTTCAACAGGTGCTGTTGAGATTCATGAATTATCGTGGCATAGTTGGAGCATTGAGGCTGTTAAGGGAAATGCCGGAGGTGGACTGGACAAAGAACTCAGCATTTTGACTCACTACAGCACCAGCTTCCCCGTGCTTGTAAAGCTTTGATCTAAGAGGCATGAGCGGGGCCTCATTGTCCACATCTTTATCATGATGAGAGTCCTCCAAGGCACGCGCTATATGACGGAGCTCATCAGCAAGGAGGCTCATAGATGGACGGTCAGCACCACGCAGAGCAAGGCACCGATGAGCAAGATCAGCAACTGCCATTATAGAAGAACGTACCTGCACCCAACAAAGGAAACGTCCATGTAAAGCAGAAGATAGATCAAGAGACACTCCTCTAATATGACACCAAAAGCATAGCATTACTTCAGTTAAGAGATCTTCCAAAAACAATGCAGACACTTACCCTCATCACATCCCAAGATTTGTTACTTGGTAGAGTGGAGGGCTCCACAAGGCGAGGGTCAATGAGATCTTCTCCTCTAGCCTCTTGCATGTAGTGGATGAAGAGAAGGGCTAGATTTGTAAAGCGGGGCTCACGAGTCCGACTGTCCACAGGCTTCAGGCCACTGATAAGCTCAACAAGCATAACTCCCAAGCTGTACACATCACTTTTATCTGTAAGCTGTAATGTTTGAAAATACTCTGGATCAAGGTAGCCAATGGTGCCTTGCACTGCTGTCGACACATGTTGCAACCCATCTGGAACAAGGCGAGATACACCAAAGTCTGCCACCTTTAATCGCAGCAAGTTTCAAACAGTTTTGTGATAAAGTTCTCTCTCTCTCTCTCTCTCTCTCTCTCTCTCTCTCTCTCTCTCTGTCTCTCTCTCTCTCTCTCTCTCTCTCTCTCAAAAAGAAAAAGAGCCTGATTCTATTACTTGAAAAGAGATACAACTAGGCACATGGTCAAATGGAAAACACTAAAGGCCAAGGTAAAAAACCTCCACGAAAGAGAATAAAAAGTACCCTGGCAAGCTAAATGGAGAGGATGGCAGTAGCCTCTAAAGATAGGGACTTCGACCAAAAGCCCATTCAGCAATTGTAAATCAAGAACCAGAGCCACCAAAAGCCACCAGCAATGAAGATGACAGTGAGCAGCTACGAGAAGCTCGGTGTCGGGTAAAGTCCACCAACTGGTAAGATCTGATAGCAAAAGGTAATGGAGGAACAAAAGGGCGAGATCAGTAGGGGACGAAGTTGAGGGTGAAGAGGCAAGTGACATCACCAAGAGACTTCAGCACACCAAGAGACTTCAGCAGGATGGCACAAGGTGGGTAACAAAGCGCTTCACCGGAGCTGACAAGGAGCTTTCATCCGGAAGAGTGAGCAAGATGTTTTTGATGTCACAAAAAGGTCACATAAAACGAGATTGTCCTAAGAAGGCACCCAAGAACCCACAGAATCCACATCTTCTGTTAATGCAATCAATGAGATCAATTAGGTGTCCCAAGTTTTTAATGATCATGTAGATAAGTCTCTCATGCAGTGTTATGGTCATGTGAATAGTCAACACATTGTGATCTTGTTAGATCCCTGTAGTATGCATGATGTGATTAGTGACTCTCTCGTGAAGAGCACACGTTTAGAAGCTCTTCCAATAGATCCCATTGTGATCTCTGGATTTGCTCCTGGCATGCACTCTTCCTTCACGCATAAATCTACCTAGTTCCCAACATAAGTCACTTAAAAATAATAAGTGAAAAATGTCAAAAATAGAAAAAATAGGTCTATGCACTGTAAAAATGCTCTTGATGGGTTCTGATGGAAATCTGATGATCATGTTATGTGCAACCAGAGGATATGCATCTATTCTAAGTGCCTGGACACGCAGGGTCTGTGAACAGACTCACAAAAGTGCCAGAATACTTCCTAAGCTAGGCTAATGAACTAAATTGGATGTGTCACGTGACATCCCCTCCTTTTCAAAGTGAGGTACTGGTACCGAACTGTATGGCGTCGAAGGAGATCGCCAATAACATCCGGAATCCTGGAAAGGACTCTTCGCCGGCCCACTCTAACGCGTGGGTCTTGCGATACTTGAACTTCATAAAGGTCTGCAATGCTTGCTTCTTTGGGCCGCGCCGAAAGCGACACAAAGTCTTCTGTAGCTTCTTCAATGCTTCAACTTCGTCGATAGTCATGCGTCTATCTTCTTCAAGAATCTCCGAGGCTGAAAATTCATGAAACCACTTCCAACACAAAAACATGAACATACCCATTCCATGTAAAGTGACTGGGAAAATTCTATTCCTTCAAAAAAAATGTGCATGTAATGCAGATGAACAAATAGACGGAGTGCCAACCCGTTCACCATACACGCGCAAACAATGAGATCGAATCTTGTGTTTCTGATCTAAATCACCAACTGTGGCCATTCATGAGTGAATCGTGCTCAACGTACAATATGGCATGCCTTTGGAAAGGAATCACATAAAGACGTTGACTAAAATACTGGAAACGATCACAAATGAAACACTCGAACAATGCGTGCTGACTAATCATTCGTACACATATTACTTCCTGTGAGGGTTCTTTGGACCTAGGCTCGAGAGCCAAGATCGGTTCTTCCTGAGGGGATTCCTTGGACCTTGACTCGAGAGTCAAGATCGGTTCTTCGTGATTGATTGAATCTGCAATGAGGTTAGCTTCACTAGAAAAAGTATCAACTAACACATCATCCTTGTGAACAATCACATCATCTTTATCTTGCAAATCATTATGCTTGTGAGAAATCACATCTTGATCATCATGCAAATCATCATGCTTATCATTATCATTCAATTCATCATGCTTATCATATGCTAATCCTGTGTGTCATGCTTTGGAGAAGAAGAGACTGAGAGAGTCTCCTTTTCCCGAATCTCTTGTATCTGTGCTTGCACTTGAGAAAAGAATCGGAACAAGGCAACTTTCCTTTCGTTGTGCTCATGCTCTATGGCTGCTGTCACCAGGAGGTGTATTTTTCTTGTTGCCTTCCGTAAATAAGTATTAGATATATTTATTTTATTTTTACTTGTTTGTCCCGGAACCCTTGAAAAGGTGCAAGTGGACATTGCATGGCCAGTGTGAAACGGCTGCAGCCAAATGGGTTTCTCACATCGGGGATCTAGGTCGGTCAGACAGGGACTGCCCGGGCCAGTTAGCACTGAATTCTGATGAGTATGGAAGCTCGTGTGCGCCAAACTGGAATTTGGGCCATTCGTCAAGTCACTACAACTTTATAAGTTGAAAGGGGGCAGTAAATTAACCCACATTGTAGATGTTGGTCAAATGGTAGTCTTCAATGATGGTCAGGAGACCGATAGGGACGCCATGGAAGCATCTCCTAAAATTTAGGGAACTGCTATTTTTGACCGGAAAATGTGTTCGCGTCATTAGCTCTGGAATGACAAGGGGAACATTTTATTGCTCTGCTGCCAAGTCAACTGACGCACCAGTTGAGATATTTTTAGCAGGGAAAGCCCAAACTCGGAAACTGGGCGACATGTCAGCCTGTGAGCGATTCTGCCACTCTGGGAGGCAAAAACGAGCTGCATATCAACAAAGGGGGCGCCATTTTCAGCCTCAGGTGGATTGTAGCAGGTACAGAAGCTATGGAATGCTTACCTTGCCCTCTATGGAATGCTTACCTTGCCCTCTATGCACAGTATGGTGACGGGAGTGATGCCCCGCACGCTACATACTGCTCTCTTTCTCCCCTACGTACAGCATGTTATGCCCCACTAGTGGGCTTCTCATTTGACCTATGTACAGTTCTGGGGGTTTATGCGCGTTTGCCAAGGCAAGAGCCTTCTGAACAGGAACCGGATTAGCTAATTGCTAATCCCCCACAGGTACGCACAGTTCCATCACGAAAGATTGCGAGTTTGGAGAGTTTTCTCGCGTGAAAACTCGTCCAATTCACAGGGAAACTGTCCCATTGCGTGCGGGAGCCCTTGGGACACGCGTAGGCGTGTTCGCTCCGCTAAAAACGATCCGAAACAAGGAATTACAGCCTGCTGTGTTTTTCTGCAGGTTTAGGGTTTCGCACCTAAACTGCAAGGGAACATCGGGGGAGCCTCGTGAGAGCCTTGGGATGCGTGTACAGGCTTTTGGGCTCCCGGCAGTGAAAAACAGAGAATTACAGCCCGCTGAATTTCTGTGACAGCTCACCAGAAAGCTTCCAGATATCGAGGGAATCCGTCCTAGACAGGTGTTTTTGACCTACAGGGGTTTTTGCGTCGTTATGCTGTCGAAATCCAGTCGAAAACCTGCGTTTTCAGCCCTCGCCAGGTTTGGACAGCTTTGTGAAAGCTTGTGCTAAGTGGTCGGATCGTCTACCTTAATTTGAATAAAGAAATACCGAAAGGGGCGCCAGTCTTTGGGGCCTACAGGGTGTCGGTCTCGTGTGCGCAGTGACATTCTAGTCTCTGGACGCAACTGTGTTCTCTTCCCTTCTCAGTGCTCTGTGTAAAGTTAACAGGTAATTGAAATAGTACCGCCCTCTACGTTGTACGGGCCAGTTATATGGTTCCATTGATGGGATAGTCACTTTTTCTTCAAAAAGTGCAGCGTGGATTGTTGTGGGTGAAAGCAACACAGAGCTTGTCGATATGGCAGAGAAGAGAGACCAAGTACCTGAAGAGGGATCTTCCTCACATGGCACAGAGAAAATTCCTTCAACTCTTCAAGAAGAGGACAGGTTGTTTAGAACTCAACTGCGTTGTTGCATGGACATGTTTCAGCAGTTGGCTAACAACCCAAGGATGCAGGAATTCTTACAGGCTCCGACACAGGGTTTTCAGCCTCCTACACAGGGCATGACTGAGCCGTTGCAGGAAAAGGAGATTTCCAATGCGCAGAGGACTCATGATGCTCGAGGGAAAGCCCATGTGGTTGAGCAACTAGCGGTGTCCAATGATCCAAAGCAACTTGCTTTAGTTGGACAGGAACCGTTTGTGAATGGTCAAGGGAGCAATGAACAGGCTATGCGTCAGACCCTTCCATTACCTAATACTTATCCTGGTTATTTTGGAGGTGGTTCAGTGTTTCAAGCTATGGCTGGACCTTCCACAGGTTATATGCCAGGGAATGTGTTCGGGACAATGCAAACAGGCATGGGTAACCCTATGTACGCGAACATGGGTGTCCAACCAGGTTTTCAGGGTGCCTATGGTCAGTTTGGAGTGCCTGGAACACAATTTGGTATGGCTGGTTTTTCGCAGCCATACGTACAAAATGCAGATATGACAGGGAAAACAGTTGATGCGAGTGCTGGAATGAACACTCATGGAGCACCACTGCTACAGGCACCTGTTTATGATAATGTGGCTCCTTTGAGTCAGCCTAAGGATTACAAGGAAGGTGGGCAGGGAGTGAAGTTTGAAACTTTCAGAGGAACTGAGGACCAATTAAAAGCTTTGACCTTTATACAGCAGTTCAATGCAGCTTATGCTGGAGGCAACTTCACGGAATCTTCAAAGATACGCAAGGCTGCCACTTTCTTGAAAGGGTATGCTCTCCAATGGTGGACCGCATTGTTGAACCAGGGTCAAGCCCCAACAACGTGGGTCCAATTCAAACAACTTTTTGTGCCTGCATGGTTGACAAACACTTTTGAAGTGGATGTGATGACGGAATGGCACGAGTTGAATGCTAAACAGTGTGCAGATCTGGAAGAGTACAATAAACAGTTTTGGGCCGCACTGTTGCCAGTCACCTCTTACAGGTTTGTGCCATTGTCAGAACAGATTGAGAAGTACTGTTGCGGATTGCCCAAGAAAATCAGGGACTACTGCACAAAGACTACTGTCATGAATATGTTTCAGTTGATAGAGAATGCAAGAGTGGCCAGCAATCTGTCGAAGGGAGATTCCGATGGATTTAATAGCCACAAGAAAGGGTCCCAGGGCAAACAGTTTTCAGCCAAGGGCAATGTTGTAGCAAAGCCTTCTGAGCCTCCCACAAAGAAGCCCTCCACTGAAGAAGGTGATACGTCCAAGAAGCAGTCTAAGTCTTCTTCGGGACGAGGACAAGGACAAAAGAGGCATTTTTCTGGCAAAACTTTTGAAGAACGGAAAGCTCTTAGGGAGGCCAAGAAATGCTACATTTGTGAACAGGAAGGACACTTTGCAAATGAGTGCCCACAGAAGAAGTCACAGGATAAGGATGACAAGTCAGACCATAAAGGGAAGAAGCCAAAGCCGAGTGCAAGACTTGTTCCAGATTTGGTTGGAGATCAGACAAACACAGATGCCACGGAGCTGTGCAGAGCTTGGGGCAAAGTTAGAGACCAGACAGTGCTGGTTTTCTTTGATCCAGGAGCCCGTGCAAATTTCATATCACCAGAATTAGCATCAAAGTTAGGCATTCGTGCAGAGGAGATGGGTATGACAGGGGAAGCAGGTTTGGCATGCCCAGGACATTCAGAGCCTGTTACTCCCATTCTGGGAAAGCTTCGTCTGCACATTCAGAGCTATGTGGATGCGGAAGAATTTCATATTATGCCGCTTGAGGGCTGTGATGTGTTATTGGGTATCCCATGGTGTTACAGGTTGCATGCTATGGTGGATACTTACAACAAAAAGATTACCCTTGTACATAGAGGAAAGACTCATGTCCTTGATGTAAAGCTTAAAGGCGAGTCTGTTCCAATTGTTTCTGCTTCTGCTATTTCATCTGTAATAAAGAATCATCTTTCTATGTACTTGATCTTTGCAAAAGAAGTACCTCAAGTTGTATCTAATTTGTCTACCTTAGATAAAGACAGGTCAACTTTTTTGAGTGGTTTCAGTGATTGTTTTTCGGACTCTTTGCCAGGGGAGTTACCTCCTGAGAGACATGAAGATCATACTATAGATCTTGTGCCAGGTTCTAGTCCACCGAATAGACCACCATACAGGGTTAGTGCAGCCCAGCAGAAAGAGATTATGGGGCAGGTCAACGAGCTTTTAGAGAAGGGGCTGATTCAGCCCAGTTCATCCCCTTTTTGTTCGCATGTACTCTTAGTGCAGAAGAAGGATGGTTCATGGCGCATGTGCATTGACTATCGCGCCTTGAATCAGAATACTATCAAGAACAGGTTCCCCATACCGAGGATAGATGACATTCTTGATCGGCTTGAGGGAGCGTCATTGTTTACAAGAATAGACCTAAAGAGCGGGTATCATCAGATACGCATTAGACCAGAAGATGTCCATAAGACTGCGTTCAGGACAACATTTGGTCTCTATGAGTTTCTTGTAATGCCATTTGGTCTCACAAATGCTCCTACCACATTTAATAGAATGATGGACAGAATTTTTAGACCACATAGAAACTTTGTGGGTACCTTCTTTGATGACATGATTGTCTACTCAAAGTCTGAAGAGGAGCATAGGGATCACTTGACCGCAGTTTTCAATGAGCTACGCAAGAATAGGCTACTCATCAATGCGAAGAAAAGTGAGTTCTTTTTGCAAGAAATTCACTTCCTTGGGCACATTGTTTCAAAGGATGGGGTACGCATGGATCCCGCTAAAGTGGAAGCAATTAGGTCATGGCCAGACTTGAAGTCCGTACATGACATTCGAAGCTTTCTAGGCTTATGTTCCTATTACAGGAGGTTCATCCGAAATTTTGCTGAGATTGCTTCTCCACTCCATGCACTGCAAGGAAAAGGAGTTACTTTCAAGTGGACAGCCAAGGAAATTTTAGCGTTCAAACACTTGAAAGAGAAGCTCACTTCAGATCCGGTAATTATTTTGCCAGATCTTTCTAAACCTTTTGTGGTTCAATGTGATGCGTGTGGCCATAGTCTTGGTGCAGTTCTAAAGCAGAATGATCGAGTAGTCGCATATGAGAGCAGAATTCTTTTGAAGACTGAAAGGAACTTGCAAGTCTATGAGAAAGAATTGCTGGCAGTAATTCATGCTCTCACTAGTTGGAAACACTATTTGCTAGGGGCTGATTTTGTTGTCCAAACGGATCATCAAACCTTGCGATATTTTCTTACACAGACGAAGTTGTCTGAGAAGCACATGCGATGGGCAAACATCTTGTCAATGTTCCATTTTCAGATTGTGCATGTGCAAGGGAAAAAGAACGTGGTGGCTGATGCGTTGTCACGAAAGCCCCAAATTTCAGCAGTGTCAATTCCGTACCATTGTGAACTAGACGAAATGAAGACACAATATGCTGAAGATTCAGATTTTGCAAGGATCTATGACCAGCTTGTTGATGGGCAACATCATGAGCACTATATGCTTAAGAATGACTTTCTCATGATGCATGGAAAGTTATGCGTTACTAAACAGTTACGGCCAAAGATTTTGATGGAAAGTCATGCTCCACCTTATGCTGGGCATCGTGGAATTGATGCGACAGTGAAAGGGGTTGAGGCATTCTTCTATTGGCCAGCTTTGTGTCAAGATGTTGACACATTTGTAAGATCATGCTTAGTATGCCAAAAAGTCAAATTTGACAGACAAAAGCAACGGGATTGTTGCAGCCATTGCCGATCCCTGATAGGCCATGGGAAAGTATAGCAATGGACTTAATCTTTGATCTTCCAAGGACGCAAACAGGAAATGATGGGATTTGGACTATCATTTGTAGGTTCAGTAAGCAGGCCCATTTCATTCCTGTTAGGAAGAAGATAAAGCCAGAACACATGGTCAAGATATTCATGAGCAATATCTTTAAATATCATGGGATGCCTCAGTCAATTGTCAGTGACAGGGATCCACGTATGACGAGTCTTTTCTGGAAGGCATTGTTTGAGAACATGGGCACTACGCTCAAGTTCTCTTCTTCGTTTCATCCGCAAACTGATGGACAGTCAGAAGAGGCAAATTCTACTGTCTTGGACCTACTCAAATGTTATGTCTCAGAGCACAAGGCAACTTGGGAACACCATCTCCCATTGGTTGAATATGCTTACAATAACACTGTGCATACATCAACAGGTAAGGCACCATTTGAGATAGTGGAAGGAGGAAAGAAAGTCCCACCCATTTTGCAGACTAAGGACAAGATATTTGAGGCAGACAAGTATGTGCAAGATATGGATGAAACATACAGGAAGATAAAGATTGCCCTTGAGAAGACTCAGGCTAAGCAAAAGAAAGCTACTGATCGTCACCGTCGTGAACTTGTATTTTCACTTGGTGATTGGGTACTTTTGCGCTTTGAAAAGGCCAGGTTAAGGAAAAGGAAAGGCAAGGAACGCTTGTTTCCTAAGCTCAGTATGCGATATTATGGTCCTTTTCAGATTTCAGAAAAGATCAGCGATGTAGCTTACAGGTTAAAGCTACCAGAAGGCTGGAAAATACATAATGCTTTTCATGTCAGCCTTCTAAGGCCCTTTGTTGGTGATGTGCCAGAGAATATGCTTGATGAGGAACAACCCGAAGTGGAAGAATTGGATGAAATCCTTGTTCATGAACAGATATTGGCACATAAAGAAAGAAAGGTTAGAGGAAAGGTTGCAAGACGCTATTTGGTGAAGTTCAAGAACTATCCATCATTAGATGCCAAATGGATGGAAGAGTTTGAATTGCTTGATTCACCTCAGCTATTGCAATTGTATCTTGAAGCCTTTCAAATGGAACCCACAGTGACTTGATGCAACCTTTTTGGAGCAAGGCAAGAGCATGGTTCATGATGCTCAAGAGAGTAGTTAAGCAATTGTATCTACTCTTTCCATACAGAATTTAGCTAGAGAAGTTTGTGCTCAAGAGTACACTAGAAGACTTCTATGCTTGATATATGTGTCGTAGCCAGGTTGGTGGTATTGTTTAATCGTCCAACGCTACATTTCCGGAAGCATGTATATCTTGGATTCCCATCATAGAATATATGTGATATAAGGAGATATCTGCATGTATTATTGGCATGCAAGCGAGGTCGCTTGCAGTATTTCAAGGGTGGGGTGTGTCACCAGGAGGTGTATTTTTCCTGTTGCCTTCCGTAAATAAGTATTAGATATATTTATTTTATTTTTACTTGTTTGTCCCGGAACCCTTGAAAAGGTGCAAGTGGACATTGCATGGCCAGTGTGAAACGGCTGCAACCAAATGGGTTTCTCACATCGGGGATCTAGGTCGGTCAGACAAGGACTGCCCGAGCCAGTTAGCACTGAATTCTGATGAGTATGGAAGCTCGTGTGCGCCAAACTGGAATTTGGGCCACTCGTCAAGTCACTGCAACTTTATAAGTTGAAAGAGGCCAGTAAATTAACCCACATTGTAGATGTTGGTCAAATGGTAGTCTTCAATGATGGTCAAGAGACCGATAGGGACGCCATGGAAGCATCTCCTAAAATTTAGGGAACTGCTATTTTGACCGGAAAATGTGTTCGCGTCATTAGCTCTGGAATGACAAGGGGAACATTTTATTGCTCTGCTGCCAAGTCAACTGACGCACCAGTTGAGATATTTTTAGCAAGGAAAGCCCAAACTCGGAAACTGGGCGACGTGTCAGCGTGTGAGCGATTCTGCGACTCTGGGAGGCAAAAACGAGCCGCATATCAACAAATGGGGCGCCATTTTCAGCCTTAGGTGGATTGTAGCAAGTACAGAAGCTATGGAATGCTTACCTTGCCCTCTATGCACAGTATGGTGACGGGAGTGATGCCCCGCACGCTACATACTGCTCTCTTTCTCCCCTATGTACAGTATGTTATACCCCACTAGTGGGCTTCTCATTTGACCTATGTACAGTTCTGGGGGTTTATGCGCGTTTGCCAAGGCAAGAGCCTTCTGAACAGGAACCGGATTAGCTAATTGCTAATCCCCCACAGGTACGCACAGTTCCATCACGAAAGATTGCGAGTTTGGAGAGTTTTCTCGCGTGAAAACTCGTCCAATTCACAGGGGAACTGTCCCATTGCGTGCGGGAGCCCTTGGGACACGCGTAGGCGTGTTCGCTCCACTAAAAACGATCCGAAACAGGGAATTACAGCCTGCTGTGTTTTTCTGCAGGTTTAGGGTTTCACACCTAAACTGCAAGGGAACATCGGGGGAGCCTCGTGAGAGCCTTGGGATGCGTGTACAGGCTTTTGGGCTCCCGGCAGTGAAAAACAGAGAATTACAGCCCGCTGAATTTCTGTGACAGCTCACCAGAAAGCTTCCAGATATCGAGGGAATCCGTCTAGACAGGTGTTTTTGACCTACAGGGGTTTTTGCGCCGTTATGCTGTCGAAATCCGGTCGAAAACCTTCGTTTTCAGCCCGAAGGTTTTCAGCCCTCGCCAGGTTTGGACAGCTTTGTGAAAGCTTGTGCTAAGTGGTCGGATCGTCTACCTTAATTTGAATAAAGAAATACCGAAAGGGGCGCCAGTCTTTGGGGCCTACAGGGTGTCGGTCTCGTGTGCGTAGTGACATTCTAGTCGCTGGACGCAACTGTGTTCTCTTCCCTTCTCAATGCTCTGTGTAAAGTTAACAGGTAATTGAAATAGTACCGCCCTCTACATTGTACGGGCCGGTTATAGCTGCCATTCTTTCTGCGTGTTCACACTGTTTTTTTCTTTCTGCATTTCTTTCTTCGCGTTCTAACTTCCTGTCCATAAACATCTGCTCCAACTCGTCCATAGGAGTTAGTGCAATCCTTGGCGTAGATGGGGAAGGGGGAGGGTCGGAAAAACCTCCTGCTGGGGAAAATTCTTCTTCGCCTCTCTCATGCTCATCACCTCCAAGCGAAGTATCCATTCTGCTTCGAGTGATGACCATCCATTGAAGCCTTGGGTTCTTAAGTTCACGAGGAACTTGGGTTCTTGTGGGTCTTGGGTTCTTGAGGGTCTTGAGGTTCTTGGGGGTCTTGAGGTTCTTGGGTTCTTGAGGTTCTTGAGGTACTTCTTTCGCTTGCAATCTGTGTTAGAGAAGGATCTTCCCTTCACCCGAGTTCTACTCTTTTCCACGGGCGCACCCCTTGGCGGCCTTGCGCTCACACCAAGGTTGCTTTTTCCCATCTCACGTCGATTGGTCGGCCGCTAAGTGCACGGTCCGCTCTCAATGAGTGAAAAGAGACACAAAGGGAGGCTGGACAAGCCCTTCTTTCTTGGGTTTCCTATCACTCTACAAAAACACGATTAGGAATCGACACGCCCAAGAGGACTTGGGTTACGTGCGACTGCAACAAGCAAAAGAAAAAATATGTGGTTCTTTCTTTGGGTGATACAGAACACTGCCAAAGCTCTGATACCAATGTAAGGTGCAGCGGAAGTGAATGTTGAACTTTGCTCAAGATGAGTGCTCCGAACTGTGCTCAAGGGTTCCTTTTACTTACGGAAGGGAGAGCCTTCCGTTCCTTTAGTGAGAGACTGCAATGGACACAAACAAAGTGGTGAACACTGTGAATATTCAATGAAGGTGCTAAGATTGAGAGATAGAGAGAGAAGAATACGACACCAAAATGTTGTCAAACCCTCCTCCGAAGGCCCCACTCTCTATGGCGAGAGCGGTCTACTATTGATGGCACAAATCTCTACAATGCTTTGGACTTGCCGACGATGATGAGGACGACAACGAGACGGGCTGAAATCTGAAAACGCTAATGGCTGAAATCTACAAATCTTTATCTGTTGAATTATGACTCTATGTGATGACGACGTCGATGGCGACGATGCAACGACGACGCACTGAAAACGCAGATGCTGAAATTTGCCTTTTCCGGGCTGAATCTGCAAACTTCGATGGATCTGACCGTGCGGCGAGGATCTGCTACGGGAAGGTGAGATCTGCGAGGTTTGGGACTTCTTCTGTGGGTACTGACTGCTGAAAACTGAAAACGTTGGTCTATGGGCTGGTTCTGTTGCGATGGAACTGCAAAACGCCGGGTGTCCTGCTGCTCCAAAAACGCTAGGGCTGAATTCTGCTACTGGGGGAAATCTACTAATGCTAGGGCTGATCTGCTATCTTGCTGTCGCCGGGGCTGATCTACAATGCAAACGCCAGGGCTGATCTGTCATGCAAAAACGCTAGGCTTTCAGATGGACTGAAAACGCTAGGTCTGTTTGCGGGAAGGTGGTCTTGCTGAGAAGTTGCCTGTTGGACGCGAAGTTCCTGCTGCCTCTTCTGCCAGAAAGTGCTAGCGCTAGCTTTACTTATATACTTGCTTGCTAAATTTGCCCTAACTAGTTCCCAACAAAAGTCACTTAAAAATATTAAGTGAAAAATGTCAAAAATAGGGAAAATAGGTCTATGCACTGTAAAAATGCTCCTGATGGGTTCTGATGGAAATCTAATGATCATGCTGTGTGCAACCAGAGGATATGCATCTATTCTAAGTGCCTGGGCATGCACGGTCTGCGAACAGACTCACAAAAGTGCCAGAACGCTTCCTAAGCTAGGCTAACTAAACTGAACTGAACCCATGTCATGAAGTAGCTTGTCCACGGACACATAGGGTTGGATGTGTCACGTGACAGAGAGCACACCTCTTTGATGTGTAGGATTGGAAGAGAGGATTCTCTATGTAGAGATCTCTTCCGGGGAGTTTCTTTTTCGAGAATTGAGTTGCGTTCCGAGCGTCGAGACTTCGAAGGTAAGTTTTTCATGTTATGATCTCTGAGTGTTTGTTTGCAGGTGTACTTCTTCTTCGCGAGGGAGTAGGAGCAAAGGAAGGCATGAGCCTCTGCAAGAGAAAAGCGCTCTGAGGAACTTGAGCCAATCAGCCCAACGGTTTCGCAACTGAAGTTTGGAAGTAGATCCTCAGATCTGAGAGCACTAGACTGAGTTGGGATTAGGGGGTTGATTCCCAAGGAAGGCCAAAAAAGCAGAGTTGCTGCTAGGATTTCTACGGAAGACGACTTTGGGAACAAAGTCAGCAAAGAATTGGAGGGATTCCATGCCTTGAGTCTGGAAGGTGAGATTCAGAGGCGAGAACCTTGGTTCTTGAAGATTCAGAATAAGGAACGAAAGTTCCTTGGAATAGGGTCATGCCCTAGGAATAGGAAGTTGAGCCTTCCAAGTACCATCATGTCGGATTCTAAAACGAACAACGTAATATGTTTGGTTCAAGGGCTTGATCTTCTAGTCCCAGTACTTGTCGATCTTCTCACTCTCTCTCTCTATTTCTCTTTATATCAATTGGCTTCAGTATTAAGTGATAAACTCTATTTATCCAAGTAAATTATATATTGTTATGTGCTCCCGTTTGTGACAACCTCCACCTATCATCCGCACAAAAGATAAAATCTTCACTGTTGATGAGTTTGTTTCAAATTTAAAACAGAAATGAGCCAACTAAGAGTCGCTATCAAAGCATCTCAAGAATGACAAAAGAAGCGAGTGAACAAGCAAGGGAGACATTTCGCCTTCAAAGAAGGTGAATATTTCCTACTAAAGTTTAGTAAGAGCAGGTGAAAGCAAAGCTCACAACAAGCTTAATCTTTTCCAAAGCTGTCAAAAAGATACTTTGGTCCCTTCAAGGTGATCAAGAATATCAGTACTCCAGAAAAAATACAAGAGTCAAGACACTTGAGACGTGTAAAAACTCTTGTCAAAGATACCTCACCTTTTTAAACAAGTGGGAAAACACTTGAGACGTATGTAAGAACAAGTAATAACTCACCTTTTTAGACAAGTACAAGATACTTGAGACACATGGAGGAACACTTGTCAAAGATGACTCGCCTTTTTAGGCAAGTGACCAGACACTTGTTTTATGCTACTCCAAAACCTCCTTATCCAAGAGGCAGTCCCTTTCCCTCATTTGAGCATCAGTTCCTTGTTAAAATTTCCCAGCCCAAGAAGCCTCTACGTTATCACTCTCATTTCCCTCTACGTCTACCATCTTCTCTACTTCAAGGAGCCTATTTTGTCTCTCTCTACCTTGTTGTTTTTACAGTAGCAACCCTATAGATTCAAGTTTTCAGCAACTCTCTTAAAGGTTCAAGTTCTCTCTCTCGCCATGGACACGACCACTAGAATGGATTACTAATATATGGTAAGGATGGACTGATTTTGTTCAAATTGAAAGGCTCTACTAAAGTTTGTAGTTTCTTTTATGCATGTAGACCCATGCACATCTTGCATGGTCTGCAAGTTTGAGTCTACTTTAAACTCACTCTCGGGTTGATTGTAATAGAGCTCAAATCCTATGGAACTTGGATTGAGTAGAAATACATTTTTCTTCCCGAGCCGGGGGTAGGTGGGTCTTTGGTGTTTGTTATACATAATTTCAAAGTTTTACAAAGTAAATACATAAGAAATAAGCACTCTATAGTAGTACAGGGCACTTGCAATAGAGGACCAACGATATAGCTTCCTCCTAATGACCGGCTCAAAGTGCTCCTCAAGCAATGCATCAATAACCACATGAAAAGCAAGTTTGCCCCTATGCCAACCAAGTGAAATGATCCTACATTCCCCACTAAAATTCCTCTCTCTCTCTCTCTCTCTCTCTCTCTCTCTCTCTCTCTCTCTCTCTCTCACACACACACACAAAAACACTTGCAATGCATCAGATGTAAGCATCAAAATGTACGTATATGCAGTTTAGTATGAATGGACAGTAGTATAAACATTTGCACATGAACATACATACCTTAAAAAGCATGCTATACGCATGTGCGAGTGCATGTATCCATGCGCACGTGCACAGTCATACAGACCCAACAAAAAAACATCTTAAGGGCAAAACCGTACCTTGGCATCCAGATTGTTATCAAGCAAAACGTTGGCAGATTTCACATCACGATGAAGGATGGGGGGAAATGCAGCCGCGTGGAGATAAGCAAGGGCGTCTGCAATTTGTCTGGCCACTTTAAGCCTTTGCTTCCAACCCATGACACCAGAACCACCTTCCTCCAAGTTCTCTCTCACATTCCCATGTGACACATACTCATAAACAAGCAAAGGCATGGCAGTTTCCATGCAACACCCGAGAAGCCGCACTATGTTTCTGTGGTTGATATGTATCAGAATCTGCAGTTCATTCAAGAATTGCTCATTTCCGCCTTCCGCTCTGTTGGCTTTCTTGATGGCGACAAGCTGACCATCCAACAACACGCCTTTATACACGGTCCCAAATCCCCCCATGCCAAGCTTCATATGATCTGCATAGTTTTCTGTTGCCTCCTTGAGCTCCTCTGCTGTGAAGAGCCTGCTCTCCCACTTCCCCCCGGCCTTCACTATCATGTCTTGCAGCTGCACACCTCCATTCTGCATAAAATACTTCCTCTTTGTCCTTCGCCGCCACCATATTGCAAAGATTGCAAGTCCTCCGATCAGCAAGCCCACGAAGATGATGGCTTTTCCATACAAGCAGCAATAAATTGTCTTAGCTATTTATAGTTATAGTCTACAAAAGAGAGAGAGAGAGAGAGAGAGAGAGAGAGAGAGACAATTTTAACGTCATAGGAAGCTATCCCAAGAGACCTCAAAGATCTATCCGACGGGAATTGAACTCAAGACCTGCTATTCAAGAAGGAAAGGGCATAACCAATATACCACGATAGAGAGAGATTCTTCAATTGCTTATGTGTGTAGCTGTGTATAGGTATACTTATATACCCACATAAGCATGTATGTCTCCCAAAAAGGAAGGAAAAAAGAGGGGGGGGGGGGGGGGGGGGGGTTGTTATTTAATTTATAAAATATATTTTAAATTATTTCATTTACAAAAAGAGGTTTTAATTGTACGTTAGAAAAAATCCATAAGATTAATAAGGAAAAGAGGTCGTCTTATTGCCTCACAATATGCAAGTACAGGTTTTTTTTAATACCATTTGAACGGACATGATGTAGATGGTTGTTGGGGTAAAGGCGTTGTGCCTTTGCTCGGGGCCGATCAGGCGTCCGGCGTGGCCGGTCGTCCGTCCACATGTGTACATACTCTTATTCTTATATACCCATGCCGGTCTCTTGCTTCTCCCCTTCCCCACATGCACCACACGGCGCACGCACGCACGCACGCATCCGTGCACTCACAATGGTTTCTTATAAGTGCACCCCTCAAGGGGTGTGTGTGTGTGTGTGTGTGTGTGTGTGTGTGTGTGTGTGTACGTGCGCGCGCACGAACTTCATACATACATATATATATACATATATATATATATATATATATATATATATACACACACACACACACACACACACACACACACACACACACACAGAGTTGTATAATTTGATTTTGTAATATAGCAAGCAAGACAGAGTGAGAGAACATAGTAAGAAAGTTGGTCAAGATGAAACTTGTTGTCTTGAAGCCCTTGGGGTAATCCTTGCTATTTTTTAGTGGGAAGGATTATAAGAAAACAACACCTATAAGACCTCATAGAGAGAGAGAGAGAGAGAGAGAGAGAGAGAGAGAGAGAGAGAGAGAGAAGTTGATTGCTTGGATTCTGAAAGAGCATGAAAGGCAAGAAGCACCACCAAAGTGAGAAAATGAAGGAAAAGGAGACTTGAAAAGACCATGTTTTGGAAAAAATATCCCTCTAACTTTAGAAATCAAGCTTCATCCCCAAAATCAAAGCTCATAATACAACGTTCAGATAATTACCACCAACAATCGCAAGAGCATTCCTCAAAGTAGGCGACAACGAGCAACCATTTCCACTTCTTAATCCATCTCCCACATGATTTTTTGAATTGCACTTGCAGTTGTAACCCCCTTCTAGGTTGTGACAAGTACTTTTACCTGGGATACAATCATTTAAAAAAGGATCTAGACATTCGTCTATATCTACAAAACCAGGACAAAAAAGATTCATGTTAGCTAGTCAAGCCTCTAGATAATGGCAAAGCCACGACAAGTTCAATATGATAAAAAATTGGTAGTTTTAATTATACAGTTGATCACAATAATCACCATTGTTCGAGCTCAATAGCTTCAATGCCTTTGTACATGATGTTTTCATGAGCTCTATGCTACCACTTAACAAGTGACGTAATTACCAAGGGTAGTAGTTTCAATTACATAGCCTCTTTACTTAGCATGAGAGACCATTCTAGAAAGTGAATTTGCCACAGGACTTCTCAAAGACATTTCTAAACTAGCAGATTCTAGCTTTGTTGGTAATGTTTGTGAAGAAGGTTTTTTTAAATAGGTCATAGGTATTTTCGAGAACTTTATTGTATTTTTCTAAAAATTAACTAAACCCTTAAAAAATCGTATAGTCATGTTAAAGTGTAAAATTTCATTTCATACATAAAACCAAAATTTTGCAAATGCATTATGATTCTTCACCAGTTTTTTGGAGAAGCTAAAGCGTGCAGCATATTCAATGAAACTAAAACATTGGTGCTTTTTTTTTTTGGAAAAGTGGAAATGATAAATTAAAGAGAGCCTAAAAGAGGAGTTCAATGATCCCACTGGAAGGGGGCTAGATGGCCCCATCACTGGTGCAATTTTTACCACATTAAAAGAGAGTAACATGGGATTATTACATGGCTTATTTATATATGCATATGTTAATAATTTGTGTCCAAGATATGACTGTCTCCTTCACGTAATCAACATTTGGTCTTCATCACCTGCTTACATCTCGATTGAATCTATCTCCTCTACGTCATGAATACCTTTGTATCAATTTCAAATTCATCCTAGAGGTTTATAGGCAGCATTATGACTTGGATAAAAAGTATTTATTTTATTAGTAATGTTGTAAAAAAACTATCTTGCTCTTGAAGTTGACAAGAAGTTGACATTTTAAGACTTCTCTATCTCAGGCATTCAGTTTGAAACCAGATTTTGAGTGTGTATTACATGGTATAGCAAGCTTTTATTAAGTGGCTTCCTTAAGGAGATAAAGAAGAATTGTTTTCCATTCACCAATGAAGTCAGAAAGGAAGTGCCTCATGTCTCTTAATGTTTGCAGTACAATTGTAGAATTGTCTGCCACATTTGTTTTTACATGCACATTGAAATGCTTAATAGCATATCATGTAAGTGGTGGCGTGTGTCTCTATATATCTGACTCGATGCCCTATGAAAAAAACATTGTGTTCCAACTTTTCTTTCACGTACATGTGATTTCTAGTGCCGTGTTCATTAACTAACTATGGAGTTTGACCTATCTCCATGTATGAAGCTTTTGATAACTTTTAAGTAAGTGTAACTGCTCATTTAATTGCTTATCAACAAGTGAAAATGGATTTTATTGTGTCTCATTTATTGATCCATAACCAATCTTTTGTGAGTATGTGTCTCGTATGTTGAACAATCATATAAAACATTTATACCACATGCATACCAATGACTTCCATGTATATTGTCTCCTGAGTCCTTAAGTTTAAAAAAACCAAACCAACTAAGGCAACCATATCTTGGCTTGATCAAAAAAATGCCAATCCCTATTGTCATCCAAAAAGAGTACCAAATCTGTTTCGTATGGAGGTATGGTCTTGTCTTGGGCCCAGCATGCTTGCAACACAAATGTAAGTAAGTCCTTTGCAATGAAACATAAAGAAAATCACCAAAAAAAAAAAAAGATTCAAACTAAAAGTTAACGATCATTGCAAGGTTGAAGAGTTACCTGAACAGCCAACTCCTTGTGAATACCCATCACCATCAAATCCATGTAGACAAGAACAATAGTAACCAGGAACTTCTTGCACTATATTGATATGGGAGTGACTTGAGCATGCAAAGTCAGGAGTTTGCTTGAGGTCTGAAATGGATTGGGTTTGGTTTGATGGCAAGGCCCATGTAAGGTTCATCCCATAAGTTTCTCTAGAAAAGTCACTGTAGTTTGGGTGAAAGAGGGTTGTATGCATAGTACCACATTCAATACTTGCATCAAATGAAGTGTTCATGATGAAAGCACTAGGGGACACATAATATATAACCCCTCGAAATGATGTTCCACGACCCAATCTAGAGACACAACAGGTGCGGCCTCCACACTCTGGATTCATATTATCACCTGAGACATGCTTGAGAAACACAAAATGTAATTAGGTTTGAAGAGAATTTGGCATATCGCTTGGCATATTTGGATTTTGTACTCAAAGTATGTAGTTAAATGCTAGTTTAGGTGGAAAAGATGCTAGTAACTAGAGACCTATTACGACATGAACATGCTAAAGTAGCCTTCAAGTAACGTACAACAATGTTTCCCTTCGAACAAAAGTAAGTAAGTCTCTAGGAATCTTTACTTGTCCTGAACGGCCTTTTCTTTGTCACTTCTCTCCCTTGATTTTTCTATTAAGTTATATATGATCCTAGCCTTTGGGGCTTAATGAAATATGCAACACAAGAAGGGCTCACTTCTCATCATTGGGTTGAATTGATTGATAAAGACTTTACAATTTTTTGGTTACATGCACATTTTTTGCCATGTTAAATTCCAATTAATAGTTTATTGATGGCTTAGAAGGCATTAAGGAGGGTGTATAATAAACTCATCAATTTGCAGATATTAGCATCTCATTTCCATGGGAGGCAAAGAAGTGTCTTAGAAAAGAGAGGAAGAGATATGATCTTGCATTAGTTCAATTGGTAGAGGTGCCTTGCGTAGTACTGCATCATCAAATTTAACACACAAGAAGATGCAACATAAAATATGAACAATTAAATAGAGTTCATTTTCAACTTCGATTTGATTTGCCAAAATAAAAATTATAGCAACCTTTCCCTCTCATTCCTATAATTTGGAGACTATTATTAATGATCACTCTCAATAGATCCCATTTTAACTCTTTCATTATAATCGCTAAACTAATCATGTAAACAATCAACTTTGTACCTCTAATTTGTTATCGCTTTCTCTATGTTAAACTTACTCGACATGTACCAAGATGTTAGCTCTAGATAGCACAGTGTAGGCAATGTTATATTAACACAAACATTTGTCATCTCACATGTTGGGCATGCATGATAGACATGACCTTGTTCCCCATGCCATGCTAACCTATTAGTTTGTCACTCTGTCTTGATGCATAGCCATATCTAATGGATAAACTTACATTGGGTATTCCCCCTAGTGCTCCTCTTGTCTCAATCCTACTAGATAATCTGCAACCAAGTGTCTTCTTTCCTGGTGTATGAAACTCTATGTGTGTATGTGTGTGGGTGATATATGCATATAAGTTTGTATATGCATAGAGTGAGACTGAGAGAGAAAGAGGAGAGAGAACACACCAGGGCAAATGACGAAGCAACCACCAACCTCCACACTACGCAAGTTGTGCTCCGAGGTGGAGGCATTGTGTAAGAACTCAACACCAATGAGAATGCCCATGGAGCAACCGAAGCTACCAAAGAGGTTATCGTCGGAGATAATGAAAGGCGAGGGGAAGGCGGGGAGGGCCAAGCTCGAGGGTTCGGTTGTGGAGAGGCAAGAGCCATTGCCATTGGGGGAGGAGACCATGGGGGAGGAGCCAAGGCGAGTGACATCCACAATAAGGCTATGTGCGTCCAAGTGGACCACTCTCATGTCCATAATTGCATCATTGTATGTCATGTTGGTAAGGTAGAGCTCTCCTCCTTCCTTGCAGTGGAGGTGGAAGAAGGAAGAGAATGAGGGGCAATTGTCCATGCCTGCGAGCTTGAAAGGGTAGCTTACACTCAGATTTCCGCAGGTTTGCTTCAAGCATGGGTCTGTATCGCCTTGAGAGAGAGCACCATGGCAGCTGCAGAGAAGTTGGGTTATCAAAAACAGCGCAGCCCATTTCGTCTCCATGGCCATAGGTGCACGCATGAAATCAATCTCTCTCTCTCTCTCTCTCTCTCTCTCTCTCTCTCGTCGGATAGATCTTTGAGGTCTCTTGGGATGGTTCCCCACCACGTTAAATTCTTCTTCTTCCTCTCTCCCTCTCTGTGTGCGGCGACATGGTCTCACGTTCCAGGAATCACATTCCATTAAAAATATTTGCCTTTGAATACCATTGCCTTTAAACAAATATTGTTGACGCTTCTTGGGTGGGCCTTTCATCCCTGGTCAACGATAATGATAAATAATCACATCAATAGTGAGATTCCTTGGAGTTTGTTTAGAGTTTAAGAAGATAGAGTGACGATTAATTAATTTCGCTCTCATACTTTAGTTGATAATATTGTGTGGACTCTGGAGAATAGCACATATGGCAAGTTGGTGCAATACAATTTTTGCTAGAAGAGCTACTAATGCATATGATATGTTTTGAAAGAATTTTTATTTTTTTGAGATTGGGGAGACCTGATGCACAAGGAAGAGCATCAAAATATTTCATTGTGTAAAATAGCACCGTTTAAATGTGGAGGATTCACTCAGTCCAACAAAACAATAGCAACGTATGGGTTTGGAGCCCCTGACCTCTCTAGCAATGTATGAGTTTGGAGCCTCGGGCAATTATTGTGAGGTTGCCCCATTAGTATGTTCTCCTATTTATGCACATTCTAAGGGAACTCTTTACATATGTACTCACACATCTCTGTTCAATGCAAGTCTTGGAATGCTAACAACTTGAGGTAACTCTTTTTCTTAAGGTTTTAGTAAAGCAACTCTTGGGAGTAACTGTGGACTGTCGGATAAAGGTTTTCAATTATGCCACATGGCAAGTTAATGATGCCGAACCTTTTTCTCTTCCCTTTTGTCTTGCTCTACAACATGGCCAAAACAAGTGTTAGAGGAGAAAGCAACAAGGCGTACCTATTTTTCCATCCTACTCACTAGCGGTTTTCCATTGATTGTTGTACATAAGTCTTTGTTACATTGTACTTCCTAGTTATGTTTTGCAGCCCTTATTATCATTTGTGCAATGAAGAAGAAGAGGAAGCAACTTTCAGCTTCCATCTCCATTGTGTGCTCCCTTTGTTATGTGCTTGCAAGAGCTCCCCCCCCCCCCCCCCCCCCCCCCTCTCTCTCTCTCTCTCTCTCTCTCACACACACACACACACACACACACACACACACACACACACACACACACACACACCTCACACATGATATTTGTGCTTGGTTGTGGCTAAGGAGATGTGAATGGCAAGCAAGAGTAGGGGAAGAAGCGGTTGAGGGTAAGGGTTTCTCCATGCTTTTTATTCGTGTGTTGATTACTACACTCACCATTGCCTACCAAGCCGTTGCTCGTCACCTGCTGAACATGTCACACTACCCTTGCAAAGTTGCTCTAACCCAAGTGGGCACACCTATTGCATCTTGCTCACGTCATCAACCACATGTTGGCCCCACCCACCATTCCATCTCCGCTATGTATTCGCCAGCTACCCTAATTCGCTAGGCCTATCATATGTGCGCTACATACCTCACACATCTCGTCCTCGGCCCTAAAATCATCCTTGCTGCAACCTGTTGGCCTGCACGCTAATCCGAAAGCCTTCGATTAGCTGTGGCCAATGATTTCAAATTCACCATCCCTGTAAGCCTTTTTTGGCACTATTGAGCTTACTATTGAAGAGAGAGTTCACACACTACCACTCGGTGCCCCTTACAAGCCCCAATTCACACAGCAGTAGAGTAGCAGATTCTCTATTTTTAAGGCACATCAAGCATTTGAGTCCACCCATTTTCAGATTTTTTCAACCCACATTAAAGGGAAAAAGATTTTTGGAGCTAAGAAGATAATGAAGGAAGTTTTAGTGCAACATGTTTATATGCAAGAAGCTTCATCTTTGGTCTGAGAGCTTCAATCTTCCCTTGCACAGAGCTAACTATAAGTGATTCATTTATTTACACTAGATTATTGACTTTTCTTGCCACTTTGCTTTTGCTTGTTTGTGCTACTGTGCTCTTATAATTGCTATAGTTTTTGTTGTTCTACTATGCTCTTAACAAATCTGTATTCCTCGCGCATAGAGAAATGGTAGTCGGTGGAGTGTGTGATTCATTTATTTACACTAGATTATTGACTTTTCTTGCCACTTTGCTTTTGCTTGTTTGTGCTACTATGCTCTTATAATTGCTATAGTTTTGATTGTTCTATTACGCTCTTAACAAATCTATATTCCTCGAGCATAGAGAAATGGTAGTCGATGCAGTGTGGATTAACATTTTGGATGTTTGGCGTGGTTCCATTGGGGAGGATCTTTACAAAAGGAGAACTCATGGGTCTCTTACAAAGAAGGGGGTATTCTTTTATGATCATTTATATGTTCCACCAAGATCCATGGAGGAATGGATATTGTTTCCAAGTTTGCACTACCTTATTTTAGGAGTGGAGAGTGGCCACTACCAAGCACAATAACAAGTGAAGTTACATGTGGAAGATCTTTTATGAAATCCAAAAATATATAAAGGCTTACATTGAAAGAAAATAGACTAGTCAATTTTTATGCCCATCATTGTATTTGTGGAAATTTTTGCAAATATAAATGTAAAAGTGTCCAGAACAATGATGTTAGCTAAGTTCTTAGACACAGAGGATGTTTTAGATTTGTGGATGAAGGCTGGGATCAGAAGACAGTAAATGGAGTCATTTACAAAGTGAACATTGGCTCCATTATGTGTAACTATATGATCCATACCCAAAACTTCATCTTGTCATTCTTTTTACACGTGGTGGCATCATGTGGGTGTTCAATTGGTCCCTCTAGATCAAAATATGGATAATTATATTAAGAACCCCATCCAGGACATTGTTGTGTGGATGAACACTGAACACCTAGCCACCTTGAAGATAAGGGTTATGTGCACATTGCACCAAATGAGGTAGGATCTACATAATGAAGAGATAGATTTTCTTGTAGCTTTTTCTTTTAAAATACATGGCATTTCTCAAAAAGTGGGAGATGGTAGGATCAACCCTCTCAACACTTTCTATTGGACACCCAACTTAAAATCATGCATCGATAATCTGCAAAAAGATACAAATGTTAGTTATCAATTGTCATTAAAATTTCTCAATGTGAGGACGTGGTGTAAGGGCAAACCTCAAAGATGCCAAGAAAATAGAGCAATTGATCTCCCTTTTCCATTCTTTAAGAATGCTAACACTCTCAGCATCTAGGACCACATTGTCTTTCCTATGTAGGAGGTCATTATTTGGAAAGACATCCACCATGAAGCCTTTGGGGTTGACATTTCTCAACAATGATGGGAGTTACACTTCAATTTCCCTAAGCTCCTTAGCTTTCAGCTCCTCCTTGTCGCTGTTCATCTCCTCCCCTTCCTTCATCTCCTCCCCTCATCCTCTGCTATGATCTCCTCAATTACCACTTTAGGTTTTCTTGATGCAGGTATCATCTAAGGATATTAATGGTTGCCTCACCTTGTAGTGGCAATGGTTCAAGAATTTTCCTAAATTTGTAAGCCTCCTCAAGATAATCATGTCTTTGTCCATTAGTGTAACCCTATGAGAGTGAGTTGCATAGATGTATGCATCTTGGAAGAGCTCAATCAAAAAGTCTTCAGTAGCCTCTTCCATGCAATCTAAGGCACTCCTTGTCCACCTCATATCTATTTTGGATTACTCTACAACTTGCTTGAAAATCCTCTGGAAAGGCAGCCTAAGAATTTCCACAGTGAGAGCCTTCTATGCTCTCCTAATCTTCCTCAAGCATTTCATTCTTTGAGGAGATCTTCTCCTCTTTGGAAGTGGGATCTTGGTATCAACTCCTTTTTTAGGTGGTTGTTTTTTTTACATGTAGCCTTCTTTCCTTTCTTTGAGCTCTCTCATGTGTCTGCTTTTGATTCATTAGGCATGTCTTCCTTTTTAATCTCCTCTTTAGGGACCTTCCTAGCAAATTTTTTTCTCCTTGCCATGAATTAATTTCAATGCCCGTGCAATCAATCAAATTATAAATGCTAATTGGTTCCATCCTTATGCAAAATAAGTAAATGGAATCCTATCCATGCATCTTAAAGTTGCATAGGGATGACCTTGTGCTTGCTAAAGGGTGTTAACCCTTGCACAAAAATAGAGTAACTGAGAGCCAATCCATGCATGCTTAAAAAAAACTTTTTCTTGCTAAAGGATGTCCCTTGAGTGAAAATAGAGTAAGGGGGAGCGTATCCATGAATGTTGAATTCACGTAGGAACAATATGCATGCTAAAGGGTGTCACCTTGTGCAACCATAGAGTAAGTGGGAGCCTAACCGTGCATGCTAAATTCATGTATGGATGACACCCTTAAAAAAAACTTATGCTTGCTAATGGATTTCACTCTTACATGAAAATAGAGTAAGTGGGAGCCTATCCATGCATGCTAAATTTGCGTAGGGATGACATCACATGAAGATAAATGCTTGAAAAGAGAAAACACTTACTAAAATTTCTTGGAGAATTGTATAGGAGGCGTATAGAATTATAGTTATCCTTTGGAGATGATATTTGGTTGATTATACCACCACACAAGAAAACACTCTTAAAACCTAGCCTATCCATGCACGCTAGAAGATTGAGAATAGAGAAAGGGTGTTGAAAAATGCACCTTAGAAGAGTGAAAAGGGAGAAAGGAGGAAAAATGAGTGAAAAAGCACCATTGTTCCTCACAACCATTCTGCAAAATCTGCAAAATAGGCTTTGGGATATTTTGGCTGGTCTTTATGCAAGTCGCAATGAGGCTAAAATAGCTTTTCTACGTAAAGAGTTGGAGTCGAAGATTATGCATGAGGAAGATGATATGGGCACTTTCCTTGGTAGTGTCAAGGATATCAATGAGCAACTTATATCTGTAGGTGAAGTCATTTCAGATAGTTCCCTTGTGCAAACTGTTCTTGAATATGCCTTACCAGATTATTACTAGAATTTCGCTAGTACTTGGAGACTTATGACCCAAGGAAATCCAGAAGTTATCAAGTTTGATGCATTATGCACGTTGTTGTTGCAAAAGTCACTTTCGAGAAAAAAACAGGACTAGACAGCCTACAGTTGAACAGGCTTTTATTGCTTCTCAAAGAAAGGGTGGTAATAGCAATGCAGCCACTTCTTATGGTTCTAGTACGAGTGGCAAAACTTATGTTCCCAATGCTTCTGCTGGCAGCACATCATCTGGAAATTTTGGTGATAAGGGCAAATAGAAGATGCGTTGCCATTACTGTAAAGCTAATGCTCAATTGATCAAGCAGTGTCCTAAGTTAAAGGCCAAACAGGCTAAGAAGAAAGAGGATGGTTCCACTTCAAATGATGGTTCCACTACAAATGCAGCCATTGTTGATTCTTCTGTAAAAGGAGATTGTAATGCTGATGTTGACGCAGAATGGGCTTTTAGTTACAATCTTGCTCTCCATGATGTATTCATGTCAGTTGTTACTGCAGATTCACATGTGTCGTATTTCAACAGTGGTGCTACAAAGCACATTACCTCACATCGTGAATTATTCACTTCTCTCGAGTCTGTCCCTCATGGGAATTCAGTCACTTGTGCCAACAATGCCTCTTATTCGGTGAGTGGCATAAAATGGTAACCATCTTTTTGCAACATTTGTCAGCCTACTCAACGTCCTTTTCCTCATATGTGTATATATTTTTCTACGCTATTAAGTTATCTAGAGTAAATTCCCCCTCTTCGTTTAACCTTTGTGGCGACACATACATTATACTCTTCCCAAAAATGTCACCTTAGTCATATATTCATATTACCACCCTTTTCTTTTTTTGCTTTGTAAATAGAATAAGCATACAATAACCAACTATATACCCCCAAACTTTCTTACCTCTTGTGAATTAGTAGTAGAAAAATAATATATCCATCTTCCACCCCATATAGATAAATTCCCATGGAAATCAACTCTCCACTTGTCTTTACCAAAGATTATGGTCCCTCTCTACAAGTCTTCCATGCCCCCTACATAGGTGGCCCAATATCTCTTAAGAATATACATATAGTTTCTCTCCTTTCAAAAAAACTCCAATTGTATATTCTTTTCACAAGCAAATAATATTGGGCCCTCCTCTATTTGTTTAAGCATCATAGCCTTTTGAAAAAGCATGATTCCCCTTGGATGCATACAAGCAAAGGGCCCATACAAGAAGACTTGGAAGCAAAAGGTTCCCTAGCCTAGTGTGGACCTTCCAAACCGAATTCCTTGGTGCATGGGCGTGAAGAATAGTCCAAATTCATATCAAACATGTGGAGAAGGTCAATTTTTCCTTTTGAAGCATGTCATTCCGAGCTACAGGTAAAAAGTTATGGTCAAAATAGTGTAAATCTGTCAGATTCGCACCAAAAGGGAACTGTAAATCAAGTAAATCAAGAGGGTGAGATCTTATTTTTCCCCTACTCATCTTTTAGAAGAGCAATGAGTGTTCAAGGTCACTTGCATGTGATGGGACCAACCTAAAGATGCTTTCTAAATGCCAAGACAGACAAGTTGAGATACCCCGCAGGAGCCACCCGTAGGGCCTCATGGTGGGGCCCACCTACATTATGCACCCCTATGGAGCCTTCACGGTCTAAAATGATATTTTTGGTGAATAAATAGTCCCTTTTATGTCCAATATTCAATGAGTGGTCAAAGGACACTTAATTAGGTCTAATCACTTACTTTAATTAAGTGTAGCATAATCCCACTCCTACACAACTATAAATAGCCCCCTTGGAGAGACTCAAGGACACACACCTATATTTTCAACTTCATGTTGTTTCTTGATCAATAGTAGAGAACCCCAACTCTCCCTCTTTCACATCCTCCCTCCTAACCCTCCTCTTTGGAGAAAGTGCAACTCTATTCTCCACTCTTTCCATTCTACAATCTCTTACTCCATCAACCCAATAAATCATTTGTAGCACCTCAATAACTTGTAAATACATCATGATCTCTCTCATGGTTATATTAATGATCATGAAATCATCTTCAAAACTTTCAAGTGTCACAATTCGTGATGGTTAGCCAGCGTCTGTCCTCCCCTTAAAAGCTCTGCGAGAAATCAAGTAAGTGTTCTATTCTCAATTTACCATTGGTTTGTTTCTCCACACTTATTCAATTGGTCTAAAGAAATTTCTCACTCCAACTCTCTTTTGCTTCATTACATATGCATGTGGCTACCTCTCATGGTGATTTTATTTGTGTCACGGCATTGTATAGATGGAGATGAGCTCTCTATGCAAAGTGTGTTAGTTTGATGTAAGTGATTCTCTTGTGTGTTTTGAGAGGCAAATCTTGTGCGCATGATTTTTTTGATGAGTGCTTGAGAGAGAAAGAGTTTGGATGTATTATGGGTATTCTTATGGGGAGAAGGTGAATGCTATTCCACAAATTGCATATTTCATTTTGATGCACGGCATTGGGTTGCATAATCGTTGATGGTGTTCAAGTGTCCAAAGTGTATATAGAGCAAGGGGGTTTTCAAAGTGTGTTGCTTGAGTGGGTGAGTGCAAGTGTTATTTTGATTGGTTTTCTTCTTCACTCCCAAAAGAAGGTGGTGCCCCAAGTAGTGTGCGTACCTCTTTACGAACATTTTGTGAGGGTAGGCCCATTGGTTTGGGTTTAGAGACCCCATTTCAAAAAGCTCGCCCTCATAAAGTGGTGCCCCCACTGAGGAACATATTTCCAAGTTACCTTCAAATTTTTTAGTGATGAACAATGGAGTTCCCATCTATCCATTTCATTTTGCACAACACATTAGAGTAAATGTTCACATAGATAGAAAAGTCTTTTTCCAGCAACGCATTGTTTTTATGTTTGGTGCAGAAGACTTAGAGAAATACTGGCATCACCCAATCCAATTATACTTCCAATCATCAATTATGAAACTTCTTTTGATGTTCAAGTTTTCATTTTGTTTTAAAGGCAGGAACAAGGAGTGGTGAAGGGGTGCTCAAGGGCCATATGAAGGAACGAGGTCTTCAAACCAACAACGAGGAGTAGCACATGAATCACGATCAAAACAATGAACCTTTTAGGCCTATTGCTCGGCAATCCATTCATATAATCATTGCAACTAAGTTTAGGTTTCAATCTATCATAAGGAGGATATTTGGATCCACTCGCCTCAATGAAATCAATGCTTCAATTAATCCATTTATTCTACCTATGATAAAGTACGAATTAACAATGGATGTGTACATCTTCATTTTAATGTAATCAGATTTATAGTGTCAACAATCTTGTGCGGCCCGTAAGAGAAAAGTTTCTTTAAAAAAAGAAATTTCAAAAAGTCTAAACAAAATGTCAAGTTCTTTTCCCACGTTCTATGCAAGAAGTGGGGAAGATGCGCAAGAGTTTCTTGACAACTTGGAGATGGCACATCTCATATCCGGGAGAGATGAAGAGGAAGTAAAGCTACGAGCCTTCCCGTTGGTTCTAAAAGCGGAAGCTAAAGCATGGTATGAGACCTTGCAACCCAAATCAAGTCCAATTGGGAGAGACTGCGAGCAAGCTTCCTCTCCAAGTTCGGACAAGGTGATACTTCTGAAGGACTATGGAAATGTCTTATTGGACATAAGCAGGTATCACTTGAAGACTATCCCTCTTATGAAGCAACCTTTGTCAATCTATGGGGTAGGTGGGAGGCTACATTAGAAAATCATGGTGGTGCACCTAACTTTATAAAAAAAGAGAGATTCATAGTTGGCTTGTATCCACTTTTAAAGGCTAAAGTAGAGCTAAAATTCCCATCCACCTTCGAAGAAGCACGTGAGGTAGCCATCATCAAGTTTAGAAAACTACACTTCCAAGCACATAGAGCAAGGGGTTTGAATGAAGTGAGTGAGAGGGAGTCTTCACAAACCATGGAAGCACCAATTAGGGCCCCTCTTGCACAATCTTCACAAATAGGAGATAACTCTCAACAAGAGGTTTTACAAAGGCTAACTCAACAGCTTGAGAACCTCACTCTGAATCTAGTACAAGGCCTACCTCAACAACGACAACCAAGAGAAGGGAATCGCAATCAACGAAGACAAGCTCAAGAGTTGCGATGTTGGAATTGCAATGAAATGGACCATGGCATGTACAATTGTCCACATCCAAGGCGACTTCCGGGAGACATATATCCCCCCAGACCGCCTCCTCTCACCGTGCAGCAAGAACTAGCTCAAGGCCCACAAATCCTTCGTCGACCACCACCACCATCAAATATACCTCCCGTTCCACATGAAGAGGAAGAAAGAGGAGTCAACATCATCAAGCTAGAAGAGGTAATAGATGAGCATACTCTAAACTTTGATGTTATGCCGGCAAAAAAACGCACAAGAGCACATGATAAGGATGAAGACATGAGAAGTGAAGGAACAAATTCAGCCAGAAGGGACAAGAAGAAGAAGTCAAAGATGGAAGAAGCTGAAAGTAGTAGGAAGAAAAGATCAAGACGAAGGAAAATTGGTATCAACGACTTCCCATTGGGAAAGGAGCTAGAGCCCTACAATATCCTAGAGGATTTACAAACCCAAAAGCCAAACATTTCATGGCCTCAACTTCTACACCTATCAGCCAAAGTAAGAAGGCAATGGACAAAGTTGGTAAGTACAAGAATTCCAAAAAAGAAAGCAAATCTTTCCATTAAGGTTGTGGCCTCAAAGCTACAAAAAGATGTGGAACCCATTGTGGATGCTTACATAAGGGGTAAAAAGGTGTCTAATGTATATGTTGATGGTGGAGCTCAAATGTGTGTGATCACAGAAAAATCAATGAACGGGTTAGGGCTTGAAATTACAAAGTCCTCTAATTGTCAAGCTAGTCTAGCCAACAACTCAAGTGTGAAGTGTTTGGGGATCATTGAAAATGTAAAAGTCTCTGTATTTAACATAGATGCACAAGTGGATATGTATGTCATGCCAGCTAAGGGGGAGGGCTATCCCATCATCCTAGGGAGGCCTTGGCTCATTGCTGTGAATGCAGATCAAAATGGGGAAGTGGTCGTTTGATTCTTAAGAAGGGTCAAACGGTGGTGTATGATTGGCGAGAAGGAAAGCAACTAGATATCAACTATGAAACCACGACAGATGAAGAGAGCGAGGAGGAGAGTCCTTACTCAAGTGATGAGGAAGCATCAACCAATGCAACAAAAGGCTCTCCTACAAGAAGTGAATCGACTCTTGAAGGCTGGCTTCATCTATCCAGTATCCAACTCCGAATGGGTATCACCTATTGTAGTCACTCCCAAGAAGAATGGTAAGTGGAGGGTCTGCGTGGATTACAAACCCCTCAACGCTGCGACAAAGAGGGACCACTTCCCTCTCCCTTTCCAAGATGAAATTTTGAATGAAGTAGCAGGTCACGAATGCTACACTGTGTGTGATGGGTATTCAGGATATTTTCAAATTAGAATAGCAGAAGAGGACCAACCAAAAACACCTTCATCACACCTTGGGGATGTTTTGCATTCAGAGTAATGCCTTTTGGGCTCACCAATGCTCCTAGCACCTTCATGAGATTCACAATATTTGTATTTCAGCCATTCTTTGGAAAATCTATAAGAGTCTTTATGGATGATTTCTGTATTTATAGTTGTAGATCACTTCATTGCCAAAAGGTTGAAGAGGGGCTTAAGAGGCTCCATCAATTTGGGGGACAACTCAACCCAGAGAAGTGTCATATCGGTGAATCTCAGGTGGTTTTGCTAGGCCATGTGGTTTCTTCACAAGGAATTCAAGTGGATCCCTCTAAAGTAGAGGCCCTTTTGTCATTATCTCCACCAACAACAACTAAGGAGCTAATGACCTTCAACCACAAAGTGAGGTACATGTCTCGCTTCATCCATCTCCTAGCAAAGCCATCGCCCCTTTGCATAGGTTGGCAAGCCAATCTACATTTGAATGGGGGAGGGAACATGCAAAATGTTTTGAGGAAGTGAAGGGCATTCTTAGCTCTCTCCCAATCCTAATGCCACCAGATCCAAAGGAGACCTACTATGTCACTCCAAGTGTAGGTTTCGAAGCAATTGGTGTTGTTTTGATGCAAAAAGATCCTAAAACATCATACATGAGGCCGATCTATTTTGCAAGCAAGGTGATGACTCCGGCCGAGAAGGGATACACTGAAATGGAGAAAGTGGTCTTTGCAATCTTGTTTGCGGTAAGGAAGTTTCGATCGTATCTTCTCCCTGTGCCATTTGTTTTTCTCACCTTAGAGCACAATCTACCATATGTAGTACAACACATGAGCCTCTCATCTAGAATAGCAAAGTGGGTGCTTGAACTCCAAGAATTTGAATACACTTTCCTTGTAGAAGATAGCACAAGAGCAGGACTTGCAGACATTCTCACCTACAAAGTGAGAGAAAGGGAAGGATCACGACTACAAAGAGAGGAAGGCTCAAAACAGTTCAAAGTGAAGGAGATTGATAATGCCCATACTTTATGCTTTGACGGAGCTTATCAACGCCAACAAGACAAAGCAGCAGGGGGAATCATCATTTTGAACCCACAAAAGGAGGTAATGGTTAGAAAAGGTATCACTCTACCCAGTGTTCACTCTAACAATGAGGCTGAGTATGCTGCTCTAACCCTTGGGTTAGAAGAATGCAAAGAATTAGGCATACAAAGACTTATTATAAAAGGTGATTCTTTGCTAGTGGTCAGGCAAATCCAAGGGACTTGGAGGTGCAAGAATCGTACATTGTTTGAGTGGCTTAGTAGTGTAAGAGCTTTGATGAAGGGTTTTAAAGCAACACAGGTACAACACATTGTGAGAACTCATAACAAGGAAGCAGACTTACTCGCAAATGAAAAGCTTCAAATGGCGGTAGGAGGTGTGAAACTATATGAACCCAAATATCAAGGTCAAGAGGAGCTAAAAGACATTATCTTCTTTCTACAAGCAGGTGAGTGTCCCAAACACTTAGACAAGGTGCAAAGACATAGACTAGTTAAGAAGGCCACACCTTACCAGTTGATCGGGGATGATTTATATCACAAAGGGAAAGATTTGGTCTTGAGGAGAGTACCAGGTGTGCAAGAGATAGAGAAAATTCTTCTTTCATGTCATGATGATGTCTGTGGTGGTCACTTTTCTCAAGATATTACAAGTAGGAAGATTTTACAAGCAGGGTTTATTTGGCCGAGCTTACATCGTGATGTCCAATATTGGTGTAAGGCATGTAAGCCATGCCAAATTGCTGGGGATAGACGACTAACATATGAGCCTCGAGTCCCAATAATATCTTATGGCCCTTTTGAAAAGTGGGGTGTGGATGCAATAGGTCCCCTACCTCGTACTTCTACAGGGAAGGTTTTCATCATCATGGGTGTTGACTACATGACACGATGGGCGGAAGCAACAAGCACAACCCGAATCACAGCTGAAGAGGTATCAAAGTTTATTTTTGATCATATTTGTAGTAGGTTTGGAACACCCCTAGAAATCTTATCAGATCGAGGCCCGGGTTTTAGGGCTGACCTTCTGAATGATCTCTTGAGGAGGTTAAAAGTGAAACACCTGCATTCCACACCCTACTATCCTCAATGCAATGGATTGGTGGAAAAAGTGAATGGAATGATATGTAAGATCATTTCTAAGCAGGTTGTGGACCGGCCTAATGATTGGGATCGCCATTTGACGGCTGCTCTTTGGGCGTATAGGACATCTTTCAAGGTATCTACCCAATTCACCCCTTTTCATCTAGTTTATGGACAGGAGGCACTTCTCCCCATTGAGGTAGAGCTCTCAAGCTTGCGCGTTCTTGCAAGAGTGGCAAAAAAACCAAAAGAGGTTCTACATGAAAGGATCTTAGATCTCCAACGACTTGAGCTAGATAGAGAAGAGTCCATTGATCACTACATCACCAAAGCGACAAGCCAAAGGGATAAAATCAACAAGAAGCTCAAGGGAAAGGATTGAAGGAAGGTATGTTGGTTCTTCGCTATGATAACCGACTTGATACTCGACTTGACAAAAAGTTTTTGCAAAGATGGGAGGGACCTTTCATGATAAAAACAAAGTTTGGGAATGGTAGTTACAGATTAGCAGATTTATCAGGAAAACTCCACAAGACCAGAGTCAATGGATGGAGATTAAAGCCCTACTTTCAACGTATCAATCCGTTGATAGGCAGTCATCTGCCTACATCGTCTAAGCTCCAAATTGGCATGGCTCCCTTCGGCTTGGCAAATGCTCCACCTATTTTTAAAGCTTTGATGTGCAAAGAAGAACAGCCTTGGAATCTGAACATACCCAAGGCAACCCTCCCATCTCCGATTTATGGGATTGAGGTAATGAAAAGCAGGTCTAATGGAGTAAAAGAGTGCATGACACTCCTCCTATTGAAAAAAAAAAAGTAAAAAGGAAAAATGACAAAAAAAAGAAAAAAAAAGAAGAAAAAGAAGCAACACCGTCCTCCTAAAGATATGAATATCTCTAGGCTTGGGGGAGGGCTAATATGAGTGGCATAAAATGGTAACCATCTTTTTGCAACATTTGTCAGCCTACTCAACGTCCTCTTCCTCATATGTGTATATATTTTTCTCTACGCTATTAGGTTATCTAGAGTAAATTCTCCCTCTTCGTTTAACCTTTGTGGCGACACATACATTATACTCTTCCCAAAAATGTCACCTTAGTCATATAATTTTATATTACCACCCTTTTCTTTTTTTGCTTTGTAAATAGAATAAGCATACAATAACCAACTTATATACCCCCAAACCTTCTTACCTCTTGTGAATTAGTAGTAGAAAATAATATATCCATCTTCCACCCCATATAGATAAATTCCCATGGAAATCAACTCTTCCACTTGGTCTTTACCAAAGATTATGGTCCCTCTCTACAAGTCTTCTATGCCCCCTACATAGGTGGCCCAATATCTCTTAAGAATATACATATAGTTTCTCTCCTTTAAAAAAAACTCCAATTGTATATTCTTTTCACAAGCAAATAATATTGGGCCTTCCTCTATTTGTTTAAGCATCATAGCCTTTTGAAAAAGCATGATTCCCCTTGGATGCATACAAGCAAAGGGCCCATACAAGAAGACTTGGAAGCAAAAGGTTCCCTAGCCTAGTGTGGACCTTCCAAACCGAATTCCTTGGTGCATGGGCGTGAAGAATAGTCCAAATTCATATCAAACATGTTGAGAAGGTCAATTTTGCCTTTTGAAGCATGTCATTCCGAGCTACAGGTAAAAGGTTATGGTCAAAATAGTGTAAATCTGTCAGATTCGCACCAAAAGGGAACTGTAAATCAAGTAAATCAAGAGGGTGAGATCTTATTTTTCCCCTACTCATCTTTTAGAAGAGCAATGAGTGTTCAAGGTCACTTGCATGTGATGGGACCAACCTAAAGATGCTTTCTAAATGCCAAGACAGACAAGTTGAGATACCCCACAGGAGCCACCCGTAGGGCCTCATGGTGGGGCCCACCTACATTATGCATCCCTATGGAGCCTTCACGATCTAAAATGATATTTTTGGTGAATAAATAGTCCCTTTTATGTCCAATATTCAATGAGTGGTCAAAGGACACTTAATTAGGTCTAATCACTTACTTTAATTAAGTGTAGCATAATCCCACTCCTACACAACTATAAATAGCCCCCCTTGGAGAGACTCAAGGACACACACCTATATTTTCAACTTCATGTTGTTTCTTGCTCAATAGTAGAGAAAACCCCAACTCTCCCTCTTTCACATCCTCCCTCCTAACCCTCCTCTTTGGAGAAAGTGCAACTCTATTCTCCACTCTTTCCATTCTACAATCTCTTACTCCATCAACCCAATAACTCATTTGTAGCACCTCAATAACTTGTAAATACATCATGATCTCTCTCATGGTTATGTTAATGATCATGAAATCATCTTCAAAACTTTCAAGTGTCGCAATTCGTGATGGTTAGCCAGCGTCTGTCCTCCCCTTAAAAGGTGTGCGAGAAATCAAGTAAGTGTTCTATTCTCAATTTACCATTGGTTTTTTTCTCCACACTTATTCAATTGGTCTAAAGAAATTTCTCACTCCAACTCTCTTTTGCTTCATTACATATGCATGTGGCTACCTCTCATGGTGATTTTATTTGTGTCACGGCATTGTATAGATGGAGATGAGCTCTCTATGCAAAGTGTGTTAGTTTGATGTAAGTGATTCTCTTGTGTGTTTTGAGAGGCAAGTCTTGTGCGCATGATTTTTTTGATGAGTGCTTAAGAGAGGAAGAGTTTGGATGTATTATGGGTATTCTTATGGGGAGAAGGTGAATGCTATTCCACAAATTGCATATTTCATTTTGATGCACGGCATTGGGTTGCATAATCGTTGATGGTGTTCAAGTGTCCAAAGTGTATATAGAGCAAGGGGATTTTCAAAGTGTGTTGCTTGAGTGGTTGAGTGCAAGTGTTATTTTGATTGGTTTCCTTCTCCACTCCCAAAAGAAGGGGGTGCCCCAAGCAGTGTGCGTACCTCTTTACGAACATTTTGTGAGGGTAGGCCCATTGGTTTGGGTTTAGAGGCCCCATTTCAAAAAGCTCGCCCTCATCGGTTCAGGGAATTGGAAAGATTGTGCTTACTGCTACTAATGGCAGTTCTTTAACACTTGTTGATGCACTTTATGTACCTGGGATCAAGAAGAATCTTTTGTCTATATCTGCACTTGCTAGACTTGGACTTGTAGTAAAATTTTTGGATGAAAAATATAGAGTTCATGATCTCAATTTTGGTGATGAAATCGTTGCATCTGGGCTTTTGTGCTGTGGGCTGTTTAAGCTCACTTTGTATGACAAGTGTGGACAAAATTTTGAAAATGCAGTTGCAGATTCAAGGGCTATTTCAGATGCAAAACTTTGGCATGCACATTTTTGTCATCTGAATTTTGCCAGTTTGCTGCATTTGCAGGGATCTGATATGGTTGCTTCTTTGCCACCTCTTGAAGCACCTGTCAAACATGTTTGTGAAGGCTGTATTTTGGGTAAGATGCAGTGTTCTAAGTTTCCACATGGTTCAGTTCAGGCCACATGCAGGTTGCAGCTTGTGCATAGTGATGTTTGTGGGCCCATGCAAACTCCGTCCTTGGGCAATTACCTTTACTTAGTGACTTTCATTGATGATTACTCCAGGAATGCATGGGTTTTTCCGCTTAAAGCGAAGTCCGAAGTTTTTATGTGCTTCAAACAATTTCTAGCTATGGCTGAAAATGTCTTGCAATGTACTATGGGCACCCTCCGTTTCGATCGAGAGGGGGAGTATATGTCTCATGAATTCAATGCATTTATGGCTAGTCGTGGGATAAAACACCAATGTACAGTGCCTTATACACCTCAGCAAAATGGTGTTGCTGAGAGGAAAAATAGGTCACTTACAAAAATGGCCCAATGCATGGTCAAAAGTCAAGCTTTGCCGCATTTTGGCTTGAGGCCATCATGTGTGCCACTTATGTACTAAACATGTGTCCTACAAAAGCTTTGCAGTCTATTACTCCATATGAAGCATGGCATGATAGAAAGCCTTCTATTTAGCACATGCGTGTTTTTGGTTGTTTGGCATATGCTTTGGTGCCACAAACACAGCGCAGAAAATTGGATGATAGGGCTATCAAATGTATTTTGTTGGTTATAGTGCTGAAAGCAAGGTTACAGGTTGTATCATTTGCAAACAAAATGTATTTTGGTTTCACGAGATGTAGTGTTTGTGGAAGATTCTATTCAGCCCTTGTTGTCATGTATTAGAGACAGTAATGTAAGCTCACAGGACATTTATGACACTTTGTTGCCTCTTTTCAGTGGTGGAAATACGAATGTAAGTTCCAATGAGGCAAATGTACAGCCTATGGGGGTTTCTGAAAATGTTACAGATCAGCCTATTACTGATGCAGATGTACATGATGTACTTGATGAGGAAAGGGCTGAAAATGAGCAGGCTAGAGGTATGCCAAAATGGCTGGTGCACATTTTGTGTGATAGTAAATTGGATGCACCTTTGTCTAGTCGTACTCGTTTAGGCTCTCGCCATGCATCTTATGCATCATATTGTTATGCTTTGGCTGTGTCTAGCTTACATGATGTTGAGGAGCCTCTGTCTTTTGATGAAGCGCAGAATTCAAAAAATAGGATGGCTGCCATGCAATCAGAATATGATGCACTTATAGAAAATGACACATGGACTTTATGTGATTTGCCTCCTGGCAAAAAGGCCATTGGTACGAAGTGGGTTTACAAGTTGAAACGCAAGCTGGATGGTGAGATCGATTGCCATAAGACTCGACTTGTTGCAAAGGGTTATGCATAGCAAAAGGCATAGATTATGAAGAGACCTTTGCTCCCACTTGTCGTATGACTAGTGTGCATTTTCTATGTGCATTGGTAGCTCATTTTGGTTGGGATGTACATCAATCTGACAATGTTACTGCTTTCTTGAATGGTGACATATTTGAGGAAGTTTATGTAACGCAGTCTCGCGGTTTTCTCAAGAAAGGACAAGAGGACAAAGTGTGCAAATGTAACAAGGCTTTGTATGGGTTGACGCAATCTCCTCGTGCTTGGTATGAGAAAGCTGACACTCATTTGGTCAGACAAGGCTTTTGTAACAGTCCAATAGAAAGCACATTATATGTACAGCGTGAGGGTGATGTGCTTCTCATTGTGGTTCTTTATGTAGATGATTTGTTGATCACTGGACCAAATGAGAGACATATTGCTGAATTTAAGGCTGATTTGAATGCTACTTTCAAGATGAAAGATTTGGGGTTGTTGCATCATTATTTGGGCATACAGTTAAAGCAATGTGATGGTGGTATTGCCTTGTGTCAGAAAAGTTACATAGAGACATTGCTATGTAAGTTTGAACTTGAGGATTGCAAACCTATTTCCACTCCCATGGAAACATGTTTGAAGTTGAGTCTACATGATGCCGGCGATCCTGTTGATGTCACGCTTTAACAAAGTGTTGTTGTTTGCCTCATTTATGTATGCAACAGGAGGCCAGATATGCAGTTTGCAGTCTCACATGTCAGCAGATTTATGCATAGCCCAGGGTCTAGGCATTGGCAGGCTGTCAAGAGTATTTTTTGCTACCTTAGTGGCACTTTACATCTTATCTTGTTTTATCCCAAGGGGGGATCATTGCCGCCAAATTTCCATGCTTTTTCAGACTCGGATTGGGCTGGTTGTTTTGACACGCGAGTTTCCACAAGTGGTTTTTGTTTCATGCTTGGCAGTTCATGTATATCATGGTTGAGCAAGAAGCAACCTATTGTGGCCACTTCGAGTTGTGAAGCTGAGTACAGGGCAGTCTTCACAGCTACGGTTGAGTGTGTATGGCACAGAGGCCTTATGGCTGATTTGGGTGTTGGATAGGACACTGCCAATACTATCTACACTGACAATCAGAGCGCATTGGCAGTTGCGAGAAAGGTGCATTACCACTATGTCAGGGAGAGGCTCTCAGCAAGAGAGATCAACTTGGCTTATGTGCCAACACAAGACAACCTTGCAGATATTTTCACAAAGGCATTGTCTCGTGAGAAGCTCGAAACTTTCCGCAAAGCTTTAAGCTTACTCCCCTTTGTGGACTCACCATGTCCTCAGGGCATGGCACTTCCCTTTACTCATGTGCCAGCTCTCGTTCACCGCATCACTCCAGGGGGGATTTGTTACCATATACATGTGGTAGTGATGTGTGTGAATACACTAGGACTGTCGGGGCATTTTTTCCCTCTTTAGGAGGTTTTCTCCCCCGTGCATTGTATATACGCCCATCACTCTAGGGCTATCCATTTTTCCATTGCACACCAAGTAACACACTCTCTATTGTGTGTCTTTAGCTTCCTTCGTCTTCTCCAAGCTGTGTGTGTTTCTCTGCAACCCTAATTCCAACAATTTTTGAGGTACATGATTGAGGGTCTATATAAAGCCCAAAGCTCCTCTAAGTGTCATATTCAACTAACATAGTTCACCCAAATTTCAAGCTAGGCTATCTAATCAAAATGATGCTAAGAGAAGACATATTTAGGAATTTTGGGAATTATTCAAGTCCCATTGTTTAAAATGAGATTTGAAATTGCAGTATTTTTTGTTAAGTTTGACCTCATGGTTGTTTGTGGGGACCCTTTGTGGCCATATAAATTGAAGCTCTAGCACATGAACCGAGGGCTCAAACTTAAGTTTAAAAAATTTCAAGCCTCACTTGTTGCTACTATGTGGGATATAAGAAGAGTATTTAATTTGAGTTCGAGCCTCATATAGTTCGCTTAAACTAGCAGGTGGAGACACTCAAACTTCGTTCAAGGCACTAGCACATGGATGCGAGACTCAAACCTAAACTCAATCCTCAATTATTGTTGCTCTATAGAGGAGGTTTGAAGCTCATTAGAGCATCACATGCCTCAATTAAACTAGCAAGTGGGCATGAGGCTCAAGCCTAGTTCAAGACAACTCTATGTGACTAGAGGATGGTATCATAAATTTAACGGTGACACATAGCAATATCTTTAACACACAAATACATTTTTGTGTTAGTGTATATGTAGCGACAAATCATTTGGAAGCATGATTTTAACATTGTTGATAAGGAAGAGTAACTTTTATGGCAAAAAAAAAAGGATGAGCAACTTTTTAATAAATAGCACTTTCATCAAAGCACTAATAATAAAAAAATATTGTCTACAAATTCAAGACACTTTAAAGGGAGGCCAATGGAATCAAAAGCATCATCCACGAGTACAATGTTAAGAAACTAGGATAAAAAATGAGCAACAAAATTGGACTTGTTCACAAGCCCTTACTAAACCAATTTTCATGTTGAGGGGATCTCAAATGAGGATGGTGTTTACAAACACCAAGATAACAAATGAAGGAAAAATAAATATTAACACTTATATTCTTATTTATGTAGGCAAATCATATTTACAATAAGATAAACATGAGTTTCTAAGCACAGCGGCTAACCTAATACATATATATCCTTAATAATTATGTTTTCTCTTGTACATACATTGTTTCTCTATTGCAAGACAAGTCATTTACTAGAGTGCTACAAGTAGATCCCATCTTGTCTTTGCATATATCATTCTTATAGGTAGCCATGCAATTGTTGTTCCCCTCAAAAAAAATTAATCTCTTCACTTGATAGGCTCCAAAATTTTGCAAACATGAAGTATGTTAGTGCATATTCAACTTACATGAGGAGGGGAGGGTGTCTCTTTAATCACAAAGGTGGGGACTCTCTCTTATCAAGAGCATGATCATGCTTACTGTTCCAACTAGATAATATGTAAATATAGGCTACTTCCATGAGATTATTTTCATGGATTTGGTACCCTTTCATTACGTTATATATCTTAAATATTAATAGATAAATATAAACACATCACTATCTAGCAAATCAAAGAGGATAGGGGTATAGTTCTCGAGCTCGGGGGGTGCACAGTTAAGAAACTATTCATATAATGTGCATTCAAAGGATATTAAAAAAACCCATTTACTTACATGCTTAAGATAATAAAATAAAATAAAACCCCGAGTTCTCAAGTCCAAATAAAACACTACTTGTCACATGCTAGATTGTGGAGGGCATCTCGTTGAGAGCAAAGGGAGGAATTTTCTCTAATCAAGAGCACAAGCATGCTTGCTTTTGCAACTAAATAACACAAACATGAAGGATATGTCCATGAGACAATTACATGGGAATGGTATCCTTTTCTTATCTTCAATAGGTTAAGAGTAGCTAAACAAACCAAAAGCATCCTTATCAACTAGCATCAAAGAGGAGAGGAGTGTGGTTCACCACTCAGATGCACAACCTTATATCACACGCTTGATTGGAGGAGGACATCTCTTTGAGCACGAATGCTAGAATTGTATCTTAATGATGAGTATAAGCATGCTTTCTTTTGGGAGAGAGTAGTATGTACTATGGGATCTAATTTCATGAGATAGTTCCATGGAGCCTCAAGGGGTGCACTATTTAGTACCCCCCCTATATAGTGTGCATTCATGGGGTAATTAAAAAACCCCTATATATTTTAACATGTTTGAATGAATAAAATGACTCTTTATTTTAGGTTTTTTTTAAAAAAATTTGAATATAAAACCTCCTTATTTTAATGTATCTTTGTTTAATTTCCTAAAGTGTTTGCCTTTAAAAATCCCTCCTATCGAACTCACAAGGTAACATGATTACATAGTACATCCCCCGAGCATGGAGCGGCCTCTATTTGTTTGTATTGATCACTTGAATAGAACATAAGAGCAATTTTTGAAAAATTGATGAAACTTCAAATGTGGTCCTTACAAACACAACATATACTCAAAAACCAAAATAAAACGGATTTTGTTATGATAAAAACTCATAAAATATGAAAAAATTTACCCGAAGATACATAAATAATATCTATAGATATATTGGCACTTATTCAAGTAGTGAAACTTTTAAAAGCATCATTAATACTCCTTTTATATTTGACTCATTCTTTAGTGCTAGACATGATTGTGCAAATTTCATTCATACTTGAGGACATGACTTAGTTGTGAAAATTTCATTTGTACTTGAGGACATGAATACTTGGGCATATAACTTAGTGGTGATAAGATGACAGAACATGGATTCTAAATCCAAAGTTTATTCTTTTGAATAAGGTGTTTTTCCTTCAAGCTACCTCTTGTATAATATAGGTAGCTTTTTCTTAAAATACTTCATGCATACTTTTATACGTTTTTCTTTTCATCTTTGTATAATTAGGATTACCAAGGCTTGTTTTAATTGGACAGTTGCAATAAGGAACTCTCTAAAGTAAAAAATAAAGCTTTTTTTCTACTTAGGTGGCTTCTCTTCACAAAGTTAGCATCTATCTATAAGATATGCTTGGCTATTAATAAAAAACTCAAACATCAAATAACAAAACATTCATGACTTCATTTAAATCTAAGCTATGATGTAAGAATACCATATTTATGCACTTAACAAGTCCTTTTCATAAAATTGTACCAAATATAATTATTGATGTCCCTCTCTCTATCCAAACCATATCTCAAAAATAAAATACCAATTCTACCTATTCTAGTCATATTGGTAAAATAAAAATTCCAAATCTTCTCATTCCTTAGTCTTCCAAACTAATACAAAGAGGTTTTAGGATAAGTTGCGAGTCTTCACATGTCCATATCCTTCTCATGATAGTAATATATATCTCACAATATTGTTGAAGGACAAGCGAGGGATAATCCCATGTAATTGGCGTTGATATTGAATAGGTACATAATCTTGAGTCAAGCGATCAGAAAAGTTTAGAGAATAACAAGGTGCAAGGTTGAAGTTTGAGGTCTATAGCTGATGTAGATAACTGTCCGTTGTTTTACAAGCATTTTTGGATCATGAGGCTCAAACTAAATTTTGATCGAGTCTCATGTGATACAGACACTTGGGGATGGATTCTAGTTAAAAATAGTTTATATGGCACTCTTTGGAAGATGTCTTTCAATTGGAAAGACTTCTCCAAGAGTCTCTAGCTTGTGAAACTCTCATGCTTAGTGTTGTAAATAGTCTTGCAGGTAGAAAGAGTCCTCCTAGAGTTCTCATGAGGGTCAAGAGCTTCATAAGTTAGAGATGTTTAAAAATGGATTTCAACTTGAAAGAGTTTTGCATGTGTCTCTAACCCATGAGACTCAAACCTAAGTTCCAACCTCATCAGGTAGGACTCTTGTAGATGGATTCTACAAGAGTCCTACTAGAGTGTTCATGATGCTTGTAGATGGATTCTAGCTTGGAAGAGTCCTACTAGAGTGTTCATGATGCTTATAAATTGAGTCTTTAGATGATGAGACCCAAAAACAAGTTTGGACCGCATGAAGTGTTATGGAATTGATATCTTATTATTTATTGCAGTTGTGACAGGTGGAAAAGGCTTGACCGAGCTAAGCTATTGCAAAAGGATATCATATTTTATGTGCATTCTATTATTCAAGTGCTCTTTTATGAGCTTTGGCCATTTATGACCGGCTGGCCAGTTTGTAACCAATTTGACCATTCAAGAAATCTATATAACAAATACGTGCAAGAGGGAAATGGTCACTCTTGCAAGGGGGGAGATTGCACCCAGTGTCTGTGTACTTCCCCTATTCTCTCCCCTCTTCTCTCTCGTCGTGCCGGCGTAGCACTCCGCTCTAGGAGGTGCGCCTGCACGTGCTCTCTCGTTCTATCATGCCCTCGCTCTCTCTCTCTCTCTGTTCGAGTACGATTTGATTATATGCTCACAGGCTTTGTCAGGTATGCATATTTGCGGTGTTTTGTTGTTTCTATCATGCTATTCGAGGTATTTTGTAGGATGCTACGTCTTCCGCTTGTAGCAGTGGTATCAGAGCAAAGTCTACCTTCTTGGGCTTGCTACAACCATTGCAATGGAAAATTACCATGATCAAAGATAAGTTCCGCTTACTTTGACCTAGATTTTTCTAGCTTAAAGTTGTATGTGCATGTTTATTTTTAATCTCCTAAGATCGTTAATGTGTTTTGGACTGTTTAAGAATTACAGATTCTCATGGTCAAATAAAAATTTGTTTAATTAGTGTAATTTATCATACGACTAGTATACTTAAGATCTTAATTATGATAAATTTGAGTGCAATAATCAATACCAGAGACTCATGCGATTAATCTTATAGGGAGGGAACAATTTAAGTTGTCATAATTGCACTTATTAGTGAGATTTAGAAAAAACCTAGAAGAATAAGCAGAAGAATATGACTTCGAAAAAGATTTAATATCGTAGGAATAATACAAAGAGAGCCTTTCAATTTTACCTGACCTTGACGAAGAAGATGATGAAGACGTTTCACAAGCTTTAGTATAATTTAATGATCAAGAGGAAGTGAAGGTAGACCTCTCGATTGTGGACTAGCGAAGCTTGAAAAGAAGGATGCTTGAATGAATCGGCATGAGGGGAGACATTTTTTTCTCATGAATATCTCACGGAGCTATCGATCTAAAGTGGTAGGAAACCATCCTAAAGCATCTATGAAGTAAGAGCAAAAAATGGATTTTTTTAAATCTATTTTTTTAGTATGGGAACCCTCCCACCATGGGCGTGTTGCAGCAATGACGGCACAGAAGAGCAGCGCTGACTATACAGTATGGTCGACGAGATCATGGCAGCGCAGACATTATGGCAGCACACAGATCATGGCAGCGCAGAGTGCAATACGATAGGCAGCATTGATAGGGGCAGGATGGAGCTACAGCCTAGCAAGTCGTAGGAGCACTGGCCTGAGCCGTTAGGTCTCCACCCCTTGCCTAACCCTTGTCCCCTCTAGCGATTGCAGTTACGACCTCTCTCTCTCTCTCTCGTAGCTGGGGACGCCTACCACACAAGAGGCGACATGCAAACTCTCTCCTCTCTCTCTGTTATTGCAGTGGCTGGTACCACCTAACTCTCTCTCTCTCTCTCTGTCTTCAGCCATCGCCCCACACTCCCTTGCTACCTAACCACAGCCACCATTGTCATACTCACATGAAGTCGCTCTCGCATGCAGTTCGCCAACACTAATAACGACTCATGGAGCTCATGCAGACTTGCAGTTCGTGCAATTTTTTTTTTTTAAAGTACGTAGTTTTAGTCGCATTTTACACCACACACATACACACACGCACACACAAGTGGTGGTCGGTTTTTCCCTCAACGATCCAACTCTCTCTCTCTCTCTCTCTCTCTCTCTCTCTCTCTCTCTCTCTCTCTCTCTCTCTCTCTCTCTCTCTCTCTCTCTCTCTCTCTCTACCCTAGCTTTAGCCGCCAAACACATTCACTCTCTCTCTTTGTCAACTAGCGACTGCACACAACCCGTACCCACCCCATCAGCTCATTCTCATCCGCACAGGTCACCCGCCGCCCTGCACAAATCTGCATTACGGTTGTTCGTGTTGCTACAAACGGCTGCAACTCAACCTTTCATCTCTCTTACACATTTTTCATGCACCACCTTTGCTTTTTACTTCAGTTTGTGAGTGAATGGACCTCATCGGACTACCACCCACTCTACATGCAGCGGCTCTATCTTTCGCCTTCCTATAGCCAATCGACACAAAGCTTTAGCTATGGAAAATTCTACCACGTGCTGCAGTGTAGAGATAAATTGTGAGGATAGTGATCATCCTGATATGGTCGACACTGGGAATCTCAAGGAAGTTGCCAAAAGCAGAGCAATAGGCGGTAGTTAGCAGATTACGCATGCACTATGCACCACAGATAGAGGGAGGCGTAGAACTATCTCGCCCTGACATTGCTACACTGTTGGAAGCTCACGAGCCTGTACTAAAGTTTTGGGAAGCTTTGAATCGACAGCCTCCTAATTTGCAGCCAAATTTTCATGAGCCTCATACATGTCAATATCTGTAGACTCTTCTTGCACACCAACTCGGCTCGCATGCAGTCGACTGCACCCAGTTTTGGGTATTTTGTCAGGCTGCTCCCTTGTCTCTCTCTCTCTCTCTCTCTCTCTCTCTCTCTCTCTCTCTCTCTCTCTCTCTCTCTCTCTCTCTCTCTCTCTCTCTCTCTCTCTCTCTCTCTCTCTCTCTCTCTCTCTCTCTCTCTCTCTCTCTCTCTCTCTCTCTCTCGACGACTAAATCTCTTCACCGACAACTGCCACACCTTCTCTGAAGACGGCTGTTGAAGGGTGCATTCACAACGATGAGGCTCCAAAATTAGTTTTAAGTCGTTCACTGTAATTAATTTTATTTTTGTACCCCGGTATTGGATCGGATTCACACGGGTTGTCTTGGATTGGCATCATATGCACTCTTACCCTTTTGAAAATTGTAAATATAGCAATTCATTTCATTTCTCTCTTCCCCCCTTCCACTAACGGATCCCTACAGAGGCGGACAATCTCAGGGTTTTTTTTTAATTTTATTTCATTAGTGAACAGTGCAATACTCTCTCGGACAATGCTTTCATCGTCACAATCTTTCATTTTACTTCATTTTCTTTTTCTTTACCCGACATTAGCTTAGATTCATAAGATTGTATTAGTTTATTCCCATAGTCCTGTCAAGGACATGTCATATAATATTTCATTTCAGTTCTTGTTCTCTCTTCACCCCCCCCCCCCCCCCCCCCCCCTTCAGAATTACATTGACGATATGCCTCATCGACGATTACAATGTGACTAGATATTGACGAATGGTACAAATTTGCGGTGGGTAACAACACTAATTAAGGCAGAAAGTATTTGAAACACAAGTACAAAATATGTTGGAGACGACAACAATCAAGCTTCATAAAGTGATTATAAGACAGGTTTATATATCTTCAATGGATTCCATCACACTATTTGCAGAGACTTTATTTTACTTATGATCTGTGGATTTTTATGGCATGATTTGCATGATCTTTTTTCGGGACGTACCACAATATTTTAAATCTCTTGCCATACCTAGCAATGCAGTTGTTACCATTTTATTTTCAGTTGGTTAATGTTTTAATTAGCACAAGCTGGTACAAAATGTTCTATGCTCCTACTGCCAACTTGCTCGGTGACCACTTTTTGCAACTTCATCTAATTCCGGCTAGGCTATATTGCATGATCTTTCTGCAACTCCTTGTATCGATTAGCATTTTTAAAATTTTGAAGATTTTCTAGTTTTCCTCCTCTTTGAATGGCACATTGTTATATTTTACTAGTTGTTGTACAGTAGCAATGCTCAACACCATGACCTTTATTTGATTTACCACAATTTAAATGAAATTATAGTATCAGTCTTACTTGACCTCAATCAAATGATTTTTATTACGATCTTCATTTGTTTTTATTACATTTCTCTAACTCATTTAAGGATTCAAAAAAAAAAACCTATACAGACCATAATGCGAGGACGTCAGATAAGTGACCTTTTTACTTTATTTTGCAAAATCATTTTTACAGCTTACGTACTAATCTCCTAATCATATTTTATCCACTTATCCCTTGTTATCAACCAAATATCTATACTCGTCTAAACCTTATTCCTAAGTGGTTGACTATACTGCCTCTGTCATACAAGATTGTGCCAAACTCCTAGCTGTGTTTCCAGATACCAGTCAAAGAGACAACACGACTCTCTCGACACACATACTCAAGGACACCCATTCCAAACCCTCCTGACACTGCTAAGGTCATACCCTCTAATTGCATTAAAAGAAGATTTGTCTATAAGCTATGCAACTACTCATGTGAGCTGCAGTGCTTTGGGATAGGCACAACAATTTCTAAGTGCTTTGATATGCTTCACTATGATGTCAACAACATAGTAAAAAAAATTTATTTTATTTTTTTCCCTTTATGTCTTGCCTAGTCCATTGGTCACGCACACATAGATTCGCCGATCTAGGTAGTGTGTAGATACTCATCTTGGTGCAGATTCGCCGATTTAGGCAGCACATTAATAAACTTCAGATCTATGATTTTAAAAAATATCCAATGCAGATCCGCCGATTTAGGCAACATTAGTGCAGATTCGCCAATTTAGGCAGCACGTTTTATTGGTGTAGACTCGTCGGATGAGGCAACACCGATCACAAAATCATGCTGTAGTGGCAAGCCACCACTGTAACTGGTATGATTTTGTTACCCGGGTACATAATGACAATGATTTGGATTTGGACTTATATTGTGGAATTGGAATTGGATTGGGATTCGGTATCTGGTGGTTATTATGGCAGTGTTTATGTGATGAGACTTGACATTATGAGATTAATGATGAGCGTGACCAATGATATCCTGATTCATCAGGGTATGACATATACTGCTTATTCTAGTGGTATGGGACACTAGAATAGGTAGTATGTGGATGACGGCATGCATAAGCTAATGTTGTTTAGTTTCATAAATTTTTCTTTTATTATGTGATTTTTTTGACACAACATACTAATCACTGTTTTTGACAACTATTATTTGCAGATTTTTATCTTCGCAACTGAGGACAGTTGCTTTCCAACGGAGAGGTATGTTATGGAATTGATATCTTATTATTTATTGCAGTTGTGACGAGTGGAAAAGGCTTGACCGCGCTAAGCTATTGCAAAAGGATATCACATTTTATGTGCATTCTATTATTCAAGTGCTCTTTTATGAGCTTTGGCCATTTATGACCGGCCGGCCAGTTTGTAACCAATTTGACCATTCAAGAAATCTATATAACAAATACGTGTAAGAGGGAAATGGTCACTCTTGCATGGGGGGAGATTTCACCCAGTGTTTGTGTACTTCCCCTCTTCTCTCCCCTCTTCTCTCTCGCCGTGCCGACGTAGCACTCCGCTCTAGGAGGTGCGCCTGCACGTGCTGTCTCGTTCTATCATGCCCTCGCTCTCTCTCTCTCTCTCTCTCTCTCTCTCTCTCTCTCTCTCTCTCTCTCTCTCTCTGTTCGAGTACGATTTGATTATATGCTCACAGGCTTTGTCAGGTATGCATATTTGCGGTGTTTTGTTGTTTCTATCATGCTATTCGAGGTATTTTGCAGGGACGCTACGTCTTCCGCTTGTAGCATGAAGACTCAATTCAAATCTTGTGAGATACAAACCCTTTGGCATAGTTTCTAGATTATAGAAATTGTTGTACTAGAGTGGTCATTTGGCCTTGCAACTAGAGACTAAATGCTCAACTAAAACAAGTCATGTTTGAGTGCTCATGAGGCTTAAAAAATAAACATCCATGTCATGAGGCTTGAACATAAGTTCGAGCCTCGAAGCTAGAGACTAAATGCTCAATTAAAATAAGGTTTATCGTGCTCAAGAGCTTGAAAACTATCTAGTCATGAGGGTCGAACTTTAGTTTGAACTCAAGAGGAATAGAATAAATGCTTGACTACTTAGAAAGAGTTTTGCAAGAGTCTTTGTTTCAAGAAGCGAGAGAGACAAAAAAAGAGAGGAGATATCATACCTTGAGGTACGTCTGCCCTCAAACAAGTTAAGGGAACGAGTGTCATTGCCTTTGTAGGATGTGGCAAGCGTGGATAACAGTTGCAAGAACGCATGCATGCTCTTGCTCAATATTTATCTTTTGTTTTCCATGCACTATCCTCGCCATCTACTTCCCAAGAGGCCCTCTTTTCCATATGATGTACCTACAATCACGCACGTCCATACAGATTCCATGGATGGAAGCTTCTTAATTGCCTCCACAGAAGGTATCAGGCAAGTAAGTTCTTCCTCCTAGAGTTCTCATGAGGATTAATAATTGAGTCTCAAAGGCATAAGGGTCAAGAGCCTCAGGAGTCAGAGATGTTTAAAGATGGATTTCAACTTGAAAGAGTTTTGCATGTCTCTCTGGCCCATAAGCATCAATCCTCATGAGATAGGACTCTTGTAGATGGATTCTAGCTGGGAAGAGTCCTACTAGAGTGTTCATGATGCTTACAAATTGAGTCCTTAGATGATGAGACTGAACAACAACCGCATGCAGACTCAATTCAAATCTAGTGAGATACAAACCCTTCGAAATAGTTTCTAGATAGAAATTGTTCTACTAGAGTGGTCATGCGGCTTGAAAATTGAGTATCCATGTCATGAGGCTTGAGCTTAAATTTGAGCCTGATGAGTTCTACTAGAGTGCTCGTGAGGCTTGAAAATTGAGTTTTTGTGTCATGAGGCTCAAACTTAAGTTGTTCCAGCCTCGAATCTTGAGACTGTATTTTCAACTAAATCAAGTTATATTTGAGTACTCATGAGGCTTGAAAATTAATCATTCAGGTCATGAGGCTCGAACTTAAGTTCGAGCCCTTAAATTAGAGACTAAATGCTCAACTAAAACAAGTCATGTTTAAGTGATCACAAGGCTTGAAAAATAAACATGCATGTCATGAGGCTTGAACTTAAGTTCGAGCCTTGAATCTAGAGACTAAATGCTCAACTAAAATAAGGTATATCGTGCTCAAGATGCTTGAAAACTATCCAGGTCATTAGGGTTAAACTTTAGTTCAAACCCAAGAGGAATAGAATAAATGCTCGACTACTTAGAAAGAGTTTTGCAAGAGTCTTTGTTTCAAGAAGCATGAGAGAGAGAGAGAGAGAGAGAGAGAAGAGAGATCATACCTTGAGCTACTTATGCCGTCAAACAAATTAAGGGCACCAGTGTCACTGCATTTGTAGGATGTGGCAAGCATGGATGCCAGTTGCAGGCATGCATGTATGCGCTTGCTCAAAATTTTTGTCTTCTGTTGTCCATGCAATAGTATCCTTGCCACCTACTTCCCAAGTGGCCCTCTTTTCTATATGATGTACCTACATTCAGGCACATACCATAAAGATTCCACGGATGGAAGCTTCCGAATTTCCTCCACAATAGGTATCAAGCAGGAAATATCTTCCTCCTAGAGTTATCATAAGAATTAATAATTGAGTCCACGGATGGAAGCTTCCGAATTGCCTCCACAATAGGTATCAAGCAGGCAATCTCTTCCTCCTAGAGTTATCATAAGAATTAATAATTGAGTCTCAAGGGCATGAGGGTCAAGAGCCTCATGAGTCAAAGATGTTTAAAGATGGATTTCAACTGGAAAATTTTTTTTCTTTGTGGACCATAAGACTCAAACCTCATGAGATAGGACTCTTGTAGATGGGTTCTAGCTTGAAAGAGTCCTACTAGAGTGTTCATGATGCTTACAAATTGAGTAATTAGATGATGAGGCTAAAAAACAAGTTTGGACTGCATGAAGACTCAATTCAAATATAGTGAGATAATTGTTCTACTAGAGTGGTCATGGGGCTTGAAAATTGAGTATCCATATCATGAGGCTTGAACTTAAGTTTGAGCGTGATGAGTTCTACTAGAGTGCTAATGAGGCTTGAAAATTGAGTTTTTGTGTCATGAGGCTCGAACTTAGATTCTCGCCATGAATCTTGAGACTATATTTTCAACTAAAACAAGCTATATTTGAGTACTCATGAGGCTTGAAAACTAAAGTATTCACGTGATGAGGCTCGAACTTAAGTTCTAGCCCTGAAACTAGAGACTAAATGCTCAACTAAAACAAGTCATTTTTGAGTGATTATGAGGCTTGAAAAATAAACATCCATGTCATGAGGCTCGAACTTAAGTTTGAGCCTCGAAGCTAGAGACTAAATGCTCAACTAAAATAAGGTATATCATGCTCAAGATGCTTGAAAACTATCCAGGTCATGAGGGTTAAACTTTAGTTTGAATCCAAGAGGAATAGAATAAATGCTCGACTACTTAGAAAGAGTTTTGCAAGAGTCTTTGTTTCAAGAAGCATGAGAGAGAGAGAGAGAGAAAGAGAGAGAGAGAGAGAGAGAGAGAGAGAGAGAGAGAGAGAGAGAAGGAGATAAGAGAGATCATACCTTGAGCTACTTATGCTTTCAAAAAAATTAAGGGCATGAGTGTCACTGCCTTTGTAGGATGTGGCAAGCGTGGATGCCAGTTTTGCAGGCACGCATGCATGCGCTTGCTCAATATTTATCTTCTTCTGTTGTCCATGCAGTATCCTCGCCACCTACTTCCCAGGTGGCCCTCTTTCCCATATGATGTACCTACATTCAGGCACATACCATACAAATTGCATGGATAGAAGCTTCTAAATTGCCTCCACAACAGGTATCAAGCAAGCAATCTCTTCCTCCTAGAGTTCTCATGAGGATTTATAATTGAGTCTCAAGGGCATGAGGGTCAAGGGCCTCATGCATCATAGATGTTTAAAGCTGGATTTCAACTTGAAAAAGTTTTGCATGTGTCTCTAGCCCATGAGAGTCAAACCTCATGATATAGGACTCTTGTAGATGGATTTTAGCTTGGAAGAGTCCTACTAGAGTGTTCATGATGCTTACAAATTGAGTCCTTCGATGATAAGACAAAAAAACAAGTTTAGACCGCATGAAGACTCAACTCAAATCTTGTGAGATACAAACCCTTCAGGATAGTTTCTAGATAGAAATTGTTCTACTAGAGTGGTCACGGGGCCTGAAAAGTGAGTGTCCGTGTCATGAGGCTTGAACTTAAAGTTTGAGCCTAATGAGTTCTACTAGAGTGCTCATGAGACTTGAAAATTGAGTTTGCGTGTCATGTGGCTCGAGCTTAAGTTCGAGCCTTAAATCTTGAGACTAGATTTTTAACTAAAAAAAGTTATATTTGAGTACTCATAAGGCTTGAAAACTAAGCATCTGGGTCATGAGGCTCGAACTTAAGTTGGAGCCTCGAAACTAGAGACTAAATGTTCAACTAAAACAAGTCATGTTTGAGTGCTCAGGAGGCTTGAAAAATAAGCATCCATGTCATATGGCTCGAACTTAAGTTCGAGCCTTGAAGCTAGAGACTAAATGCTCAACTAAAATAAGATATATCGTGCTCAAGACGCTTGAAAACTATCCAGGTCATGAGGGTCGAACTTTAGTTCGAGCCCAAGAGGAATTATAGAATAAATGCTCGACTACTTAGAAAGAGTTTTGCAAGAGTCTTTGTGTCAAGAAGCATGAGAGAGAGAGAGAGAGAGAGAGAGAGAGAGAGAGAGAGAGAGAGGAGATATCATACCTTTAGCTACTTATAGCCTCAAAAAAATTAAGGGCACGAGTGTCACTGAAGTGTGGATGACAGTTGCAGGAATTCACCCATGCTCTTGCGCAATATTTTTCTCCTATTGTCCATGCAGTATCCTCGCCACCTACTTCCCAGGAGGCCCTCTTTTCCATATGATGTACCTGCATTCAGGCACATACCATACAGATCCCATGGATGGAAGCTTCTTGATTGCCTCCACAACAAGTATCAGGCAAGCAAGCTCTTCCTCACTCATAAACTTGGTGGTAAATGGCCATGTAGACTATGCACCCAAGTCAATGATATCCGCACCTGCATGTCACGTGCATTTTCTTATACTGCATCAGCACACATTAAAAGAAAGTCTTTACGTCGAGCCAGTTAATATGTAGCTCAAGTCTTTCTACGTTCGACAACTCGATTGTTGCAGAATAGGGAGCAAGTGTTGGCCATCTTGTGCTTCATGCTACAGAAGTTGGCGCATGGAGGCAGTTGGTGCTATTTGAGGCGACCACAGCAATTTCTTGCAGGCAATCAGGGCCTTTTGGGGCAAAGTGAGAGGTAGAGGGTGGCAGTAGGGGAAAGAGCAAGCTTAGCAGCAATTGCAAATAGTGCATGGCTGGAACTCGATATATACACTCATCTTCTTGTTTATATACACACAGGGCCCTCGAGAGCGGAAGTTTTGAGTGCGCACCGCAAGTTTGGTACCAAGCTCAAGATGAAGCAAATCTTTCTCATGGTGCAAACACAACAAATCATGGCTCCTCCTTGATGCAATGTTGAGTTCATGCAGTAGCTCATGGCTGAAGGGGATCGGGGAGCACCACAGACGGAGAGTGAGAGAGAGAGAAGGAGACACGACACACAATGTGGGTGGGGAGACTCCAAAGAGTGAGCAGCCCCCTATACACTTATGCTATGTATAAGGTATACAAGTCAGTGGGCGCCCAGACTCTAGGCGGTCGAGCAAGGCACAGACGCCTATACCCCAACAACCTCCCACTTAAAGGCGACTGTGCCTTTAAGCAAGGGAACCTAGTCTAAAGACTACAAAAGGTGAGAGAAAACCGCTCTCAAACGATGCCCACTGGCTTGCTGTGATCGTGTGCATCCGGTTGTCCTGCTCTCGTGTAAGTCCATATACACCACCAGACGTACCGCACACGTACTGCAAGTATGGACACAATACTTGCATATCTCCCTCGTGCACTATGCCATCATCAGTCAACAAACGACTGACAACCCCAACTGCAAATGCTCCCACTACAGCTGCGATATCCGATCTCAAGATCAACATCTCATACATGAGACCACCGAATGCCGATGCAATGCTAGCAGGCCCTGCTAGCTCTACGGAGCATGCATCAACATATATATCCCTGGCAATAGGCATCTCTGACTGACAAGGCGTGTCAGCCACATGCATCTCCTGACTGACCGCAAAAGACGCATCAACCTGTCATGCAACCTCAGAGCAAACCAGCTACTCTAGGTGTCTGCTGGAAGACATATCCTACACAACTATATCCCCATGCTCACTGTCGAGCATAGAAAGGAATGACTGCATAATCGCTGACATCTCAGCCTCCTCTGCAATCATCCACTGCAAACATGACCACTCAATCTGCTATGACTCACGAGAGCTCTCATGCTCTAACTCCGTATGCATAGACTCTTGCACAACGTCCTCCTGTCGTGACTCACTAGAGCAAGACCGCTCTACCTGTCTATCCTGCATAGAAGTATCTCGCACAACTGACTCTCTGCTTTGCTCAGTCACTAGCAAAGCATGCATGTCTGACTCTGTCAACTCTCTGTGTGACTGCTCAAGTCGTGCCCTAACTGTGTGCACAACGAGCTCACTACTCTGCACTCCATGCAAAGCATCCTGCAACCCACAAGAAAAAGAGACTCGCCTGCTCTCTCGCTCTCTATATGGCTGCGTGATCACAAAGACAGCACCGTCTCTCGCGTGATCCACATGCAATGGGTAACCTGTACCACTCCTGGCACCTCTCGCAATCACTAGCGAACCCAAATGCATCACAAAATCTCGCTCTCATAGCGAAATCTGACATCCACAATCTCTAAGCTGACCAATCTAGATCAAACTCACTGTCAAATCTGGTACATAGCGCACATGTCGTAACAAGTAAGATGCACCACTTGGTAATGATAGTCTCACATCTCCTGCACTTGCTATCGCATGCACCGATCCATCAGTCAAACGTACACTGCCAAGCATCCCGCTAGAATAGCTACAAAACCATGCACGATGCGGCGTGACATGAAACATAGCATCTGCGTCTAGCAACCACTGCGAAGGGAGTGCACTATCCACATGTATAGCATCTCGTGCATAGCTCGAGGTAAAAGTGACATCCCCGTCACTAGTATACTTCGACACTACATCTGCCTCAACTGTCAAAGCAACTGAGTCCATGGCATCACTACATACATCTCTCAGACTGCCATGTCTCCTACGATGTCGCATACGACGAAAACAACACCGTCTAACGTGTCCAGAATGACCACAATACTAACATGTCACCTGTCGGCGTGCTCGTGAATGTACATGTCTCACACAAGTCCGTGATGACTCAGATCTATCATACATATCATGTAATCGGCGCCAAAGTGCTCTCGTAGTAGTCTCATACATAACAAGAGCATATACAGATTCTGCAAGGTGCAAAGAGAGCGTAGATAGTGCCATCTCCTCTAGCTCCTGGCACTGATCGTCAGACATGTTTGAAGGTCTACCTGCATCACCACTCAATGGTCGATGCAACCCTCGCTATGTCAATGCGTCAAGCATACACTCTCTCCATGCCGCAAAGTCTGACCCATCAAACACGCACATCTATGAGAGGTCACAATCTGATCGATCACCTGTCTCAACCATGAGCACAATGTAGCAAACTAGAAAGCAAAACCACCTCACCAACAACACCTGGAAACTGTCTACCAATATGGCCAGAAACACAATGTAAAACCTGTGAGACACACTCCAAAATAGAGCTCCCGCAATGTCAATACAAGCCTCGCATGCTCTAGTATCACACTGCAATCTATGAGCTAATCACCAAGCTCACACTGTGCGGTATCGATGCATACACACGCACAAATCTCCCACCTGCAGAGAACACCGCACGCAAATGCTGAGTGCAACCTGCAATCTCTACCTAGATCGCATAAATGATACGCATAAAACTCCTGGGAAAATTTCGCCAGAGTTTCGTCAGTAAAATGGCCACAAAACCAGTAACCAAACTGGCTGCACGCTCAAAACCATGAGCAACCAAAGCGCATCAAACCACACTCAACATACATGCATAAGCTCTGCAAAACTATGGCAAACAATGCTCGAGATCACAAGACTCTCCCACCCGAGAGCAAACCACTCTCTCAAGCAAAGAAAGATACACAACTCCTCACTCTTGCGAGAGTGGATACAAAAAACACAAAACTATGTCCAAACTGACAAAACCTATCAAAGTGAGAGTAAACACTCGATCACAAACTATGGCGAGAATCTGGGAAAATCCCAACAGAATTTCCCCTGAAAACTAAGCAAAAAACTCAAGTACAATCTCTACCATAAACCATAACACTACTCAATGCCAATGAGTAGAAATGCCAAAATGGCTCCACATTTTCACATACAATGGCAATCCGCACTCAATGTACATCAACGGAGTGACCGCGCATAAGCAAGCGCCAAAAGATTTGCAATCCGGAAACTTATTCAATGCGAAAACAATGCTCTCAAGAGAGCTCATCGGCACTTGAAAGTGCTCGTCAAAATGCATGGATAATGGGCATCAACCATGTGCCATAACCATATGCAAACCATCCGCAAAGACCATGAATCCAAGCACAAAATCACTGCCAAAGTATCCTGTGAAAACCAGTGAAAGAAGCTCCACCTGTGTGCTCCAAAAAACTGCGTCTCTCAAGAGACCGCCTCGATGGTGTGTAAACGCCTCCGTACTTTGTTGCCCAAGTCTACCAAAAACCCTCAAACCACAAGCTTAACACAAGCTGCAATTGCATCTTCAGCTCAGAATTTATGCACTCAACTTCAAGCATCTCCCATGCTTCCAAAAGTGCATCAAACTCGCACACAATGCGACAACAGAAAATCTGGAATTTCTGTATACAGTCAATCTGAGCTGAATATCAGCAAACCAGTGAGGAATTTGCAAAAAGTTTCTTCTGCAAAGTTGTAGACCACGTCGTCGAAACGGATGGGCAGGGTGGACATAATTCTCATATCTGCATTCTACAAGGAGAAAAACGAATCTGAAAATAGTGCTGCTGCGCACACAGTTTTTAGGGCAGCACCTTCACTTACACGCAATCTTCCACACTCCTTTCTGAGCTTCCACATAAGGCATACATCGTATCCTCCCACCTGTGAGGAAACTTGCAGCAAATATCACTCTCACATTTGAGAGCAAACCATGTGTGGAATCCTCGACACACAATAAACAACTGCTACTGCAGAAAATTCAGCGTTCAGAATTTTAAAATTCTGATATGACGAGCGCGTCCGGAGCGTTCCAAAACCCCAAGGTAGACTCCTGGATCACATGTATCCGAGTCCGGGTGTGAAAGCTATGCCAAAAAACCTCCGTTTCGACCCAAAAACGCAGCATAAACTGCCAAAAGAGGGCTGAAAAATGCAGCTCCTCAACCGTAGCTCGAATGACGTTTTTGATGGCTCGAATGGCTTCGAAAGGGGGGTAAAACGCTAGGACATCTGGTGAAAACGCTCTCGAAAAGCTAAATTTGTCGATGCCGAAGTCAAAACCATGTTTGCACTCTTGAAAGTGCGCTCGCGCGCGGACGCAATTTCGGGAATGAAACTGGCTCTCCGCTGTCGTCGTGACTGTGCACACACGCGCTCCCTCCGCACCTACGCTCCGATACCAATTGAAGGGGATCGGGGAGCACCACAGACGGAGAGTGAGAGAGAGAGAAGGAGACACGACACACAATGTGGGTGGGGAGACTCCAAAGAGTGAGCAGCCCCCTATACACTTATGCTATGTATAAAGTATACAAGTCAGTGGGCGCCCAGACTCTGGGCAGCCGGGCAAGGCACAGACGCCTATACCCCAACAATGGCGGGGCCAAGGCATGGCACTTCATGGTGCTTCTTGATCATGCCTTGGCCAAGTTCAGGGCAAGCTCACAACAAAGCAATGAGAGGCATGCTAACATGGCACAATAGCGGAGCGAAAGGCATGTCGGCTGATGTGAGGTGGACTCAAGAAGGGGGAAGGCGTGAAAGCAAAGTAGCTGACGCAGGTACTATGGTGGGCGAGTCGTGAACAATGGCTCGATTATGGATGGTGCTGACATAAGTGGCCAGATTATCTTCGGCGCGGATCACTTAATCTTATTGCTGCAACAAAGGTTTTCTTGGGTGGGCGACAGAGAGGTCTATGATGTGAGCAGTGGATGGCAGGCTCAAGGGCGCATACGAGCTCATGGTGCTTCAGGATCATGGTGAGGTCACAACAGAGCAGCGAGAGCCATGCTGACATGGCACAATAGCGAGCGAGAGGCATGGCAGCTGATGTGATGTTTAGTTGTTGCAGTGGACGGCTTCAAGATCTTGCCTTCACCTAGTTCATGGCGAGCTCACAGCAAAGCAGCAAGTGGCATGGCGGGCTCAGGCGGATAGCAGCGAACGTCATCGTCACTTTCAAATTTCAAAATTAATGTTGGGTTTCAAATTTAACGGAGAAACCTAACATTCCCATCAATTTAGACGGACTTAGCCAATGACTAAAGGTTGTGGGTAGTTTCCTTAGTGCCTCCTCAAGCTTTCTCGAACTAAAGCTTGAGCCTTAACAAAGCTCCCCTAGGGTAAGTGTCCCGAAAAAAGGACGGGTCCTGGAGACGGCCGGTCCTGCTGCCAAAAAAGCATGCCATTCGTGCTCCATTAAGCGTACACCCATGAGCGTATTCTTGGAGTAGCTCGGCTGATGTGCCGTCTAACGGTTGGGCAGGGAGCGAGTTCGAATGGCATCGCCGACATGGTCTTTTGTTGGGGCAAGGTGAGTCCTTAAAATGGGACCTGAATTTTTTACATTGCGAGACACAAAAGGCTGTCGCAATTACTACGTGTTGAATGAAAACCCTCAAGATTTTTTTCCCTGCTTGGCGACCTCTTGAGCTACACGCTGCATTCTTCCAACCTCAAAATTTTGCATCATATCCTGACATTTTTCCCCGGCATTTTCAGTGTCCTTAAGATGGAGCTTTTGCCCTATAGACTTGTCAAAAGTGATTCTAAAGGGCTATGTAGTTACAACATGACGTACCCATAGGTTGGCTTTGTAGCTCGGTGAAATAATCCGTCTCCTCAGGTCAAGCTAGGGGGTGGTTGAACCTAACATTGTCGTCAATTTAGATGGACTTAGCCAATGACTAAGGGTGTGGGTATTTTGTTAGTGCCTCCTCAAGCTTGCTTGAACTAAAGCCTCAGCCTTGATTCTAAAGGGCTATGTAGTTACATCATGACGTACCCATAGGTTGGCTTTGAACCTAACGTTGTCATCAATTTAGACTGACTTAGTCAATGACTAAGAGTGTGGGTAGTTTGTTAGTGCCTCCTCAAGCTTGCTCGAACTAAATCTTGAGCCTTGATTCTAAAGGGCTATGTAGTTAATCATGACGTACCCATAGGTTGGCTTTGTAGCTCAACGAAATAATCCGTCTCCTTGGGTCAAGCTAGGGGGTGGTTGAACCACCCTCCACAATAGATAATTGCATCCAAACCTGTCATAGCTAGTCAACAGGAGTCTTCAACTAGCTCGAGGCTCCCAATTTAGGTGCTCTTTGTTGGACTGTAGCATTATATGATACACAACAATGATATTATGGGCATGCATATCTGGGCTAAGAGGCCTTTCCAAAGCTAGGAAGGCCCTACTAAAGCTCAAACTAAATCTCGAGCCTTAACAATGCTCCCCCATAGACCCGTCAAAAGTGATTATAAAGGGCTCTGTAGTTACAACATGATGTACCCATAGGTTGGCTTTGTAGCTCCGTAATATCAACCATCTCCTCAAGTCAAGCTAGGGGGTGGTTGAACCACCCTCCACAATAGATCATCGCATCCAAACCTATCATAGCTATTCAAAAGGAGTCTTCAACCAACTCGAGGCTCGTAATTTAGGTGCTCTGTGTTGGACTATAGCATTTAGATCATACACAAAATGATATTATGGGCATGCATATCTCTGCTAAGAGGCCTTTCCAAAGCTGGGAAGGCCCTACACATAGTTGGCTCTGTGGGAGGTGTTCTAACAATTGTAAAAGAAGTATCAAATCCTAAGGTAAGGGGGGCAATATTGTGACGATCCCCATTACTAGTGTTAGTAAAGACATATATTATTGCACCAACTCTTTAGGCCTACAAACAACACACTAGTGGAGTGGTCTATGTGTTACTACTACGCAATACTCCATTCATGACAATCATCTCAAAGGAGTATTCACGAAGCAGACAAAATAGGAATACACCTTTTGTATATAAAAAGTGCTTAATCTCCATTCTACTCCGATAATATTAGCCTCGACACCTTAGTTATGTATCAGAAGTGTGTTTATACAATTTCTCATCATACATTCTAAACTATGACCTTAAAAAAATAGCATGAGCTTTTATGAAATGTGTGCGGCATACCTAGCCGCAGGTGTTTTGGGGCAAAGGATCACCATGTTGATAGGAGGGCATGTGGTCCCTTTCCCTCAAATGATGTGCAATGCCTCTCAAGCGGAAGCTCATGAGTCTGAATTTCTTACATTAAGAATCTTTAAAATCTCTCGCAAATTTCATCTTGTTTTTAGTTTATTTCATTTTTCTTATAGTTTTCTATTTTAGATGTTTTAGCTAAAACTCAAGTACCAACTAGAATCTTTAAATTGTGGGTGGCACTTGAAGCCTCAATCTCTAGCTTCAGCCTTGCCAATAGAGTGTACAAGAGAAGTGCTATAGCTTTTGTGAGGGAGGAACCACTTACCTAACTAGGTACTATTGGGGCAATTAACCTTGGAGCTGATGGGGGGTCAGTATCCCCTTGGCCTCCAATGCACATAGGTAGCATATGGTTTCTCTCAAGAATCTCCTAATGTTGAGCACCATATGGCAAAACATGACAAAAAATACCTTCTTTCCTACAAGTGTTTGTTGCTACCTCTTGCCAATTAGCTCACCCAACTTGCTTGTGGGTTTTAAGTTGTTGCTCTTGTAGTGAGTGTTCTAGCTAGCTCAAGTTTCAACGTTTCACCTTGACTACAAATCAAGGTTTAGCATTTTCTCTTGTAGAATAATTATTCATTGGGATCTACAAATAAAGAAAAAGCCCCTATTCTTTCATTGTGCAACATAAAATAGAAATGCTTTCTCTATCACAAACTAACACATTCCAAGATTGAGTTTTGCAGGACAACTAGACCATGCTTTCAAAGAAGTGAACATGGTCGTCCTCCACACTTAACCATCTAAGGCCCTCCAAGTTTCTTCAAATTAGACTTCTACTTGTAGAACAAGGCAAATCTACCTTCACTTTACAAGTCAAAAATAAAACTTTTCCATTTCATTGTGGATACTCTTAATCCCCATTCAAACATTAACTCCAAGTTCTCTATATACTCATGATTCCTAGCACAATGCAACTTCTGTGAGTTAGTAGATTTGGACACCCAACAATTGACGATGATGCAACCTAGCAAAGTTGAAACCAATGGTTGATCAGGATGCAACCTAGCATAATGCAAACTCTACTCTAGAACTTGACAATAATGGTTGACAATACCACAACCTAACACAATGCAACCACCACTCAAGAACTTGGTTCACAAACATTTGTCCCAAAAATACGCATTTTTCCCAAAATTCCTAAATATGTGCTAGAGGATATCAAGGTGCATTGTTCTTTTTCTCGCTGTCAAAGTGCATTCTTCTTATGTGCATTTAATATGCATGAATGGGCTTCTGTGAACACTAAATTTGCATAAATAGGACATCCTTCTTCAATTTCATGAAATCTTGCTTAAATCTCCTCCAACTTCAAGGGTGTCCTCCTTATGCAATTTTGGTGTACCCGGACGTCAAGGGAGGCACCCTTCTTCAAATTTATGAAAGATTGATTGAATCTTCTTACACATCAAAGGTGTCCTCTGTATGCAAAAATAGAGTAAACAAAACCCTATCCGTGCATACTAAATTTGTGCAACGAGGACACACTTTTTCAAATTTATGAAGCATTGCTTGAATCTCCCATGACTTCAAGGATGGTGTTATCGAATGGCCCTCCGTTCATTCTAAAATTGTGTAAGGAGGACAACCTTCACAAAATAGTCTTTGTTGTGAGTTACTAATGGAGGATGGTGAGATGAGTATAGTGGATATTGTGAGATGACTATGGTGGATGGGTGGAACTAGTACTATAATAATTTGGACTTTCCTCTTTTCTAGAAATTCCGGGTGGCAAGAGGAGTCTAGAAGCCATGGACATTGAGAAGGTTGAAGGGATAGGTGATGATAGATTGTTGACCTTACATTAGCTAGAGAATCAGTTATCAAAGTTTTCCCATGTCAAAGACATCGTCAATGGTTCCTTCCACCGGGGAGATTTCTAAAAGGCGTCAAAATGATCGTTTAGACCTTTAAAAGGTGTACATTTTAGATATAGTCAAGGTAGAAACCTTAACAAAGGGCATAGGGTCCAAGAACTTGGCATTACCCCTAGATGAATGTAAGATGGTTGATAACTCATGTGATTGAAAACAATGCATTCCTTGAGTGTGCATGTGCACAGATGCATGCGTGCGTGCGCGATGTGGTGCATGCGGGGAAGGGGAGAAGCAAGAGACCGGTATGGGTGGAGCAACCTTTGGAAGTGAGTGAGCGAGGTGCTCCTTATTCATATATGTATAATGAATAAGGGCATGTACACACGTGGTACTAGTATGTACAAGAAACTAGGTGAGAGAGTCTCTCAATCTATGCCCACTGGCTCACTCTATTGATCTACGCGCAGTCGTATCGGCTTTGGTGGTAGGAAAGTGTGTGTACCCATGCTAGAGCCTACATGTGAATCCCGCAAAAAACTTTGTATGGTTTGCAAAGCTCCACGAAGCATCATGCTAGTTTCAGTCACCGTACAATTGACTATCCATGCTGCAAATGCTCCCACTACAGCTGCTAGATCGGGCCCCGACACTATTAAGTCAAACATGAAACGCCCGAACACTGATGAAACCTGCACAAACTTGTCTGTACTCGGCTCCCTTGCGCTATCTGCAATCAATGCATCATCAAGACTACCCATCGTGTATGGATGCGTCAACACTAACACTGGGGAAGCTACGTCCCTCTCACCCATAGGTGAAACTGTGCGTCCTGGTACCAACTCATCAGCCTCTAACTTGAGCATATCAAAGAACTCAATATTTGTTAGCTATGTCTGTGTCTCTAAGGAGCATACCTTCTCTACCCCTGCCTACACAAACTATGACAACACATGTTGTGTCCAACTAGAGCACTGTCGCTCTATCTCTGACTTTATAGAATCTACTGGCACGTCCTGCACAGCTTAATGCTTTGTCTCATGAGCATGGTGGAGCTCATCTGCAAAAGAGACATGTCTCATCTCTCACTCAAAGCATGCCAGCAACAAAACCGAGACCATGTCGGCTTGAACCTCAGACACGTGTATAGGATATACCAGGCCGTTGCGAGCTCCTCTGGCAATCACTAATGAACCGCAATACATCTGGAAAGACTGCTCTCTAAGCAGTATCCAACAACCAAAGCTGCTAACAGTCTCACTAGGATCAAGCTCTATCTTAGTTAAGGAACGTAGCGCACACATCGTAGCGTGTATGAGCACCACTGGGCAAAGACAAACAAACATCTCTTGCATCCTCTATGTCAAACGCCGAACCATCGATCAAGTGCATGCAACCAAGTCTCCCACTAGAAAAAGTGATGAACCAGTCATGATGCGGTGACGGGAGCAAAGCGAACCCCGACGGCCTCTAAAACACCGAGGACTGAATGGCGCGCCTCGAGCCTGTCATAGTAAAGCAAACAGGGGGCACCACCTAGCTTCAGTGGCTAGGACGCAAACAACACACCACCATAACAAAGTTTTCATCCAAGAGAGATGGATGCTTGGGAGTAATGATGAAGAGGAAAGGGAATGAGATCAAGTGAGAGAGAGAGAGAGAGAGAGAGAGAGAGAGAGAGTGAGGGAGGGGGTATAGCGGCTTAGTACTTAGGCACCACAAAAGGATGGTGAATCCGCACACCCTTCACACATACACAAGCTCACTCCAAACACAAGACTAGGTGGCGATTCCGCACACCTCACATGGGCAAAACATTGCAAGAAAACATACTCACAAAACCTCAAGCTTTATTTAGAGAATAAGGCGATGAAATGGGGAGCATAGGGTAGGGGAATGAGAAGGGAGAGCGTGGTAGAGCACATGGCGGATAGGTGGGAGTTGATGGCGAAAACTCACACGAGGGTTATGGCCATCATCCTTCATTTAGTTTCCCTTCATCTTCCATAGCCCAAGGGTGTAGAGGTCATGCTCAAGACGAGCATGGTGATTGCGGTGATGGTGATGGTGTGTGTGTTTAGTGTGATGGTGACCCCTCTTTATATAGGGGAGGAGGGGGGAGAAATTCTAGAATTTAGAAATGAAGAAATCATTATCTACATAGGCCATGTGACTGTGGGCCCCACTTGTCTGGCTGTGTGTATATGTGCCAGAACAACAGTCTCATGAGAGAGAGACTAAGAGAGAGAGATGGGTTGATGAAAAAAAGTGAGAGGTGACATGGAGAATAAAGTAATTACAAGAGGGGAGAGAGGGGAGTGTGTTCAGAGGTGAATTTGTGTGCAGATGTGTGTGAACACAAGAAAAATCAGGTAACCATCGGGTGGGGATGGGTCTGTGGGCACCTTTTTCAGTGACACTGAGTGTGTGTGAGTGTGGGGGAGGTTATTTAGCTACAAGACAAGAGACATGGCGCCCTTTAGAGAGAGAGAGGGGGGTATTTGGGTCATGGGATATGATAGGAGAGAGAAAGAGGGGGTGGGGTATACTATTTTGGAAGATAGGGTAAGTTGCATGTGAGTTAGGGTGCATTATTGGTGAGTTATAATGCATTATTGGTGAGAGGTGGGGTAGCTTGAGGGGAGAGAGAAAGGAGAAAGGACAAGGGGAAGAGAGAGGGGGTTGACCTTTTGAGTGGAGGAGAGGAAAAGGGACACCCGGCGGGGCAACAGTGAAGAAAAAGGAGGCAAGGTGGGGATGGGCTACCCCGCAGGCATGAGGTGGCCTATTTTACCTTTCTTATATATTTACATAATCATACTTTATTTTTTTTCTTACTTTTTCCAATGCCTTTTATCACTCCCTCCCTAAGAGGGGGTTTTCATGGGGTGGGGACGAGAGAAGAGGGGTATGGGAGCTTGGCTTGTGAAAAGCCCCCATCATTAGCCCTCCCCTTTTGGCTAGAGGCATTCATGTCTCTAGCTCATTTGTTTGATCATTATCGTTGGAGGTGGCGGCTGATGGTGTGTCCTCATCTGAAATGTCAATTGGTGGAGCTTGGTCAAATCGAAGGAAATAAGGTTTAAGTCGCCAACCATTTACCCTGGTTTTATGAAGTTTTCCATCAGCCTCCATAAGCTGGTAGCTTCCATTGGCATACTTTTTCCTGATGATGAAAGGGCCTTCCCATCGGAGCAGGAGTTTCTTATCCTTGCGCGTGTCGAAGCGATTGTCGTAGCGGAGCACCAACATTCCTTTCTTCAATTCTTTTTTTCGGAGATGCTCGTTAAAGCTAAGCCGTCTATGCTCTGCTTGTGCTGCATAATAATTTATTGCTTCTTCTCTGTCCAGCTGTAGTCTTTCCAAGTTGATGATGTGATCTCTCAAATGCATGTTGGGTTGTTGAAGTTGGCTTGCCATTACTCTGAGACTTTGTAGTTGCACTTCAATGGGCAAGATTGCTTCCTTACCAAATACTAGATGATACGGTGTGAATCCCAAGGATGTACGAAATGAAGTTCTGTAGGCCCATAAAGTTGGTAGTAGATACTTATCCCAGTCTCCGGGATGATTGTTTACCTGCTTGGTAATAATTTTAGAAACCATTCCATTTACCTTTTCAACTAGGCCATTACATTGAGGGTAATATGGTGAAGAGTGCCTCCTTGTAATGCCCAGTTTTTGCATTAATTCTCCTACCAAGTCTGCTCTGAAACCTGGCCCTCTATCAGAGATGATCTCTAAAGGTGTGCCAAACCTACAGCATATGTGCTCGTAGATAAATTTAGCTACCTCTACCGCTCTAATTCTAGTGGTGGCAGTAGCCTCTGCCCATCTAGTCATGTAGTCGACCCCCATGATAATGTAGAATTTTCCTGAGTTGGCCCTAGGTAATGGCCCAATGGCATCGATACCCCATTTTTCAAATGGGCCATATGAGAGAATAGGTGTCTGTGGTTCACGCATAAGTGACCTAGTGCCGGCCTTTTGACACAACTTACACGTTTTGCACCAGTGGTGTACATCACGGTTGAGGCTAGGCCATATGAAGCCTGCCTGCAAGATTTTCCTACTTGTTATGTCTAGGGCAAAGTGACCACCACAAACCCCGTCGTGACAGCTAGCAATTACTCCCGTGATTTCGTGAGAGAGAGGGACCTTCCTGAGTATTTGGTCCTTACCCTTACAGTACAAACCATCATTGATGAGTCGATACCTTGTGGCCTTCCGCGTCAGCCATTGCTTCTGTCCCTTTGTTAAATCTGATGGGCATTCCCCTGTTTCCAAAAAATGCATAATGTCAGGGAAGGCATCACTGCCTTGAAATAGAGGGAGCTTTAGTTTTATTGCTCCAACCACCACTTCCTGTAGTCTTTCACTTGCTAGGGCATCTACTTCTTGGTTTTGAGCCCTTGGGATATGGTGTATTTGAACTTCTTCAAACTTACCCAACAAGGTTTTTACACCACTTAAGTGAGTCCTTAAACTAGGATTCTTGCATGTCCATGCTCCATTTACTTGCCTTACCAGAAGTAGAGTATCCCCAAATACATTAAGGCGTTGTACACCTTGTGAGACGCACCATTGTAGACCCTTGGTTAGTGCTGCATACTCAGCTTCATTGTTAGAATGTGAATCTAACAATTGGCCCAACGAAAATACCTTTGTCCCTTTGTCATCAAAGACCACTATGCCTGCAGCTGCTTTGTCGGACGCTCGCTTGTAGGCTCCATCAAAGTAGAGATAGTATGCTCCTTCTACCATCGGTGGTACTGGAGGTAATTGGACTTCTCCTACCTTAGATTGCTTCTCCTTCCTTTCAAAGACTTGGTAGGTCATGAGTCCCCCCAAACTTGCCCTTGTCGTGCTTTCTACCTGTACCGTGTAGTCAAACTCTTGCAGACGAACTAGCCATTTAGTAATTCTAGCACACACATCCATGAGTTGTACAACATATGGAAATATTTCATCCGTGGTTAGAATCACAAATTGCTTAGGTAGCAAATATGACCTAAACTTTGTAGTTGCAAATCTAAGAGCTAGGACTAAGTGTTCCACATGGGTGAAACCTTTCTCTCCTGCTGTCATCATTCGACTAGAGAAGTAGATTGGCCTCATGAAAGATGTCGTCGTATCCTTTTGGAGTAGCACAGCACCCAATGAGTCATCACCAACACTTGAGGTGACATAGAATTTTTCATCCCACTTAGGTGGTGAGATAGTTGGCAGAGTGGCTAAGACCTCCTTTACCTTGTTGTAGTGATGTTCGCTTTCCTCTTCCCAAGTGAAAGTTGATCTTTGAGTGAGTTGTTGCAGTGGTAGAACAAGTTGTGATAGTAGATGTATGAATCTACTTAAGTACCTCACCTTCTGTAGAAAAGAGACCAGTTGACATGCGATCGTTGGTGAAGGTAGGGCTATGAGTGCGGACACCTTACTTGGGTCGGCGTTGATACCTTTTGCTGAAATTTCATGGCCTAGTAGAATGACTTTACTCTCCCCAATGTGGCATTTATCCACATTTAATTGCCCACCTAGGCTCTGCAACCTGGCCAAACCTTCAGTTACCTTTTCTAAATGTGAAATACGGGAGCTATATATACAAAAATCATCAATGAACACTCTTATGGATGTTCCAAAGAACGGTTGAAAAACATATGTGACATATCTTTGGAATGTGGCAGGTGCATTTGTGAGACCAAATGACATAACCCTGTATGCAAAACAACCCCATGGCGTGATAAAAGTGGTTTTTAGCTGATCTTCCAAGGCTATGCGTATTTGAAAGTATCCAGAATAACCATCACAGACGGTATAGCATTCAAAACCCGCTACTTCATTCAGAATTTCATCCAAGAAAGGGAGAGGAAAGTGGTCTCTCTTTGTAGATGCATTTAGTGGTTTGTAGTCCACACAGACCCTCCACTTACCATTCTTTTTAGGCGTCACCACTACGGGTGACACCCATTCTGAGTTTTCTACAGGATAGATGAATCCCGCCTCCAGCAGTTTCCTTACCTCGGCCAAGAGTGCCTTTTCTTGTATGACCCCCAGTCGTCGTAGCTTTTGCACAACTGGTTTTACCCCTTCCTTCAGCTTAATATGATGTTCCACCACTGTAATGTCTGTGATTCTTTCATAGTTGTCAATGAACAGGTTAGGAAATCCCATCAACATTTGCAAAAAACTATCTTTCTCCTCAAGTGTTAATTCCATAGACAACATACCCTTCAACCTACTTCCTCCTAGGCCAGGTGATTTGCTCTCCTCTTCATTGGGTTGCCCTTTTGGTGATGGATCACCAGTTGTGCTTACCCTTTGTGGATCCTTCATAATGATACCCATCACATCAATGAAACTGTCACTTTCGTCGGTGGATATGGTCTCCTCCTCAGAACTGGAAGATTCGCTAGTGGTTTCATCTGCCGATGTTTCCAGATTCATTTGCTTCTGCTTGCCAATCCTCATGTCGTAGTAGATTGTCTCCCCTTTCTTACCGGTCATGCGTAGAAGGCCAGTACCCCAGTCCTGTTTTGCCTTCATGGCCATCAACCATGGCCTTCCCAAAATTAGTGGATAGCCCTCCCCCTTAGTAGGCATTACAAAAACATCTACCTCTACCTCAGTGTTGAAAGCTTTGATTTTCACGGCACTTACCACACCCACACACTTTACTTTTGCGTTGTTTGCCATCTTTGCCTTGCATGGAGAAGGCCTGTCAACCTCCAGCCCTAATCGAAGCATCATAGCTTCGCTCATTACACAGATTTGTGCACCTCCATCAATGTAGGTGTTTCCAACCCTCTTTCCTTTTATGTTTACGTCGACAATTGGAAGGATGTCATCCATGTTGCATCCCGAAATTGCTCCGGCTACCTTTGTTTTGGAGCGTCTTGTACTTATCATTTTAGACCATTGTCACCTTACTTTAGGTACAAGATGTAGCAGCTGTGGCCATGTAATCTTCGGTCCTTGCTCTGCCACATCCAATGTTAGATCATAGGGCTTAGAACTTTTCCCTAGCTGGAAGTCGGTGATGCCCAATTTCTGTCGTGGCCTGGATGGCCTCTTGCTAGTTTCTCCTCTCATGCTTCTCTCATCATCTGATTGTGTAGCCTTCTCCCTCCTAGCTCTTTTCACAGTCATGGCCTCAAGTGGTTCTAAAAAGGTTACCTTCTCCTTACCCTTGTCCCTCTCCTTTGCTCTGGGTGGATCCACTACTACGGCTTTTCCTTTCTCTTCTAGCCTTATGATGTTTACAGGGCGATCAGGTGGTGGGGCTGGTGGAAGAGGTGGAATGGATGCTTGTAGTGGTGTCTGGGGTGGACGTAGAATTTGTGTTGGTGGGGTTGGTGCTCGGGGTGGGGGTGTTCTTTCTCTGGGGGGTGACAATTGGTTCCTCCTACCTCCTCTATTATAGTTTTGTCGTGGTTTGGGACAGTAGTACATACCGTGACCGTCTTCTCCGCAGTTGTAGCAATGATACTCCCTGTTTTGTCGTCGTGCTCTTCCAGGGTCTTGATCTCTTTCTTGACTCCTCCCTTGTTGTATTAAGTGGATAGACAAATTCTGCAATTGGTCAGTAATATGGGCCAACATATCTTGTTGGTCATCTCTTACCCCAAGAGCCGATGGTGGTGGTGGAATGGTGGTTTTCGTAGTTGCTGGTCGACGTGATGTTGCTATTTCTGTTGACTCGGTTTCTTTAGCTTTCATTCACAGCTTCTTGTCCTTAAGGCGAGCAATCTCAATGGCTAACTTGTACGTAGCCGTGAATCTACCTTTCACCTTCTCCTTGAGAAGCGGCCATAAGCCATGCGTGAACCGATCTTTTTTTAGGAAATCGGGTGCAGCTTCCCCCCTTGCCAGTGACTCAACCCACCGTTCCCACAAATCCACAAATTTGGACTCATAGGTGGCATATTCTAAAAGACCCTCCTGCTTCAAGTCTCTCAACTTGTCCCACAACTTTTCTGAAGTGGTACCTCCCCCAAAGCGCCTCTTAAAAGCGGTTTTTAAGGGTTCCCAGTCATCCTTGGTTGCTTGTGGAAGTGCATTGTACCATGATCTAGCTTCTAGCTTCATGAGATGCTTAAAGATTCTAACCCGGGATTCATCCGTATCTTTGTTGCTCACTACACATGCTACTTCAAAGTCATCTAGGAAGTCTGTTACCAAATCCTCCCCCTTCTTTCCTTTAAATGTTGGAAATGCTACACTTGCCATGATTACTGAGAGAGAGCTAGAAAGACACACTGCTTAACTTGCAAAAGTCTTTTTCTTCTTTACAAGGAGGCGTGTATACCCTCTTATACTAGGACATAGATTAAAACTTCAAACGGTACATTGCCTTGTACCAAAGGTAGGAAAAATGGTTGATCTGATGCCAGAACCTCAAAAAATCGCTCCCCACCCAGCATGGTGTCAATGACGTGCTGGTAGTGAGCCTTCAAATCCAATATTACCTTGATTGAGCGTACACGTGTTGGTATGTGTGATCTGTCTTGAGGTAGGTTGTACTGATTCATGTGAAGCTTAGAGGTGCTTAGTCACTGTCCAAGCTTGTGGGAGAGGGTGGTGTTCTTTCCTGAAACAAACTCAGTAGATCCCTAGTTTCTCTAGTGAGAGTGTGAGCCAATGATTCCGTTATCTGTGCTGCAGCATCAGGTGAGACTTGAAAACTGACTGTGATAATTACCTCGGTGACTTGAGTTACCCGATTCTCAAAGTAGAATAGTGTTGATTCTCTATTGTGTAGAGCTCCTTCCATTTTGTTGTTGTGGGTTGGTTGTAGGTTGCGGACATGGTTTCGACCTTCTCCTTCTTCTTCTTGGCACTTGGCCTCTGTATATCCACTGGGTTTGGCGTGTTGGTTGACTCTCCCATTGCAAATCGATTATCGTTACGCCTGGCACTCGAGCTTCGATGGAGATGCGGAGTTCGTCTAGTTGTGCTTGGAGCTCTTCTTCTTCTGTGGTCCAATTAGCAAATCCTGCTAGCCATTCATCCATTCACAATAGTTTAGGGGTTTCAGTCTTGTAAACTGAAGGGTTTCATGAAAAGATCCTCATTGGGGGCACCAAATGACGGGAGCAAAGCGAACCCCGAACCCCGACGGCCTCTAAAACACCGGGGACCGAATGGCGCGCCTCGAGCCTGTCATAGTAAAGCAAACAGGGGGCACCACCTAGCTTCAGCGGCTAGGACGCAAACAACACACCACCATAACAAAGTTTTCATCCAAGAGAGATGGATGCTTGGGAGTAATGATGAAGAGGAAAGGGAATGAGATCAAGTGAGAGAGAGAGAGAGAGAGAGAGAGAGAGAGTGAGGGATGGGGTATAGCGGCTTAGTACTTAGGCACCACAAAAGGATGGCGAATCCGCACACCCTTCACACATACACAAGCTCACTCCAAACACAAGATTAGGTGGCGATTCCGCACACCTCACATGGGCAAAACATTGCAAAAAACATACTCACAAAACCTCAAGCTTTATTTAGAGAATAAGGCGATGAAATGGGGAGCATAGGGTAGGGGAATGAGAAGGGAGAGCGTGGTAGAGCACATGGCGGATAGGTGGGAGTTGATGGCGAAGACTCACACGAGGGTTATGGCCATCATCCTTCATTTAGTTTCCCTTCATCTTCCATAGCCCAAGGGTGTAGAGGTCATGCTCAAGACGAGCATGGTGATTGCGGTGATGGTGATGGTGTGTGGGTTTAGTGTGATGGTGACCCCTCTTTATATAGGGGAGGAGGGGGGAGAAATTCTAGAATTTAGAAATGAAGAAATCATTATCTACATAGGCCATGTGACTGTGGGCCCCACTTGTCTGGCTGTGTGTATATGTACCAAAACAACAGTCTCATGAGAGAGAGACTAAGAGAGAGAGATGGGTTGATGAAAAAAAGTGAGAGGTGACATGGAGAATAAATTAATTATAAGAGGGGAGAGAGGGGAGTGTGTTTAGAGGTGAATCTGTGTGCAGATGTGTGTGAACACAAGAAAAATCAGGTAACCACCGGGTGGGGATGGGTCTGTGGGCACCTTTTTCAATGAAACTGAGTGTGTGTGAGTGTGGGGGAGGTTATTTAGCTACAAGACAAGAGACATGGCACCCTTTAGAGAGAGAGGGGGGTATTTGGGTCATGGGATATGATAGGAGAGAGAAAGAGGGGGTGGGGTATACTATTTTGGAAGATAGGGTAAGTTGCATGTGAGTTAGGGTGCATTATTGGTGAGTTATAATGCATTATTGGTGAGAGGTGGGGTAGCTTGAGGGGAGAGAGAAAGGAGAAAGGACAAGGGGAAGAGAGAGGGGGTTGACCTTTTGAGTGGAGGAGAGGAAAAGGGACACCTGGCGGGGCAACAGTGAAGAAAAAGGAGGCAAAGTGGGGATGGGCTACCCCGCAGGCATGAGGTGGCCTATTTTACCTTTCTTATATATTTACATAATCATACTTTATTTTTTTTCTTACTTTTTCCAATGCCTTTTATCACTCCCTCCCTAAGAGGGGGTTTTCATGGGGTGGGGACGAGAGAAGAGGGGTATGGGAGCTTGGCTTGTGAAAAGCCCCCATCAGCGGTCTGACTTGGAAAGCAACATCACTATCTAGTAACCATTGTGGAGAAAGTGTGCTATCCATAGGCAAATCTGCAAGAGGTACACTCGAGGCAAGCATGACATCATTGTCACTGGCATAGACTACCACTGGAACTGCCTCTCTAACCAATGTCAAAGTCGTGTCTGCACTACACGTACATTTCCGTTGTTGCCTCATACGTCTGAAACAACGGGGTCTAATGTGCCCTGTGTGATCGCAATGCCAACAATGCAAGTACCGGCAAGAACGAGGCCGTCGTCTCTCAAAAGTCATTGTAGTGGATTGTACAATATCACACATAACTGCAACCATAAGTGAATGGATAAGAACCAAAGCATGGCAAGAAATCTGGGAAAATTTCTGCAAAATCTCCCCTGTAAGCTGAGTAAAACTTCAAGTACAATCTCAACCATAAACCATGCCAAAAACTGGCAACAAAGTGGGAGGTAGCTCTTGACTACTATACAATCATCAAAAGCATGATTAAACACATCAAAACTGACACTCACATATGCATAAAACCAACTTCACAATCTACAAACTCTGCAGCATAAAGTGGGACAAACTATTCAACCGAGCGTAAAGGGTATAACCATATACGCAAGTAGAGAGCATCCCACAAGAGAAACTGCCTGCAAATATCTACAAAAACCTGTGAAACCTGTGATTGCCTATATTGTAGCCACACAAACATGCGCAAATCCTCACTCCTACTACAAGAGTGGGTACAAGAACATCAAACTATGTCCAAGCTGACAAAACTTGTCAAAGTTTGTCAAAGTGAGAGTAAACACTTGATCACTGTCAAAGTGGGAATATCTCGACCATGTCAAAGTGGGAATATATCGACCACTATACCATTAGAGAGCAAACTGTGAATACGCATAAACCATGGCAAGAATCTGGGAAAAATTCGACAGACTTTCCCTTGAAAATTGAGAAAAAACTCAAAAGTCTCACCAAATACACGTAAAGAACAGACACTCAGTGTCTCAGTAAACAGATCCACAAATGGTCTACATGCAATGCCAAAAACCTGGCAAACTGGCTCACTCCTGAGCGAGTGGCTCTATGGATGTGTTCCTATCCAAAAACATTGCAAACCTGTAAACCAGCTACATGCGAGCTACATCTAGCTCAAGCTGTATCCACAAATGCTACATAGCATGAAACTCCACAAAATCATACAAAAACTGCTCTCTAGTGCTCCACACAAGTTGCACTGCAACTTGTGAGCAAAACCGCTGAAAAATTGGCAACTACTACCTCATCGCTCGATAAACACATCGATCAAAAAAACTTGCCAAGAGTTGAGTGCACTCTAGGAAAAAACTGCTCTGGAATGGTCCGTCAGAGCTGTATCTGTTGGTATGTGCCATCAAAGCTGAAACTGGAAAAAATCGTTGAAGTCGAAAAGCCGGGAAAGCCATCGAAGCCGTCTTCCACCGTCGAGCAGAAGCGCCGATGATGTGTCAAGAGAACACTCTATGTTGGCTTCCATCGTTGGGCAGAAGCGCGCTAGTTGAATAACTGCCTGATCTGTGTCGAAACCAATCTCCCGGACCATAAACGCAAAGCCATAAAGAAAATGCCAAAATCGGTGTCAAAATTGGTGCCAAGTTGCCAAAAAACCGTAGCCGAGGAGAAGCTGATGTCGGGCCAATGTAGGGTGATGTCTGGGGGCTTACTCCCCGAGGCTCGTAATGTCGCAAACGCCTGTGTGTATGCGTGTGAGTGTATGCCAGAAGAGAGGGCTCTCTCTCTACCTCTCACTCTCTCGCTATATCTCTCTCTCACTTGCTCGCTATTTGTCTCTCTCACTCGCTCACTATTTCTCTCTCACACTCGCTCTCAATCTCTTTCTCAGCTTGCTCTATCGTCTTTCATCTCTATCTAATGCTTTATTGCCCCGATTTCTTGCTATCGGTTCCCTTTTTACTTCTAAAGGCTTTCCATTTCAAAGCCTCAAAGAATGAGCCGCCCCGAGCTTGTCATGCTTCCATGCTTCCATGCTTGCTTTGCTTTGCACACTTGTTCATTGCCTCGATTGTCAGCATTGGATGCCCCATTTTCCCTTTTGTTGTGGCCTACACTCAATTCCCCCTTTGCTTCCAAGGCTTGCAGCTTCAAAGCCCCCCCTTATCTCTCTCTATCCAAATGATCCTGGCTTGATGCAGCTCATGGCCTCTGTCCAACTGTTGGGTTCGATATTTGGCTTGCTTTCAAAAGTTTCTTTGCACACAAGCTTCGACTTGCTTCTTGTTCACAGCAATGCCCTTCGAGCTTGTACTTGAGGCTCCCAGCATTGTTAGGCTTGTACCCCATTTCTCTCCATACTACCCGACTATTTCTTGTAAATTCCCTTAAAACCTCTCAAGATGCCCTGCAAGCCTAGAGGGGTTGCGTGTGTCAAGAAGCCAAGATGTCACCGATCTCACCCAATCCGTGTCGGATCCGCCGCGAATCAACTTGATCCGGTGCTGCATAGCGCCGAGCTCCATGGGAACTCTGTCGTTGCTGAGAGACCGCAGTCGCCACCAAGCTATAGCTCTGATATCACTTGTGAGTGCACATGTGCACGGATGCGTGCGTGCGTGCGCGGTGTGGTGCATGCGGGGAAGGGAAGAAGCAAGAGATGGGTATGGGTGGAGCAACCTCTGGAAGTGAATGAGTGAGGTGTTCCTTATTCATATATGGGCATGTACACACGTGGGCAGGTGGCTGGACATCCGACGTCCAACCCCGGCAAAAGGCGGAGCGCCTTTACTCCAACACATTCTTTGTTTTTTTATTCTTATTTTGATATATGAGAGAGATTCTAAGCCCTTGCAAATAATAGCAGATGTAAATGGCATAGAGGTTGAAGAGACACGTGAAGATTTTAGTGAAGAAATGGTGAAATCCAAAGTAAAGAGATTTTAGATATGGCAGAGTTCAAGGCAAAGAACATCACAAAGGTAGAAGAGTCCATTCACATCCCAAAGGATGAGCTTGATCTCTAGCTATGCACAACAACTCTACCCACTTACAAGATAAACAATAAGGAGAATGTATTGTTCCATGATATATAAACTCTCTTTGATCTAAGAGAGGGCTACTACACTGTTATTCTTGATAATGGCTTTGTGAACTACAACACACCATGTCCATTAGTAGTACTTGATACAAAATTTGATAAACTCCTTGATCAATTTTCTATTGGAAAGCATGTACTTGATGTTTTCCAAAAGTATGAAGAGCAAGGGCTTCCCACATAGGAAAATTTTAATCAAATACTAACAAGATCGAATATAAACCACATGGTTAGAGAAGATAAAGAGAAATGCCAAGCGTTCCATTGATTTCTAGAAAGAGGACCTTTTTGAAGATGATAAAGACCCTCAGATAAGACAAAACTTTTGCAAGTACAATATCTAGGCCAATGAGGCTTGATTGCATTTAATTAATTTTTATTTCTTCACACAAGTGGACATTGGGGACACTAACAAACTTTTGGGGAGAGGAAAGGGATCAAGGCATTTGGATCTAAATAGGGACCATTGTTTGGGCCATTACAATGGGAAGCTCAACAAAGAGACATTTGCTATTTACCATGGAAAGCTCTCCCACTCACCCACTCTCCCTATGCTTGCAGTACTAGCTTTGTCAAGGATGGTAGGTTCACATCCAATATGCTAAGGAGTGTACAAAAATGATACTTCTTGAAAAGAAAGAGGCTATTCTAGACTTGCTCCAGGATTTATGGGTTCAATAAGTGCATACAATGTCCTTGCCTCTTCTAGTGACATAGGAAAGCAATTGCAAGGTTACAAGGGATAGGAGTACTTAAAGTGACGGAAAAAAAAAGAAAAGTAGAATGTTGGCACAAGTAGCCAAAATTGTTCCTTGTAATATTTCCCATTTGCTTCCTTGTGTCTCTCCATTGGCAAGCCATTCTGAGAACCTTTCACTTGAAAATGACCTCTTATATGCATCTTTCCTTTTTTGCTTACTCCTCTATATAGATGTAGCAGTATCAAAATTTGTCTAATGATTTTTTGGCTTCTTTTGATCTTGTCCTATGCCACACTTGTCTGTAAAACTGCAAGAATACTTCAATCAAGCTATTAGTTTTTTGAGCTCCTCCTCCATGATTAATGTGCTTGAAAAACTAGGTTCTTGCTTGGTAGTGGGACTTCTCCATACCTTGAGTAGACCAGATCAACAAGATTCCATATCTCTTTATAAACCAAAGTGTGATTAGAGATAATATGATGCACAAAAAAGAGAATTCACTTAGCAAATTATGAAAAAGTGTTGAAGTAAATAAGAAGAATCATAATTAACAACTAATACCATGTAATGTGGAAGTGCATTATGAAAAAGTGTTGAAGTAAATAAGAAGAATCATAATTAACAACTAATACCATTTAATGTGGAAGTGTTTTGAGTTCCAAGCATTTTCCATAGGTTTCTTAAACCTATTGAGCTCTTATTGAAGTTGATTGTTTCAATGGCAAAAGAGGGGATTCAAAAACCCTATTTCTTTTTCAAAGGGGGGATTAATCATCTTCCAACTCAAGATGGAGATGATAGATACCTCTTCTAGCAGGATTCATGGCTGCAATACCATGATCAAAGCTTGGATATTGAAAAGAAGATAATGGGGTTGGCTATGGTGAAAAGAAAAGTGATACAATTTAGCAGGGGGCAATTTAGTAAAGAACTAGACTCCATCCTATGCAAGCCTTGAAAGATTTTACTTTGTTGTCAACCAACTAACTAAAGTTACCACTTAGACATACCTTTTTGCAATTTGAATGCCATGCTCTACCTGCATTTTACTTGTGTTTTCCTACGGAATGTGGAGCTTATGCCTCACACTAACCACATATAGTGACCAAATAGACCTATTTGAGTGGAATGTGTGTCTAATTTCCTAATCTTGCTCTTGCTATTGTAGGTTTTTACCTACATGTGGTGATAAGCAAAGATGAAGAAGCTTTTTATTTGGCATCCATTACCTAAAATAAATATATATAAGCAGATACTTTTGAGCATCTTTTTTAGGAGCACAATTAACACTAGATTGGTAATAGGACACTTTTATGTCCTTGGACACTTCTGTGTCCTAATAAGTGACCATTTTTGAAGAGTATGAAAATGAATCTCTAGGCGCTATATATTCACAAAGTTGCCTTATAAGGCTGAAAAAAACTTGACATTACTATACTATAGTAAACTTCATGTTTGTGAGGTTTAGATTTCTATAGGATAAGCCTTTGTAGTTCTCAACATGTTTTGACACTTCTAGGGAGAACTAAGTGTTAAAATTGAAAGTTATGACCAACTTACAAGAATTGCCTAATCCTATTTTTTGGCCAAAATTAGCACTTTTATGATTTTTTTGGTGGCTTTCTTGATATCCATATGCAATTTTTATTGTGTGATTGTCATTATAGCAGGAAGCTAATTTTCTTTGGGTTTTGGGGGACCTAATATTCCATATAGCATAGTATATAATGATGATTGAGTTTTTCAAATTGCTAAAGAATAAGAGACATTTTAGTGTAGCAAGTGTAGCTTTTCAATATTGCTAGTTTCTTAAACCAATTGTGTGTATTTTGTAGGTAGTAACCATTTCTAATCATAAACTATAAATTTGGCTAGATATTGAGTAGTTTCTACGGGATTCTAAAGGTCATAATGCTAAACCCAATTTTGTCATGTTTGTTGTATTTAGCACTTCATCATTGTCCCCAAGGTTCCACTTAGTAAGAAATCCATTATTCTTTTGACATGCTCCATAGCTTCCTTTGGATCCAAAGGCCCAAAGGAAACTCAGAAAACATTTATATAGTATCTTTATTGAGAGTGACTATAGAAACTTTGATGATACGTCAATAGAATGGCAAAAATGCAACTTTTTTGTACCTATTTTTTTCCCCCAAAAACAAATAGTTATGTTCTAATCCCCAACCCATTGGAGTTAACGGAGAATTTTATCTCATGTCCTACAAAATTCCCCACTCTTATTTTTATGCACTCAATCGTAAGAAATGGCTGTTTTGGACAAAATAAAGTGGTCCATCAACTTTGGAGGCTTGTTGTGACCAAGACATGAAAAATTTTACAAATTTCTCATTTTTGCCATATATAGTAGTCTTTGAACTATAAGCTCATGAACGGATTTCTCAAGATAAGTGGATCTACTATGGTTTTGGAATTTTTTTCCAAAACCCTGAAAGGACACTTTTATGTCCTGTTAGGTTACCAAACTAGTGTTAAAGCTAAATTTAAGAGATGATATTGACCTCACTCTCATCTTGCGAGACATGGCACAATCTAGCACTTAGTACGATTGCATGCGGCAAACTTGTAGCCAAGGTTCTCAAGGTCAATGAGCCTACATGCTACTTCATCCCCCCAAGAATGCAATCAAAGGGCTTGGACTTCATACTATGGTTTTGACATGGCCTTTTCATGATGTTTTGCCAGCTTCCATATGGCTTGGTTTAGTACCCTTGTGGAATGCAAGAGTTTTGTATGATGCCAATGACTACACTTGAAGTAAACCTATTATAAAGAGGGACATGCAGTAGTGGGTCACACACTATTCTTTGTATGTAGGCCATTGTGATTTTTCATCATATTTCATTTTATTTAGCTTATATTTTTGTTTGAATGTGGTGCACCTGTGTGTGTGTGTGTATTTCACCATATTTCCTTTGACCTAGATTATATTTTTATTTAAACATGGTGTGCCTCTCTCTCCCCCTCTATATATCTATGTGTGTGTGTGGGGGTGTGTGTTTGTATGCACACACCCACACACACCTAGCTTATATTTTTGTTTCAATACTGTGTGCCTCTCTCTCTCTCTCTCTCTCTCTCTCTCTCTCTCTCTCTCTCTCTCTCCCCTCCTCTATATATCTGTGTGTGTGTGTGTGTGTGTGTTTGTACACGCACACCCACGTAATAATTTGGTAGGCCATATATGAGTTTCTTCTTGTAAAAAATGGCAAAGCATGTGGAAATTTGTGTTCTGTAAGAAATTATTTGAGTTTGTCAATCTTTTACACTCAGGTTGTGGATATGCACGAGTTGTGTGGAGATTTTATTTAAAAAGGTATATAAGTGTCGCAAAAAAGTTTTTGCTGAGAGCTACAAACATGGCAAGGAAAAAATTGTCTTAACACATCCAAAATATTCAAAGAAAAGAAAAAGATAGTATTTTATAACAAAAGATATAAGAAGAAAATTTTGCAACCGCAAATTGGTATATAAGTGTCGACATAAACCATCAATGTAGGCATCAATTTGTACGCCTACACAGAAGGCTTTGAGAAATGCATCAAGTAGGTTATCACATAGTTGAAGACTAAACCCTGATTAAAAAAATCTTCAAAAGCAAGTACAAATTATTACACTCATTACCAATCTTGCAATGTTTTCAAAGACAATACAATGATCTCTACTACCAACTGATGGCCTCTTGTTGCATTGTGCATAGGTATTGTACAATGTTTTGAAACAATATATTGGGTGTCTCTATGCACATTCTAGTAGCATGTGTGACAAGTATTCTCTATTTTTAGTCCATTATTGGTTTTGTGCACATTTCTAGCCTTTCAGATCAACAAGGTCGGTAGTGAGAAGTCGGAAAAGAAAAACTTCAGAAATAAAACTTAAAATTTCAAAATGATCACTTGTTTGATCGGTAAAAATCATTGGGTTTACATAGAAGGTGACCAAGAAGAAGCACCACCAGAGTTTTTGGTGATGGAGAGTGCTTCTCCTCAAAGACAGTTGATTAAAACCATGTCTTATAACTATATGTAGTGAGAATTGGTGGACTCCTCCCACTAAAAAAGATGGTAATGAAACGCAAGGAATTTAGTCCACAAAATAGGTCTGTTCAAATTTGAAAAGTGGTTTATTAGATAGAATCTACGAAGATGCCCCCTATGGCTTTGATGGAGAAAATGTGGGACATGGCACGTGGAGAGAGAGAGAGAGAGAGAGAGGGGTAAATTTTTTCATGGTGCAGAGACTGATTGACGAGAAAGATAGATGGGGTGAAGAGCGTCAGGAGCACTACGAATAGAGAGATATATTTGTTCCTTGATTCATGGAAAAGTGCAATGCCCCTTCTAGGTCAACTTCGGAGCAGTGCGGACATAGACACAAAGTGGGCAGCATGGGATTGGAAAGGAAATGCAGCTCGCTCTCTTTGGGCAGCAATGTAGGGTCATTGTGTAGAAACAGATAGAGCATGGCCATGGAGTTACGAAGGAAAGCCCTGCTCATGGACACACGGGAGTGCAATGCTACAAAGCCAGGGAGGGAAGGGTGCAGCGATGGCGGGGGGGAGTCGCAGAGATCCTTTTGGGGTTGGGGGGGGGGCGCGGGGGACATTTGATGGATGGGTTTGCCTGTTAAGTATCGTCCCTGGCAACCTTGTAGCCGAGTCAACATGTTTGCGGAACGGCATGGGAGAGAGAGGCAAATGGGGAGACAAATGAAGAGGACGAAGTAGATCGCAGGGGTCGCATTGGGAACTTGGGAGAGTCTGAGGAGCTCTGTGGGAGAAAGAGGCTGACTTGAAGAGAGAAGGATATGCTTGTGAGATCTATCTTGAAAAACCAAAAAACTTCCAAGGTTTGTGCCAATATATAGCCATCAATAAGCAAGGTAACAAATCATTATTTCCAAGTCAACATAATATTTAAATTTCTTGTACCCACATTCCATACTACCACCTGCACTTGCATCTACTTGCCTACTACCTTGGCTCACCTTTCCCAAGGGGATCTTGCAAGATTCTTATTAATAGGAATTTTTAGTGTAAATTAATGTAAACTCTCGGCCCCCCTACACTCGCTCACTCCACTCTCAATTAGTCATATGGAATCTTCATGGATTCCACTTGAGATAGCACGCGGCTAACAATGCGCAATCAAACCCTCAACACGAAAGCCACAATTAAGTCCTATGGGTTGATGAACAAGTGCAGTATGATTACCTTCATAACCACCAAATTAGTAGTACAAGCATCATAGAGTGTATTAGAGATTAGAAACACAACAAAGTTAAAACTCTTTTAGGAGAGAAAGTATGACTTGATTTCGTGACCTCTCAAGGTGGGTTTCTAGTATGAGCGGGTATGGTGTTTCGGTTCCAAGCTAGAAAATCGTTGTAGAGGACAACGTCATCTATGATAGGCGAGGAATACAAAGTCAATAGCAGCAGGTGATGCATAAAGGGAGGAAGTGTGTGTGCACGATGGTGTCAAGCATATTATGTGCATATGTTCATCAATGTCGAGGGGTAGACTCTGTGAGGGAGGGGCAGGGGCAAGGGCAGGGAGCTTTTTTTAATGGTAAAGGCATTACCCAACGGTCAAGGAAGCCATCGTCGTCAAGTGGCTTAGCATAGAATGACCACAATCACATGCCATGCACGTGAGTTCGATTCCAAGCTCTTGCATGAGAAGTAAATTGCAGAGCGAGGACATAATTTTATAGAATCTCAAAGATTCCATGTAATAAGAAGTGGAATAGGCCACTGCAACGAGCCGTTACATGAAATTGACCAATTGTGAGACCCTCACCTTGCTTTTGTGTTGGGAGCCGTTACATGAAAGAACAATTCATTGTGGACAATTGCGATTTGCGAGACCTCATCTTGTTTTTTGATATGCTAAATAATACGCTTTCATGTTTCTTTCAAGCCTTCTTGTTAGGTATTCACGCGTGTGCTATAGTGACCTTGCTATGTCTAAAGCAATAGCATGCATGCCTGAAACTTACAAACTCATTAGGTATGTAGTAATATCACACATCCACACACACGTGCGTAAAAAATTTTAGTATAAATTATAGATTCACTAGTAAAAAGGCGCCGCCTTTGGCGGCGGCATGGCCCCTCTTACCCTTAAGCTCTAGTGTTGTCTGACTATCAGCATCTCTTGCCCACTCTCTCAAACGCACCTATATTGCCTCCACGCTCTCCTTGCCTGAGTTTTGCTTTGTGCCCGTGCCCTTTGCTAGTTGAGAAAACATGCGCCTACTCATATGCTCTTGATTTGTCACTTTCTGTACCTGCTGCATTTGCAGCTCACCATAGCTACCACCCTGTCCCCGCCTTGCTTTGATCACATGCTTACCACCGTACCAACTTACCCTTGCTTGTTAAGAATGGCTTCAACTCGTCACAACCGTGTTGCAAAAGTACCTGGTAGTAGCACCTTAGATAATGGGGATGGAGTTGCAGAATCTGTGGCAGTTTGGGAGGGAAAAGTACCCAACAACCAACTGTATGTAGCAAGGCCGTGTGGAAGGAAGCACAATGCCTTCAGGCTATGGCTATACAGGCGGAGAGAGGATCGGATACCAAGGGAATAGTGGATAATAAGAGGGGAATAGTGGTGTCAACCTTATCTTTAGAGGCCATCTTCTCAGTTTAAGGTCGAATTAAAATTCTCGCAATGGCACTGGCATGGCTGTGGCACTGCTCTAAATTCTTGTGGCTCTGATTCTCCCAATGGCACTGGTGTGGGTCCTCACAAAACTTGAAGGCATTGGTGTTGCTATAAATTTTGTTGGGCACCCAACGGCCCCTTCTCTTTGTCTGTAGCCTTTGGCTCACAGCTATGGACACATGGCAACGATCTCCCAAGCGCTCTCTCTCTCTCTCTCTCTCTCTCTCTCTACACGCATGCCTTTTTTCTCTCACGAGCGCGTTGAGTGCAAGGCACACTGCCGGAATTGGTTGGAGCGAGGAGGCAAACGACATGTGTCCGGGGAGGGAGCCGCAATCTCTCCCCCTTTTATAACAGTATAGATATTCCGCCCCAAAATAGAGCCCCTCATGTCCTGTAGGTTGTGCTTCAACTTTGAAAGTTGAAGGGAGAGGGCGAAATAGAGCAGGCACGTATTGAGTTAGAGCCAGCGATCGCCAAGCGAGTCCGCCCTTGGAACTTGGAGAGTTGAGGACCGTTGGAGTGCTGGCACAAAGTCACCGGCTCACCGAGATCCACCCAGCCTCTTCCCTGTAGTATGCACGCATTGCTCTCGATTGGAAGTTTTGAAGGCTCTATTCCTCAAAAACGCCATGTCGTACTAATTTGATCTCTAATCGGAAGAGGAGATGGCCACCCGCAATGCTTTGCTTTGATCTCGACAGCAGAACCTCCCTCTCCCTCTCTCTCTCTCTCTCTCTCTCTCTCTCTCTCTCTCTCTCTCTCTCTCTCTCTCTCTCTCTCTCTCTCTCTCTCTCTCTCTCTCTCTCTCTCTCTCGCACCATTATCATGGCCGGATGCCAGCGAGCAATCTTTAAGTGACCTTACAAAAGAAAGACTTATTCTCTTCCTCTCCATGTTTGCTTGTGTAGCGAATATTGCTTCTTTCTCGGCATTGCTCTATGATCATGAAATCATTGTGTAGCAAATATCACTGCTCTGTCCATGTTTGTTTGTGTAGCGGATATTGTTGCATTCTTAGCGCTGCTTTGTATTAATGAAACCATTGATGCTTAGAGAGAGCACATGGGACCGCTACCCAAAGCCTATAAACCTGCTTGAGAAAACAACAACTAGCGAGCGAGACAGAGCTTTCTTAGCGTTGCTATGTATTAATGAAACCATTGCTGCTTAGAGAGAGCACATGGGACCGCTACCCAAAGCCTACAAACTTGCTCCAGAAAACACAACTGGCGAGCGAGACAGAGCCCACGATTGGCGTCGATGAAAAGAGTCCTCAGAAGGGCGATCTGCACCATTGTATAGGCATTGGGCCTTGGACTCGTGCGCACGATGAGCTTTATTTAATCAATCAAACATTGATAGCCAGATGTAAATTATCTATTGAAGTTAACTTTTGGCTTGGAAGAATCCACGGGGAGGTAATAGTGCACTATATGGGGAGCTTTGATATCTACATCATGTGGCGGTAGCGGGGGCACCTTGCAACAAATAATGGCAATGCCTTTATCAATGTATCAGATGAAAGCCTCCTTCACTGTTCGAAAAAAATCATTCTTTCAAACATACAAATTTTCTTTACTTGAGTTTGCCAAGATGAAATTTTAGAAAATTAGGGGTATTTTTTGAATTTTTACACTATTTTTCTCTATTTTGGGGCAGAATTTCTCCTTTCCCCTTGCCCTCGACCGGCATTTTTGAAATTGGAAATGGCACGATATTAAGTTGAGACACATTTTTCCCAATCACTGGCACGCCAGACCAACCTTAGAAGTTAGGGGGGTATATATGAAAATTTAAAATAGAAAAGAAACTTTAAACTTTAAAGGCAGGAGCATGCCACCACGTCTGCATCTCTGTCTCTCGCTCCCCCTCATGTGCATGCGCTCCCCTCCTGCTCCTTCATTCCTCCACTTTGTTAGTATCTACAGACTACATGAAGCTCTTGAGTCTCCTTGGCGAGCAGTGTTCGGAAAAAACGTGTCTCAATTTAATATCGTGCCGTTTAAAATTTTCAAAATGCCAGTTGAACGCAAGGGGAAAAGGAGAAATTCCGCCTAAAAATAAATAAAAATAGTGTAAAAACTTGAAAAAGTAAGGAAAGGAATTTTGTATGTTTGGAAAAATGATTTTTCCCAAACGCTGTTGGGGAGAGACGCAGCCTGCGCGACAAGCACTGCTTTGGCATGGGCTTTGATGGATTTCTTTGCAGGCTGGGCAGACGCAGTGCCTTGCTTCGTAGAAGGAGGCGCTCGTGTGGGACCCGGCCATCTCTAGAGGCTGCATGACAGACAGTGCTCTCTCTCTCTCTCTCTCTCTCTCTCTCTCACACATACACACACAAACACATGAATAGGTTGGCCGATGGCTCTCTCTCTCTCTCTCTCTCTCTCTCTCTCTCTCTCTCTCTCTCTCACACACACACACACACACACACACACACGAATAGGCTGGCTACTGGCGCTCTCTCTCTCTCTCTCTCTCTCTCTCTCTCTCTCTCTCTCTCTCTCTCTCTCTCTCTCTCTCTCTTTTGTAGCCAGTTGCTACATTCCTCATCATGATTCTCCCTTTTATGCTTGCATGGATAGAGATCAACCATTTTCTGATTTGGAAGAGGACATTGCTTACTTCAAAGGTGAAGGTGATGTTATTGTATTTGGGGATATGAATGCTCGCACAAAAACATTGCAACATGATACTCAACAATTTGATATGCCATACATTTCAAGGGAGTTGGAGGAAGTTCACTTGTACGATCGTACTTCAATGCATGAGAAAGAGCCGGATCACTATGGAAAGTTACTTTTACACATGTGTAATAGCACGGGTATGCTCATTGCCAATGGTGTATCTTTGTGGAGTGGAACCAATGGATTTACATATAGGAGACATAATGGGGATAGTGTGATTGACTATATGCTACTCTCTGAAGCCATCATGTATCGCATAAAGAGTTTTATGTTTGGTCAATGGACCCCGGAATCCGACCATCGCACCTTATGTATTGACCTTTCATGTGGAGAAGCAACTAAGCATGATAATCTCAGCCAAAGGAAAGAGAAGTTATCACTATGTATGGATTTCAAATGGGCACCAATGTACATTGAAATGGTTGAGCAAAAATTATGGATGACAAAGCTTCAATGTGATGCACCATTGGAAACTAAATGGGAAGCTTTCAAGAAAGTTATTTGTTCTTGTGCGGAAGAATGCTTTGCCATAAAGCATCTCCATGGTATCAACAAAGATAGATCACGCAAAAGGTGGTTTGATAAAGAATGTCAAGATGCTCGAAAGTCCTTGATAAAGCTTGATGCAACTATGGACAAAGACAACTATCAAAGTCATTTGCATACATACAAGGCATTGATTCAAAAGAAGAGAAGAAGATGGGAAGTAAAGCAACAAGAATTTCAAGTCCAAGAAAAGGCACATGCATGTGGAAGATTTTGGAGAAACTTGAGAGGCAAGCGGGTTGAGAATTTTGGTAACATGAGTCTAGTGGATATGTACACACATTGTAGGCAATTATATGAGCAAGCAAATACTGAAAAAATGCCATTTTATGGTTCACTCCCATGTATGCCGTCTTTTTTTACTATTGAGGATGTATGCGGTGGGCTTGAAAAGTTGGCCACTCGCAAAGCGGGAGATCTTCAAGGTATTAAGCCGGAGATGATCAAATGGACGGGAGATTTTACCCATGAGTGGATGTGTGATATGTTCAACCTTGCACTTCAACATGGTATGCCTTATGATTGGAGTACTAATTGGGTTAGGCCTTTGCATAAAGGAGGGGATGTAAAGAATGTAAGCAACTACCGGACTATAATGATTGGGTCTCTTATGGCAAAGTTGTTTGGGTGCATAATGGAGATGAAATTGAGTGATTGGGCTGAAGAGAATGACAAGCGTGCAAAGGGACAAGCGGGTTTTCGTCGATGCCATAGCACCATTGATCATCTTGTCACTCTTCGTGTTCTCATGGAGGAAAGTCGGTTGAAAGGCAAGCGATTGTATTGTTGTTTTGTGGACTTCAAGAAAGCCTTTGATATGATTCCACGTAACAATTTGTGGAGAAGGATGGAAGAACTCCAAGTGCCAAGTGAGTTTATGCTTGCGGTTTCTCGAATCTATGAGAAGGTGATTTGTCAATTGTGCATGGGAAGAGAAATTTCAGAAATTTTTGTAAGCACTATTGGGGTTAAACAAGGATGTCCATTGTCACCAACTCTCTTTGGTCTATGCATCGATCAATTGGAACAAATGGTACTTGACTTTATACAAGAAGAAGGCATTGAAGAGGTCACTATTTGCAATGCGGTAATCATGATTTTGTTGTATGCGGATGATGTAGTGCTTCTAGAACACACTTTAGAAGATGCACAAAAGCTTATGGTTGTCCTTGAGAACTTTTGCTTGCATAGTGGGCTGATTGTAAATGAATCCAAAACAAAGGTTATGCTTGTGAAAACCAACCATAAGGAGAAGCCATGCATTGTGTACAACAACGAGACACTTGAAGTTGTTGAGAGCTTTAAGTACCTTGGCCTTGAGGTTACATCCAATCACAAGTGGCATGAATGTGCTATGCGTCGTTTGGAAGCGGGAAAGAGAGCATATTATGCATTTGAGAACATGTGTAATGCGGGAAACATCAAGTGGTGGGCTCTCAAGAAGTATCTTTTTGATGCATTGGTGACACCGGTTCTTCTTTATGGAGTTGAAGTGTGGGGCGGGAGCATCTCAAAGTCTACTTGGAAAGAGTTTGAGAATGTCCAAAAGCGTTTTTTCTTACAAACTTTCTCCAAGTTAAGACACAAACACCATATATGCTCCTACTTCTTGAGTCGGGATCTCTTCCAATTGAGGTTATGGGCATGGAAAGGGTTGTGGAGTACATGATAAAGATGCGTCAAAACCCCTCACATCAACTTCCTACAATTGCATGGGAAGCAAGCAAAAAAGTTCAAAAGACGCATAAAAGCAAGATCTTGAGCACGGGATGGATGCAAGACATAAAGAAGTGGTTTGGGAGATGGGATGCATTACACTTGCTACATGATGCTTCAATTGACTCTCAAGTGAATGAAGCTTTTCTACAACGCCAATGTATTACGGCTTGGGAGAAATCCGGTGGGTCACTCTTCATACATTACACCACCTATATTGCCCCCAACTACAAAACCATGTTCTTCACTGAGAGAGGAAACCGTACTCACACTTACATGCTTGAGCCTATTCCCTTGTCCGCGATACGCACTATCCCAGCAATTCGGCTTAGCTCCCATTTCCTTCGATGCGAGATAGGGCGTTGGGGCAATGGAGAAGAGTCAAATCGATTGTGGACATTATGCTCACTGCAAGTTCAAGAGTCTGAGTACCACACACTACTAGAGTGCTCAGCTTTTGATCACATCCGAACTTGCTTCTCTCACATTTTCAGCCATAACTTAGACCTACACACTTTCCTCTCCCAGCCAAAGTGTGGGCTCTCCATTGCGACTCTCATCACTACAATTTTGGAGCATCGAGAGTCACTCATCAGCCATACACATACTACATCACATGTAACTTTGGTCCCATAGGTCATATTTGACCTCCGAGGACGATAATAAAATCTATCTATCTATCTATCTATCTATCTCTCTCTCTCTCTCTCTCTCTCTCTCTCTCTCTCTCTCTCTCTCTCTCTCTCTCTCTCTCTCTCTCTCTCTCTCTCTCTCTCTCTCTCTCTCTCTCTCTCTCTCTGTTTTGCTCAGGGCCTCAGATAACACTGCCTGAGTGCGCCGTGAAGGAGTACGAGCAGAAGTGTGACGCGAGAGAGAGTGGGAGAAGAAGAGCACGACGATATGGTGAAGTCGCTCTACTGTAATGTGTAGAGCATAGTGAGTTCTTATTAGGTTTTTTACAAAAGAATATGTGTACATACCTGGCGGCCCGCCCACTTACCTGGGTGACCACATTGGGCTTTATACCCCAACAACCTCCCACTTAAAGTCCAATGTGGTACTTTAAGTGTGAGAGAAGCTACTATACAAGCTAATATACAAGAGATGTAGAGAAGTGATGTACTACCCTACACCTAACTGCTTGCGAAAATGCGCAAAGCTCTCTGAGGGAAGTCCTTTTGTAAGTAGATCAACAGGATTTTCTGTGGTGTGAACTTTGACAAGCTGAAGTTGCTTATCCTCGAGCATTTCCCTGATGAAATGATACTTCACATCCACATGCTTTGTCTTTGAGTGATAAACTGGATTGCGAGCCAATTGTATAGCACTTTGACTATCACAATATAACACAGGCATCTCTTCTTTGATTCCCAAATCTGTTACTAGTCGATTAAGCCAAATTGATTCTTTGCATGCCTCTGATGCTGCAACGTATTCAGCCTCTGTAGTAGACTGAGTAACACAATCTTGTAATCTAGAACGCCATGATACTGCTCCACCAGCCAATGTAAAGACATACCCTGACGTAGACCTTCGGTTGTCTAAGTCACCTACATAATCTGAGTCTGTAAAACCCTTTACACTTAGCTCCTGACTCCCATAGCATATACGCATACTCTTTGTAGCTTTCAGGTATCTCAATATTCCTTTCACTGCCTCCCAATGTTTATTGCCTGGGTTTGACATGTATCGACTTACTACTCCCACTGCAAATGCAATGTCTGGGCGAGTAGCAATCATTGCATACATCAAACTACCCACTGCAGACGCATATGGAATCTTATCCATTTCAGCATGTTCTTCCTCAGACACAGGACAATCTTGTTTGCTAAGTTTCACATATGGTGGCAATGGAACACTCAGTGCCTTTCCCTTCTCCATATTGAAACGTTGCAAAACCTTGTCAATATACTTTTTCTTTGATCTGTCTCTCTCAATGCTCATACCAAGTATATGACTTGCCTCACCCATGTCTTTCATGTCAAACGATTTTGCCATCTTTGACTTCAAAGCTGAAATTTCTTCCAAGTGCTTGCCAGCAATCAACATGTCATCCACATACAAAATAAGGATCAGCCAACTACCATCCTTAGCCTTCTTTGTATATAGACAGTGATCGAACTCACTACGTTTGTAGCCTTGAGAAAGCATAAACTTGTGGAATTTATGGTACCATGCCCTCGATGATTGTTTTAAGCCATAAAGACTCTTTAACAACTGGCATACCCAATCTTCCTTGCCTTTCTCAACAAACCCTTCTGGATGCTGCATGTAAATTTCCACATCTAAATCACCATGCAAGAACACTTTCTTGACATCCATTTGGTGCAGCACCAAATCTAATATGGCAACCAATGCAACAAAGCATCTCAATGTAGTCATCTTGACCACCGGAGAGAAGACTTCATCAAAGTCAATGCCTTGTTCTTGCTTAAAGCCCTTGACAACAAGCCTTGCTTTGTACTTTGGCTGACTATCATGAGCAGTGATCTTATACCTGTAAACCCATTTACAAGGTAGAGCCTTTTTGCCTTGTGGTAATTTAACTAGCTTCCATGTCTTGTTTTTATGCAGAGCTGTCATCTCTGAATGCATGGCCAATTGCCAATTCCCGGAGTCCTTCATTTGCACTGCTTCCTTGTAACATGAAGGCTCATTGCAATCAGTCAACATGACATAGTTCATAGATGGAACAAACCTATCAGGAGGTCGCGTGACACGTCCAGATCTACGCACAATAGGTGGCTCAGGCTCAGCCACAACCTGTGGTTCCACTCTATCCTGTCCTTGCTCCTCTTGAGCCCTGACATTTTGTCTTGCACGTGCAGGTCCATCTTCTTGGAAGACAACTCTTCTAATCTCCTCAACCCTCTCTGGTTTAGAATGATATTTGGATTCATTAAAGTGAACATCATTGCTGCGGACAACCTTTCTGGATTCGAGATCCCAAAGTCTGTACCCCATCTCACCAGAATTACCATAGCCTAGAAAGATGCACTTTCTACTCTTTGGCTCAAGTTTGTTCCTAAATTCCTTTGGAACGTGAGTATATGCCTCATAGCCAAAGACTCTGAGATGCTTGTATGAGGGCATTTTGCCTGACTATACCATCTCTGGCACTGAATCCTTCTGCAAAACCTTGCTAGGAGATCTATTTACAAGATGAACAGTTGTTGATACAGCTTCAGCCCAAAACCCATTTGGCAACTGTGCATTAGACAACATACTTCTGACCTTCTCTTGTATGGTCCTATTCATCCTCTCAGCAACACCATTTTGAGGAGGATTGTAAGGAGCAGTAAGTTCACGTTTTATACCTTTTGACTCACAAAAGTCCTGAAAGGCCTTTGAAACATACTCTCCACCATTGTCAGTGCGTAAGCATTTAAGCTTCTTGCCACTCTGATTCTCCACAAGTGTCACAAACGTTTTGAAAACACTAAACGCTTCATCCTTGTGCTTCAGAAAGTAAACCCATACTTTCCTCGAGTAATCATCTATAAATGTCATAAAGTAAGAAGCTCCCCCTAGAGATAGATTAGGCATAGGTCCACACAAATCACTATGAACAAGTGCCAACTGTGTATCTCTTCTATTGCTTCTATGCTTATGTGGCTGTTGTGTTTGCTTACCATACAGACAATGTTCACAGAATTCAAAATCATTAAATGAAAAGCCAGGCAAATAACCAGAATGAGACAAGATTTCCATTCCCTTCTTGGACATATGTCCTAACCGGCTATGCCACAAAGAAACGTTCGGCTGCTCGGTTACATTGATTACATTTTTAGAGACATTTGATACATAAATCATGTAAAGTCCTCCAGACTTTACTCCATGTGCTACTGTCATAGAACCCTTGGATATCTTCCACATGTTCTGTCCAATAGTGGTGACATAGCCAGCATCATCAAGTAAACCTGTGTTGATCAAGCTCTTTGTAATTGCGGGAACATGTCTCACATTCTTCAGCGTGAAAGAAGAGCCATTCTGAAACTTCAATTGAACATCTCCAATACCTAAGATCTCACATGTCTACCCATTGCCTAGCCGAACATGATCTTTAGTGGTCACATAAGAGGTAAACCACTCCTTGTTTGGAGACACATGAAGTGATGCCCCTGAGTCTATAATCCAGTCACTCAGTGCATTTCCATCAGATGCTGTAAGAAGAGCTGATTCCATTGTATTCTTCAAGAAGTAGATGTCTCCTGACACTAGACTGTCATCTTCTGCAACAGTGTTTGTCACATTTATTTCTTGAATCTTCACTGAGGACTTGTTCTTCTCACCATGGTCTTCAGCTTTCTCTTTGCCTTTTTCTGCTTTCCATTCTCTGCAGTCTCTTTTCATGTGACCCTTCTTGCCACAATGGTAGCATTCTATGTCACTCTTGCCTTTAGCACTGCGGGACTTGCTACGAGACTCCTCTTTCCACCTTTGTACTTTTCTTTGGTCCTTCCCCTGACAACTAAGGCTGTTCCTTTGCCTTTGTCCATTGTCTTTCTATTGGTTTCTTCAGTAAGCAGACTTCCTTCTACACCTGCTATGTTCAAACCATCTGGAGGTGCAGAATTACTCAAAGCTGTGTGAAAAGTGTCCCATCTTTCCGGCAATGTGATAAACAGGAACATAGCTCTAACAGGTTCATCAAACTTGGCACTTTGAGCTGACAACTGACTATAGATTGTGTTGAATTCATTCAGATGATTGGACATAGGTGTCCCTTCTTTCATCTTCAAGTCAACAAGCTTCTTAAGCCAGTATACCTGTGAAGCTGCACTCTGCTTCTCATAAAGATCACTCAGCTTTAACCGTGCTTGATAAGCCGACATCTCGTCTGCTACATTGAAGTAAATGCTTTCTGCCAAAGTCAGCATAATGGTAGAAAGTGCCAATTCATCCATTTCGCTCCATTGATCTTCGTCCATATCTTCTGGTTTTATCCCCTTGAGCTTTATAGGTTTTATCTGCTTCTTTTGTACCAACACGTGCCAAATCTTCTTCTTCCACAATGGGAAATTGGTTCCATCCAGCTTCTTGATATTGTAAAGAGCAGTGTCCTGTGATCCAGCCATAGCTACGCTTCACAGTAGTTTACTTTCCTGGGAAAAATTCGGCAAAGTTTCCCTTGTAAACTGACCTCTGAACCAATATCAACCTGTCAAATGAACCAAGAAAGCTTCAGATTCTACAGAAATTTTGGCAGAGTCTCCTTTGTAAAATGGCTCTGGTGTACTAAAAACAGACCAAAAAACAGCTCAAAAAACCACTGTCTCTCTAACACTGTAAGCTGTGGGTAAACCTGTCCTGCACCTGTACTGTCTCTGACTGTCCTGTCACTGTCCTGTAAGCATAGACTACGACAATGCCTCAATGGCAGTAAAGCAAAGATGCAATCCCAACTGTCTAACTCACAGTCAATACATCCTAGCTGCCTATCTAAGGGTGCTTGAGGGATCGCTCCAAGACCTGTATCACCGAAAGGATCTCAACATTCGAGAATCCCCCAGCTCAATAAAACCTCACTCGACCCTCAACAAAGGCTACAGTAAATCTGACAGTACATAGACTTCCCACAAAGTCATACATCCACAAATTTCCCACTGTATGCTGTAACCGCTGCGGCGGCTGTTTGCTGCGTGACTCACAGCCAGCAAACCCTCAACAGACATACATCATCTCTGACAATACATCCCATGTGGAAGTACCTGCAATGTCAGGATGAAATCTGGAATATCAAGCAGCAAACACAAGCTACCTGATGAACGAGTGGATGTCGCCTACAGTCTGTGTGTAGATGCGCCCGTGTCGTATGTGACACGCCTCCAAGAACTGTGAGCCGTCCTTCGATGTGTAGACAGCCACAAATCAACACTCTGGAGTGTCGATATCCTCAGCACCTGCAGTCGTAGGCCGAAAACCCCAAATTTGCAGAGTCGGATCTGCACCCGCTGAGACCACATAGTCGAAAATGGCCTGCGCAGAACTTTGTCGAAGCCGAACGGTGACCGAGATGACCTCAGAATGAAATTCTGAGCACACCAAGCCCTACGGGTTCTCCCACAAGATTTGGGGCCGTGTCTTTGCCTGTCGAATTTCACTCCAATCTGAGCTGGTGACTCTAGCTTCCTGCAGTGCTGCCTCGAGCCTCGATCTGAGCTCTGATACCAGTTGAAGGAGTACGAGCGGAAGTGCGACGTGAGAGAGAGTGCGAGAAGAAGAGCACGACGATATGGTGAACTTGCTCTACTGTAATGTGTAGAGCATAGTGAGTTCTTATTAGGTTTTTTACAAAAGAATATGTGTACATACCTGGCGGCCCCCCCACTTACCTGGGCGACCACATTGGGCTTTATACCCCAACACGCCGGAGTGAGGAGCTTATGACGCGTGGCAGGGGGGGAGCAGGAATTCCCTCCCCCTTTATCTATTAGTATAGATAGTTGGAGTATAAAAAGAAAATCACTACCCTTGAAATGCCTAAAGCCACTCTAGAGATAGTGAGCCTATCTATACTATCTATTAAGAGGGCAAGGATTCGAGCCTAGCAGGTGGCAAAAGAAGAGCTACTACAAAATACTTGGCAGGTAAATGAGGGAGGAAAGCGGGCATCTATTAAGCAGGTAAATGAGGACTTGGCTTATAGATGAGGGAGGAAAATGGGCATGTGAGGAGTTGAATAGGCAGTCCACATGTCACAGACCACCATCATGAAGGGAAAAGACAACATGGACAATGGTGGTGTCCATGCTCATAATTTTGAAAAAGGATTGCACCCATTGGTCGCCTACACCAGGTGATGATGCCACAAATTACTATTGGAGCATCTATCAAGTATCGATGTTTCTCTTTCATAGCTCCATATTGCCTCTGTATGTGGTGTGTGTGTGTGTGTGTGTGTGTGTGTGTGTGTGTGTGTGTGTGAGAGAGAGAGAGAGAGAGAGAGATTCTTATATACATAGGCTAAAATAGCACATGAGACCTCATCAAAAATTCAAGAACCATAGACCACAACATCCATTTCAAGTAGACATACCTATTTAGTCATTCACACTAAAAGATACATCTATCTAATGTGTATGCCAGATCTTAGTTTCTATGGGGTCGTGCTAGAGAAAAGGGAAACGTGAGAGCACCTCCTTCCTTTAGCAAATCCAAAGAGAGAGAGCACCCTTACCTACATCCACAGTTAGAAAACAATCAATAGATTAGTTTCCAAACATCATTACATGTAACTAGGGCGACTCTAGTTGTCATCCATGTCACCCTAATCTATACCAAAAGAGGAGAATGTTGTAAAAGGTGACTCTAGTTGTCATCCATGTCACCCTAACCTATACCAAAAGAGGAGAATGTTGTAAAAGGTGGAAGAATCTTTTCAGGAAGCAACTTTCCTTTCCATTTACTTAAATCCCTTTTAAGGTTATCTCTTGTTACCCTATTTTTTTCAATGGACCTCCTATGTTGGAAGTCTCTGTCCATTGGTCCCAACTTTCCAAAACCACTTTGTTAACCCTCACGGCTCACGGACACCCCATCACCTATGACGGACGTGTATTATGTATTTGGTAGAGTCAAGTACCGGGCTTGTCGGACCAATAGGAAAAGGGTAAGAGTGATCGCCGATGAGAGGCGCACTCTAAGTGGGACATTCAAGGGATTAGTTGGCTAAGCATGGGCGCCCAAGTGTGAATGGGGTGAGCTCATATAAAAGCCAACTAAACCTAAAATTCACTTATTCTCTCATTTGTGCAATAGAAGAGTGTTCTTGCTCCATCTCCATCTCCATCTTCTTCTTCTTCACCTCCTTGTGTGTGTGTGTGTATGTGTGTGTGAGAGAGAGAGAGAGAGTGTGTGCAATCGAGCATTCCGACGATGGCACAGCGGCGGCGAAGCGGTTGAGCGTGGCGAAGCAGCGGCTCCTTCTTCTTCGCAGCGAGGAATCCTCCACGAAGCAAGCGTAGAGCGGTGAGTGACACACCGTCGCTTTCTTTGAGCTTACTAGTTAAGCTAGTTGTGTGCTTGGAGCCGTCTGTGGCTCGCACACAGTGTTAGGCAAGTCCTTTGCTTCGACAGTGCGGCAAGGAGCGCACATTTTTGGCGCCGCTGCCGGGGAATCGCCCTGCACTAAGCCCAAGAGGCATTTTGTGCTTCTCCTATGAGTTGTTTGTAGTAGGAAAGAAGAGGAAGAGGAAGAGGAATGAGTTATTTTTCTGCAAGTTGTTAATTTCTGTATTGTCTGCAAGTTCTGTGATTTCTGCATAATGTTGTGTTTTCTATTTGCACACAGTCTTTGCACGGTTAGTAGTCGTTAGCTTGTTCGCAGTGAATGAATAAGTAGGAAGGCAGTTAGCAATTTCTGTTTGCACACAGTCTGTACACAGTTTTCTGTCAAGGTTTGCATGCACACAGTCTTTGCACAGTAAGGTAGTGAGAGAGGAAGTAGGTGGACAGTTAGCCCACTGTCAGTAAGCAGTTAGCAGAGTGGTTAACAGATTAGTTAGTAGATTAGTTAGTGGTTAGCAGCACTGTTAGTAAGTAGATAAGGTAGTGAGTTGTCTGTGAGTTGTTGACAGAGAGGGTGTGTGGCCAAGAAAGGGTCACCTAAACCGCGCGCGGTCGTCGCCTTTAAAAAATTAAGCCCAAGCCCAGGCCCAGGCCCAGGCCTCAGTCCTCAGTCTTATGATGTATACTAGACTCACTCTTATATATATACCCTACCCCCTCAAGAGGGAATGAGAGCATGTGGGGCAAGTCCTCCACTCTCCTCCCTTCTCTTCCCACTTGCACCCTTAGACTTTCTAATTTGGGCCTAGTTCCCTACTAGAAATTGACGGTTTTAGGGATTCTGAGGGCATAAAGTGACCAAACGGAGGGCTGTAAAGCACGGCACGTCCCTCTGACCGAGACGCTCGTTTTGAGCTATCATACGTTCTATTCTATTGTTGGGTCAGAAAAAAAGGACCAAAAAATCAAAAATAAATAAATAAGAAAAGACTTGGGTTGCAAAACACCCAAAAATACTAGGTGAGCAGCCTTCACGGGCACTCACTGACACTTCTAGGGGATCCAAGTCATATGAACCTACGCTCTGGACGAGTGTTAGAGCACGAGCATATTGGTAGTGCCTCCATTTACGCGGGCACCCATTATTCCTCCACCCTAGGTTCTGGACCCTCGGCCGGGACTCAAGGTAGCGTGACCCAAGATCCTCATATCGCGTCTAGTGATTCTTCCTCTGACTACGAAGTCATGGAGGGGTATCCTACACCAAACCCTGATAGTTCAAGTCAAGACATGCATGCCATGGGCCCACGGCCCGGGTCCAGCATGTTTAGCCGCTTAAAAGAGACCCTTAGTAGAGCTACTCGCTCCGAACATGCGGTTAATGAAATAAATGAAGGGAGTGGGGAAGTAAATTCGTCATTCATGCCTAAAATAGACCCTATGCTTCTTGAGAGTGTGCATGTGAATGTTCCATCCACTGCACCTCCTGATCCTTTACGACTATCTCCCTCTGAGGTTCTACTACCCGATGGTAGGAGTCTTGCCGAAGTGCAAGAGATCGAACGCTATATGCAAGCAACAAGGGAGAGGGAAATTGAGAACCTACGAAGGCTAGAACAAAGTCGAGCCCTGAAAGCAAAGGCTCCTATGACAACAATCATGCCAGCCGAGCAACCGAGTGCTCCCAAGATAGCAGTCACGGAGGGGCAAGCGATGGGGAGCAATAATGCTTTCACTTCGAGGGAAACCTCCAGCACGCCAAGCCTAGATGGGATATTCCTAAACAAAAATTGGGAGTATGACCTACAAGCAGAATCTTTAACTGATCGGTACACAGGACACACCTATCATGTGGGTTGGTTAGATGTTCTACAATCCACATCGGGTGCTACTAGCATAGATGAGCAACAACAGAAAGTCTGTGATGTCCTCCATAGGATTGTCAAGTTAGAAAGACAGAACACAGGGATCAACATGCCTTCAACAGGCCTAATGAGATTCTTGGATACGGGAAAGGCCAACCAATCAACCCTATCACAAATGGAGACTCCCTCAGTGAGCCCCATTGATCCTCCATATGTTGTTTCGCCAAGAGCCTCAATACAATCTGAGCCCACAAGTGGCAGCTTTACCTTCCCAGATCTAGCTCATCTTTCTCTTAATGACACTACGGCTACCATGCATATCCCAGTGGTGAGCATGACAAGAAGTACACCATGGAGTTCATTTGTTAACATTGCGCCGATGCCTAGTAGCACAGTGCCCCCAACTATACCTACATGTATGTATCAATCATGTGCACATGTCGTACCTCAGCCTCATGTAGCTCCTACACCTCCGATTATTCCAAGAGCTTACAATCCACAATGGAATTATCCAAGCTCTTATACAAGTGGAGCCATGCCATTTAATAATAACATGCCATATCAGGCACCCCCTATGCCTAGGGCCACGCCTGTAAACTTTGGACCACCGTCTAGTACACCACCATACGAAATATGGGACCCAAGAGCCGCGTGTATGCCAAGGCCAAGGCCAACTCCCATCTCACATGTGGTTCCAGGAGCACATACACCCGTTATACCTGCTCAAATAGGAGATTTGGCAGCATTTGCTCAAACTATCGGTCGCTCTATTGCGGAAAACATGCGCAGTGCACCTGATAGAGAGCCTAGGAGCAAGGCAGTTCAAGTAGCTAAGCTCACACAGAAATTCAGTGGAGACGGAGATGCTAGAAAGCATATGGAAGTCTTTGAACATGTGTGCGATTCCTTGGAAGAGCACAATGAGCTACATAAGTGTAAGGCTTTGAGTTTGACCCTAAGCGGAAAGGCTGGAGATTGGTATAGAACCTTAAGAGTAGAAAAGAAAACGATCTACTCTACTCTTAGGAGACTGTTCTTAAAAGAATACATACGAGAGGGAGTACTTTGGGGTGTAGCCTCTCAGCTCCAGAAAGCCCAATGAGAAGAAGGTGAATCCATGAGAGACTTCATTAGTCGCCTAAAGAATTTGAATTCTCGATGCAATCCAAACGAGCGATTCAACAACAACCAATTGCTCGATAGATTCATTAGGGGACTACGACATGAAAGTATCTATAATGGCCTAGTCATTAGAGGTATCACTACTTGGGAAGCAGTCACCATGAATGCAATCCAATTGGAGGATAATTTAATGATTGCAGGAGAAAGAGTGTCTGCCGAGCAGAAGTCTAGTAGCTCGCAAGCATCAGGGCATGAGCCAATGAAGATAAAGCCAATCGTGAAAGAGCAAACGATATCTGAGATGACTTTGGCAGATCTCACCAAGGCCATCCAAGAAAGCCTTAGGGGTAATCGTGCTCCACAAAACACTCATATGTATCCAAGAAGAGAGCAGCAATGGTGCTCAATCTGCTTGGGCCCACATACTACGAGTGAATGCCCTACTTTCAGAGTAAATTTTAACGGGACTTGTAATGCGTGTGGTAGGTATGGCCATCAAGCGAAGGATTTCCTAATGCTTAAACGCATCATGGAAAATAGACCGCCTATAGCTTGGGCAGACTCACCTCGAGTTCCTGCATTGATGCCTACCCCACCCATGGAGCAATAGTTGCCATTACAGCACATGGTCCCTAGAACCCAAAATGTAGTCCAAACCACACCGTTGCCACCTCCAGTGCTAGGACCGCAACCCCCTCATCCAAGAGTTACACCTATGAACCAAATAGGTTGCGAGTCATCTAGTACTTATGTAGATTGCGAAGAGGACATAGACTCTAGTATCACCTATGGAGTCGACATGCTTGAGGAGTGTCCCATGTACTATATGGAAGACCATTGGAGACAAATCAAACCGGTATATCAAGCTACTGCGCTAGCAGCAAGAGGCCAAAACATTAATAGTTTTGCCAGGAGACCACCTCTTCAGTGCTACGAATGTGGTGGACCACATCGAGTAGCTGAGTGCCCCATTAGAATGCAAAAGAATGCCGCACTAATGCAAACAAGTCAAGGGAGTGCATTGGCAATGCCAATACTCACTTGTAATCGTTGTGGCATAGATCATTTGATCGCACAGTGTCCTAACAATCCAAACGCACCGAAAATCACACCATTGAACATAATAGAGATTGTTGATTGGACACCACCAACTATAAACATAGCACCGGTGAATGCACTCACACGGTCGATGCTCCAAAAGCAAAATTACATCCTCGAAGAGAGAGATGCTGCATCCATTGGCCGAGCGAGAAAGAAGAAAACACGAAGAAAGAAATCCTTTAATGCTTCTAGCTCAAAACCTAGTTCAAAGACTAACATAGGGACAGGAGAGGATCCCATGTATATGAATGACCCTGAGGATGACTCAGATTCGATAGAGACCACGGAGACCAAAACTGTTACTACAAAGGAAAAAGCCAGTGAGGAGGATCACGAGAGGGAATTACGACGGACACCAAAAGAGTACTCAAAGTTAAACCACCTAGTTGCGAACCCCCAAGATAAGCCACGAGAGACAAAAAATGAGGATTGCAAGAGAAAGATTGGAACCTATCCAAACCCAACAGTGGAAATTGAACGAGTCCAACAACGGAGGGGTTTGGTGGAAGAAACTCAACGAACATTAGAACCTGAACCCAAACATATCCAGATGTCGGACACAGTGTTTCCCACACAAGTTCAACCTCACAAGAACTACAGGTCGTTAGCTATACCCAGTATCATTCGGGAAGAGAGTGAGGGTAGGACATCTGAAAGTGGACACACACCTTTCCTACTAGAGAGAATGTTTGGTGAGGGAATGCCCGACCCCCTTGAGGAAGTGGAGATTCCATCTTCACCATTCTCTTGTCAGGGTCCTACGTCCCACAAGATGCCATTAAATGTTGCCAAATTGATGGATTTCATGTCTTCAGAAGTTAGAACCACCATCATGTCCAAACTATATAAAGACCCCGAGCTAGTCTCAGCTCTTCCAGCCTTCCTCAATGGAGAATTACAGGCCGGATTACCACAGTTTGCACATATGAACAAACCTGACTCGGTAATGAATGATGAGGAACATTTAGCACCACCATCTGACCTAGCGGGACATGAATCTGTAATTGAAGTACCCGTTAACAAGTTGGGGCAATACTTTGAAGGTGATGAATGTAATGCTACTCTACCAATCACTACTAAAGGATTAACTGTAAAGGGGGTCCTTGACGGTGGTGCGGGAGTCAGCATGGTGACAAAGAGTTGTTGGGAGTCTATGGGGAGACCTCACCTTGAAGCCACAAGCGTAGTGGTAAAAATGGCTAATGGATCTATTGTTACGCCTATTGGAATGCTAAAGGATCTCAGAATCAAGGTCTTGGGACACAAGGTAAGGCAGACTTTCATTGTTATGGATTTTTCCAAGCATCCTATGTCATTTGAGATGATCTTAGGGCATCCATTCATGAGGGAAGCAAAAATGGTGCATGACTGGTCCAAAAACCACGTCTACTTACAGTTCCAAGACTCTGTCATTCGAGTTGATCTTTTAAGTGGTCGAACGCATCCTCTAGGAAATAAATTCATCATTGATAATCGATTAGACACAACAATTCACTCAGCTCCATCACAGTATTGTTACACGTGTAACAAAGACACGGATATTGGGGAGAACTCTCCTTATACGGATATCCTACCCGGAATGGCTGAGTCAGACAATGTCGATTGGGTACACCTAGCGGCAACTATAGATACATGGGGAGCTAGAGGAACAACCTGGGTAACACCAGATGGGGAAGAGATACCACACATTGCACCAGTAAACATGTTAGGTGTAGCGCATGTAACATCCGATGATAAGAAAGAGGCACATCTACCTGAGAGTGAAACCGATGATTCCTCAAAGGCTTCAGGCCAATACACATCAGAAACGGAATCTCAGGGAGAAATGGATTCAGAACCTGAAGAAACATCGAGTGAACCAAGTATAGAAACTGAACACTCAAGGCCTAGTACGACCATCTACGGTAATTTATATGAGAGTGAAGAAGATACAAGCGAAGACCTATCAGGCGAGTCGAGTTCAAACATTTACCAAAATCAAAACCTTAACAAGAAACAAAGGTCATATAAGAGACGACGATATCGAGCAAATGTGAGAGCTAGGATAAAAAGAAAAAGATCTACTGCAGAATGGCTTAGCTATCTAGGGGCATGTGATGCACATCGAAAGCTAGTAGACAATTGGGGTGAACATCTCCAGAGTGTCATGTGGTGTAGCCGCGACCCATTGACCTCACTCAATTGGAGGTTACGGAGCTGAAATTGAGTCGAAGTATAAGAAGACGTCAAAACCGAGAGTTAGCACAACAACAAAAGGAGGCAGAACTAAAAGAAAGGTCTCCGTCAGGACAAGAGCCTGTTAACTTACATACGGCTCCTGAACATTTTAAATCTTATACCACGGGGGAGCGAAAGGTTGTGTATGCCAAAGCCCAACGAATACCTACCAATGGAAGCAGTGGAGTCTATGATGGTCCAACGGTAGTTAAAGAGATAGAATTAGCAGAACCAAGTGAGGAGTCTAAACCAGTCTTTATTGCTCAAAACCTTACCGAAACTGAAAAGGCTGTACTTAAGGAGCTCCTCAAGGAATACAAGGATATCTTTGCTTGGACATATCATGACATGAAGGGTGTTCCACCTTCTGTGGTGCAACATACAATTCCCATGATCAACACTGCTAAACCCGTCCAGCAACGACCATATCCAATGAATCCTAAGTACGCCAAAATTGTACAAGAGGAGATTGAAAAACTTATCCAATGTGGATTCATATACCCTATTGAGCACTCAGAATGGGTTTCTCCAATAGTCATTGTGCCAAAAAAGAATGGGAAACTAAGAGTGTGCGTGGACCTCAAGAAAGTTAATGCAGCTACTAGGAGAGATCATTATCCCTTTCCATATTCAGAACGTGTGCTTGAAAAGAGTTGCGGGCAAGGAAGCTTATAGCTTTTTAGACGGATACTCTGGTTACAATCAAATCACAATTGCATTAGAGGACCAAGCTAAAACTGCTTTTATCACAGAGTTTGGAGTGTTTGCATTTCGTGTTATGGCTTTTGGCTTAACAAATGCCCCTGCTACATTCCAACGATTAATAAACATTGCGTTTAAAGAATTTCTAAGGGAGTTTTGTGAAGCTTTCCTAGACGACCTTTGTGTTTATTCTTCTTGGGAGAAGCATTTGTTATATCTACGAAAAATATTTGAAAGGTGCAGATTTTATCGCATCTCATTGAACCCTTTCAAATGCCAATTTCGGGTTAAGCATGGAGTCATTCTAGGGCATATAGTGTCCAAGAACGGGATATCCACAGATGAGAGTAAGATTAAAGCCATTGCCGATTTACCACCACCTACGAACTATAAAGGAGTTCAAAGATTTATGGGCCAGGTTGGTTATTATCGAAGGTTTATTTTAAACTTTGCCGAGATAGCGCATCCATTGTACAAGCTTCTTATCGAGTTTCACTGGACAGAAGAATGTCATCAATCTTATGAGTTATTAAAGAAGGCCCTAACAAATGCTACAATCCTGCGAACACCTAATTGGAATGTACCTTTTCATGTGCATATTGATGCATCAAATTTTGCTATTGGGTGTGTTCTAACTCAACCAGGGGAACATAAATTGGACTACCCTATTAGCTTTGCAAGTCGCCAATTAAATGATGCCGAGATGAACTACACTACTACAAAGCGTGAAGGTCTAGCTATGATTTACGCAGTAAAAAAATTTCGCTATTACCTTCTTGCTACCAAGTTTATGTTTTATGTTGATCATCAAGCATTGCTATATTTGGTAAACAAGCCGTGTTCCACAGGTCGAACTACACGATGGTTGTTAATTCTTCTTGAGTTTGACTTCACCGTTGTTGTGAGGCCTGGGAGGAAACATGTCATGGCGGATCATTTATCTCGTATCCCTAATGGCGAAGCTCCTACGGGGGTTGATGATGAATTGCCTGATACTCCTTTGTTCATTGTTGAGACAATGCCTGAATGGAGTGAAAAGATTGTTAACTTCTTAGTTAATGGTTTTCCACCCAAAGAACTGCGAAAAGATATAGCTCGAAAATTAATCAAGGAATGCGAACCCTATTGCTTACTGGCTGGAACTCTCTATAAGAGAGGAAAAAATGATTTTCTTAGACGCTGTGCCCGCGAGGATGAGTATTTATATATTCTACAGGAGGCACACATGGGCGTAGGTGGTGGTCACTTTTCAGGAAAGTTGACTGCCCGAAAGATCTTACAGTCAGGCTATTGGTGGCCCACTCTGTTTAAGGATGCATCACTTTTTGCAAAGGGATGTGATGAATGCCAACGCTTCAAGAAGCCACAAAGAAGTGATAGGATGCCTCTACATCCCATCAAGGTAACCCAACCATTTGAAAAGTGGGGCTTAGACTTTGTAGGACCGATTAGTCCGACTGCATGTAACACGCAATCACGATATATCATTGTGGCTACCGACTATGTAACCAAATGGGCTGAAGCAAAAGCAACACGGAAGGCGGATGCAAAAACAACAGCTAAGTTCCTCTTTGAGAACATTATCACACGTTTTGGATGCCCCTTTGAACTTGTGAGTGACAATGGAACTCATTTTATAAATGAAGTAATAAAAGAACTCACATTAAACTTCATGATATCTCACCACAAGTCTACACCCTATTATCCCCAAGCAAATGGCCAAGCTGAGAGTACCAACAAAACTCTCATCTCCATTTTGACAAAGACAGTTGAGGCTCATCGCACTGATTGGGACCTAAAGCTTACATCAGCTTTATGGGCTTATCGTACTGCGTATAAAGTTGCTATTAATTGCACACCATTTAAGATGGTGTATGGCCAAGAAGCAGTTATGCCATGGGAGTTTGTCATTCCTAGTCTTCGAGTAGCTTCTCAAGAAGGTTGGGATGGTAACCCCTTAGTGGAGCGATTATATATCCTGGAAAGGCTAGATGAAGAGAGGCAATTAGCTGTGCAAAATGCTCTAGTGGAGAAGGATAGGAGAAAGAAGTGGTTTGATAGCCATTTAAAGGATAAAGACATCAAGGTTGGTGATAAAGTTCTTATGTACGGGGTACGTAAGAAAAGAAGAAATTGAAATACGCTGGTAAGGGACCATATCGAGTGTGTGAAATTACCCCGCAAGGTACCATTCGTGTGGAGACTCTAGATGGAGTTGAAACCATTGGATTCCTTAATGGGAGTAAATTCAAAAGATATTATGATCCTCTAAGCCAGGAAGAGTTGCAAGCCATCCATCAAAAGAAGGCTGCCAAGGAACAAGTAGAGCTTAAAAAAATCCAAGCAAGAGTTGAGGCTCGAGAACGACAACAACGTCTTAGACGCCAATGAGAGGCTAATCTGGGAATCACGCAAGCATTTTTCGAGGACACAGATGACGACTCATTAGAATCTGAGCCACCCCTACGATACCCAATTGAGCTAAATAGCCCCTATGGGAAAGTACTATACAATGCCTTATTAGATACGGGAGATAAACACAATTTGCTATCCTATGGAGTTTGGTGTCAATTAGGGAAACCGACCCTATCCCCGAGTACGATGCAAGTCAAGGGCATTAATAAAAAGAAAACTGCTATTCTTGGAGTCCTTCAGACCCCTGTTGTCTATGACAATGGAAGCATAGTGCAGAGGTTTCTAGTCCCTCCCGCAAGAGCTATGGAAGGCAACGTAAACCTGGGACGCACGTGGATGTTGGCAACCAAATGCACTATTGATTGGGATACTGGTAGTGTCACGACGCGACCACCGACTCTTACCCCTATCATTCAAGCAAAGTCACCTACATTGCAAACTCTAGCAAAGTTGAAGGATAGCCAACATTCACAAGCCAAGGTGGTTAACTCGTCTTTGCCGGCTACCCATGAACCTAGCACTTCAACACTTGTAGTTGCAGCAAGCAGTAATATTGCAAGTACTCAACCTGCACGACCTAAGAGTACATATCAATGGGTCCCCAAGGCCTTAGTTCCAACTACCTCAACCCTCCCATCCATTCCAAGAAAAAATTTCCCCGAAAAACCAAGAGCGCGCCCTAGGAGAGTCAAGACCAAATCACGATGGATTCCAAAACGACTATTAGAAGCTCAAGGCTACTATGATGGAAATGAGCAAATTTGGGTACCTAAACGTAAAATGTGTCCTTCCCTATCGACAACAAACCCATATGAGTCAAACAGTGTAACGCTAAAGCCAATGGCAGACCGTGGGAAGGGAAAGATCACAGAATGCTACACACCTAGTCCAGAGCTAGTTTGGGCTCCAAGGCAAAACCAATTTATTCCACCTACATCAGGAAGGGGGGAGTTCCATGAAGCTTCTAACTCCTCATGTAATACATCCATAGAGGTAAAAGCTTCTACACAGCCTCCATCTATAGTAGTGGACCTCCATGAAGCTACAAAAGAATCCACACCTCCCAGTGTTCAAGAATCACCTGATGAACCACTTCAAGTTCGATCCTGGGAGAGTACCTTACCACCCTTGCAACTTGACAAGGCACCTAGGGTAATAGAAAACTACTGGCAAAAATCCTCACCTATTACCAACTGGAACGATTGGTTTCAAAAGGTGACGAGCTCATTTCAAACGGTATGATCTACCCAAGGAAGGGAGGAGTGTTTGCTGACAGTCATCATTCACTTGCTTCCCTCTCAACCTTTCTCCCTGACCTCTTAATCTCCAATATTAGGGAATGTATATATAAAGCCTTATACTCACAAAAACAAGATAAAAAAGTAAAAGAGCAAGAGCCATAACACAAAATCATAAAAACAAATTATGCACAAGAACACGACCCTTGTAATATTTGCACTCTAACCATCATCTATTTGCGTGTACAGATATGGCTAGTACGCTAGAGTCATCTACTCCTGCCTTGGGCAAGAGGTACCCTCGTTACTTTTCACAAATATTTCACATGGTCTTTCCAGTGCTTGCATGTGAATGGGATTTGATAGGTACGCTAGCATGTGAGAGGAATTTTGAGGAGTTAGAATGGCTGATACGTCTCTTGACCACGTCTGATCCATACTTAGTAGAGAGCGTTTCTCCCATTGCACAAGCCTACCCTTTTGACCAAGATGACCATAGGCGTCTAGTGACCTTCTTAGTAAACATGGGCACCTATGATGAAGAAGAAAATTTACAGGACTACAGGGATGGCACATATGGTCTCATGGATGATGACTTTGTTTATCTCGACGACGAGGATAGGGGTTTAGCCTTAGGGTTTCCCCCCAACCTCTACAATATCCTATTCCCTTGACTCTCTAGGGGGAGTGCAAATAATTAGGTTAGGGTTCCTTATGTTTTTTGTTGTGTTCAATAAGTGTTGGTACCTTTTCCCACTAATGTGCCTCCTGGAGGTATTTCTTTTGTTTCCTAGTGTGTACAGGAGCGTGTTGCTATTGATAGGATTTGGACCTTCATGGAATCTTTATCTCGACTCACTATTCAAATCAAGCGCGACCATCGACACAAACAGGTGTTTCTTGTCCATTAGCATTGCCCCTTATCTTTTTGGCATCTATGATTGTCTGCTTTAATTGTGATTGGTAGCCTAATATTCATCGCATTTGCTTAGTATCAAACATTTAATTCAATGTAATTTTTTGTCATAATCACTTGTCTAGGTTTAAAAATCAGGTAGTCCGACTAAGCTAGTTTGACCAAGTTAGGTGTTAGAGATCTTCTCTTAATACCATGGGGAATGCCTTCCTAATAATCAATGGTTACTTAGGTTCTTAATCCGATTTAGGCAGCATTGTGTGAAATGTACTAGGGCTTTCTAGTGGGCTTGACCCTATTGACCTTTCGCTTAAGTATTATAAAGAGAGTTTACTAGTGTGATGAGCCTGGGGAGGTGTATCAGTGTTATATGACCCCCCAAAGTTACAAAATTAAAATGCTGAAAATGAACAAACAAAAAATCAAAGTGCCACAATATAAATCTTAAGCTGGATGAGAAATCTCAGCTTGATTTGGTACTTCACTCACATGTATTGCCTATGGTACTAGAGCCCTAGAGGTTCCTAGTGTGGGCGCTTTTCCTTGAAAAGCAAAAAACCCAAGGCATACAAAATAAGCACACACATCAAATTGAATCACTGTGAAAACACTTTGGGGGGTCAAAGAAAAAGTAATCAGCCAAGCGATGATTTCATGAGAAATTCCTTTTATGGTAGCTTAACTACAAGGTCTTCTAGATATAGCCTCTAGTCAGCCCTCGAACATGAATACTTGGCTCTCGCGATTAAACAACTTAATTGACCACAGAAAATTAAGAAGCTTACCCATGGTATTAATATTCGATCTCTAGTGCCTTTCGACCGTCAAATTAGCGACCCCGGACTTGTTTAATTTTTTACCTTTACATGTGTTTATGCATTTGATTACATTGCAATTTAATGTTCATTGCTGACAAATTGTTTGAAATTCTTTTACCAATCAATTTGTCTACCTAAAACTGCATATGCTTTTTAATCACTTATGAGAATGCAATTACTGTGCCAATGTTGTTTGATTTTGCAGTGACTGAAGAAGGCTAAGGACATTCATCTCAAATGCTCTTCCACCTCGACGAACGAGCTTCAACTCAATAGCTTTCAAGGACAGAATCTACATCAGGAAGGGGGGCATGTTAATCCTCACGGCTCACGGACACCCCATCACCTACGACGGACGTGTATTATGTATTTGGTAGAGTCAGGTACCGGGCTTGTCGGACCAATAGGAAAGGGTGAGAGTGATCGCCGATGAGAGGCGCACTCTAACTGGGACATTCAAGGGATTAGTTGGCTAAGCATGGGCGCCCAAGTGTGAATGGGGTGAGCTCATATAAAAGCCAACTAAACCTAAAATTCACTTATTCTCTCATCTGTGCAATAGAAGAGTGCTCTTGCTCCATCTCCATCTCCATCTTCTTCTTCTTCACCTCCTTGTGTGTGTGTGTGTGTGTGTGTGTGTGTATGTGTGTGTGTGTGTGTGTGTGTGTGTGTGAGAGAGAGAGAGAGAGAGAGAGAGAGTGTGTGTGTGTGTGCACGATCGAGCATTGCGACGACGGCACGGCGGCGGCGAAGCGGTTGAGCGCGGCAAAGCGGCGGCTCCTTCTTCTTCGCGGCGAGGAATCCTCCACGAAGCAAGCGTAGAGCGGTGAGTTGCAGTGAGCATAATGTGCACAATCGATTTGACTCTTCTCCATTGCCTCAACACCCTATCTCGCATCGAAGGAAATGGGAGCTAAGCCGAATGGCTGTGATAGTGTGTATCACCGACAAGGGGATAGGCTCAAGCATGTAAGTGTGAGTACGGTTTCCTCTTTCAGCGAAGAACATGGTTTTGTTGTTGGGGGCAATATGGGTGCTGTAATGTATGAAGCGTGACCCACTGGATTTCTCCCAAGCCGTAATACATTGGCGTTGTAGAAAAGCTTCATTTACTTGGGAGTTAATTGAAGCATCATGTAGCAAGTGTAATGCATCCCATCTCCCAAACCACTTGTTTATGTCTTGCATCCATCCCGTGCTCAAGATATTGCTTTTATGTGTCTTTTGAAAATTTTTGCTTGCGTCCCATGCAATTGTAGGAAGTCTATGTGAGGGGTTTTGACGCATCTTTATCATGTACTCCACAACCCTTTCCATGCCCATAACCTCAATTGCAAGACATCCCAACTCAAGAAGTAGGAGCATATATGGTGTTTGTGTCTTCACTTGGAGAAAGTTTGTAAGAAAACGCTTTTGGACATTCTCAAACTCTTTCCAAGTAGACTTTGAGATGCTCCCGCCCCACACTTCAACTCCATAAAGAAGAACTGGTGTCACCAATGCATCAAAAAGATACTTCTTGAGAGCCTAACACTTGATATTTCCCACATTACACATGTTCTCAAATACATCAAATTCTCTCTTTCCCGCTTCCAAACGATGCATAGCACGTGCATTCATGCCACTTGTGATTGGACGGAACCTCAAGGCCAAGGTACTTAAAGCTCTCAACCACTTCAAGTGTCTCATTGTTGTACACAATGCATGGCTTCTCCTTATGGTTGGTTTTCACAAGCATAACCTTTGTCTTGGATTAGTTCACAATCAGCCCACTATGCAAGCAAAAGTTCTCAAGGACAACCATAAGCTTTTGTGCATCTTCTAAAGTGTGTGCTAGAAGCACTACATCATCCATATACAACAAAATCATGATTACTGCATTGCAAATAGTGACCTCTTCAATGTCTTCTTCTTGCATAAAGTCAAGTACCATTTGTTCCAATTGATCGATGCATAGACCAAAGAGAGTTGGTGACAACAGACATCCTTGTTTAACCCCAATAGTGCTTACAAAAATTTCTAAAATTTCTCTTTCCATGCGCAATTGACAAATCACCGTTTCATAGATTCGAGAAACCGCAAGCATAAACTCACTTGGCACTTGGAGTTCTTCCATCCTTCTCCACAAATTGTTACGTGGAATCATATTAAAGGCTTTCTTAAAGTCCACAAAACAACAATACAATCGCTTGTCTTTCCTCCATGAGAACACAAAGAGTGACAAGATGATCAATGGTGCTATGGCATCGACGAAAACCGGCTTGTCCCTTTGCACGCTTGTCATTATCTTCAGCCCAATCACTCAATTTCATATCCATTATGCACCCAAACAACTTTGCCATAAGAGACCCAATCATTATAGTCCGGTAGTTGTTTACATTCTTTACACCCCCTCCTTTGTGCAAAGGCTTAACCCAATTAGTACTCCAATCATAAGGCACACCATGTTGAAGTGCAAGGTTGAACATATCACACATCCATTCATGGGTAAAATCTCCCATCCATTTGATCATCTCCGGCTTGATACCTTGAAGATCTCCCGCTTTGCGAGTGGCCAACTTTTCAAGCCCACCACATACATCCTCAATAGTAAAAAAAGAGGGTATACATGGGAGTGAACCATAAAATGGTATTTTTTCAGCATTTGCTTGCTCATATAATTGCCTACAATGTGTGTACATATCCACTAGACTCAAGTTACCAAAATTCTCAACCCGCTTGTCCCTCAAGTTTCTCCAAAATCTTCCGCATGCATGTGCCTTTTCTTGGACTTGAAAAAGTTGTTGCTTTACTTCCCATCTTCTTCTCTTCTTTTGAATCAACGCCTTGTATTTATGCAAATGACTTTGATAGTTTTCTTTGTCCATAGTTGCATCAAGCTGTATCAAGGACTTTTGAGCATCTTGACATTTTTTTTCAAACCACCTTTTGCGTGATCTATCTTTGTTGATACCATGGAGATGCTTTATAGCAAAGCATGCTTCGGCACAAGAATAAATAACTTTCTTGAAAGCTTCCAATTTAGTTTCCAATGGTGCGTCATATCAAAGCTTCTTCATCCATAATTTTTGCTCAACCATTTCAATGTACATTGGTGCCCGTTTGAAATCCATACATGGTGATAATTTCTCTTTCCTTTGGCTGAGATTATCATGCTTAGTTGCTTCTCCACATGAAAGGTCATTACATAAGGTGCGATAGTCAGATTCCGGGGTCCATTGGCCAAACATAAAACTCTTTATGCGATACATGATGGCTTCGGAGAGTAGCATATAGTCAATCACACTATCCCCATTATGTCTCCTACATGTAAATCATTTGGTTCCACTCCACAAAGATACACCATTGGCAATGAGCATACCCGTGCTATTACACATGTGTTGAAGTAGCTTTCCATAGTGATCCGGCTCTTTCTCATCCAATAGAATGATCATATAAATGAACTTCCTCTAACTCCCTTGAAATGTATGGCATATCAAATTGTTGAGTATCATGTTGCAATGTTTTTGTGCGAGCATTCATATTCCCAAATACAATAACATCACCTTCACCTTTGAAATAAGCAATGTCCTCTTCTAAATCAAAAAAATGGTTGATCTCTATCCATGCAAGCATAAAAGGGAGAATCATGATGAGGAATGTAGCAACCGGCTACAAAAATGGGTGCTCTTTTTAGTGTCATAATTTTCAGCCATACATAACGTTTGTGCTTGTCATCTTTCACAATTGATACAAAATCTTCCAATCCTTTCTTAACCATACATGCTACCCCTCCTTGTCCTCTTCGTTGCTTAAGATTATTTGACCACATCAATGAATGTACATTGTAATTCTCCAAGCCGTTAATCCTTTGTGTATCATGCTCCCAAGTTTCAACAAGAAGTACAACATTGGCTTTGCTTGTTAGTTCATCAATGCCAACCCCCTCATTCCATGGGTATCCATTACAATTCCAAAATCATATTTTCAATTGTAACTTGGTCTCATAGCTCACGCATCCCTATTTGCTCGAGGGACTTGCCTCCTCATTGGACACATTTTCTTCATGAGAGATCTCCTTGTTTTTCTTATTCTTTTCCTCATATGCCTTGCGACACATATTTTGTTGCTTAATAGTGCGATCTTCACATACAAAACATTTTGTATCCCTCAAATAGATCCAACTATTATCAAGGATAATCTTTCGCTTGGTCTCATCCGGCATGGTGCATACAATTGGCAGTTCTCCCGAGCAAGGAGCTCCTTGCTTCCCCACTCTATGTGCTCCATAGACCACATAACTCAGGACATGCTAGAGTGGGTTTTGAAGAAATCTTCAATAACAATGGCAAGAGAAGGAGATTTCTCTAGCTTCTCTTTGGGAATTCCACGAATAACAATGTTCTTGGAACGTCGCTCACGTTCCTTCAACTCCTCCACATCCACATTCTCAACATTCTTTGTTTGAGCCATATCTTGCATGAATGAAGAATTAGAAACCACATTGCGACCCATACATCATCCCAAGACTTGTTTGTGCATATATTTTTCATGTCACATACATCCCGGCTCATGGTGTCAAATTTCTCCTCTTTCAATACATGGTCATGCTTTACTTTGCTCATCCACTCCATCAAAGCATTCAAGTCCACAAGAGAGCGTTTACATTCCTTGACTTCTTCTTCAAGTTGCATCAAATGTGTTGTTTGCATCTCAAGTGTCCTCTTGAGATTCTCATTCTCAACCACAAGTACCCTTAGTGTGCCAATCTCCATTGCAAATTCTCGTAAGTCTTCGCCTTGTTTGTTTACGGTCTCTTGCAATGATACCAAGTATGCCATGATCATGGTTTCTGATGTCGTTGGTTGGGTGGTTGTGTTTCTATCTCCACACTTAAGAGATCTTGGATCATTTTCCACAATGGTTGTGGACCTTGTTGAAGAAGAAGAACCCTTGCGAGTAAAATAAGAGATGAGAGTCAATTTCCTTGAACCTGTTCACTTTGGAAATGCTGTTATAGAAACACCTTCCATACCTCTAAAAATTTATATCTTTACATCAATGTGTAGAGGGCTTCGTGCTCTTCGATTGAGGCTATAGATCACCCAAATCAGAGTTCGGATAAAGAAGTTATGATCAAAAGAGTGAAGGACTGTCTACTAGGTCAAAAACGGCTACGTTTTTGACCTAGTAGATCACCCAAATCATAGTTGGATAAAGAAGTTATGATCAAAAGAGTGAAGGACTGTCTACTAGGTCAAAAACGGCTGCGTTTTTTGTTGGAGAGAGAGAGAGAGAGAGAGAGAGAGAGAGAGAGAGAGATGTTGCATCATTGCCAATTGTCCAAATGGCATGCAGGGAAGTCTTAAGAGAAACTCAAAAATATGCCACTATGCCATACAGCCACATCCAGAAAGTTATGAAAGAGAGAGAGAGAGAGAGAGAGAGAGAGAGAGAGAGAGAGAGAGAGAGAGAGAGATTGGACATGGTGGCATTGAAGAGGTGGCTAAGGGGTCCATTGGCAGCACTGATGAGCCTCGAGACATCCATAACATGCGTTCAATTAAATGGTGTCAAGTTGTCAATATTGCTGGCCAAGATGGACGTTTTTGATAGGTGGTGCCAAGAAGCCAGTGCCATTTCCTGGCTATTTTAATCAAGGTTGACTATTTGCTAGCAGTGTCAAGGAGCACTTTCCGGTCGTGGGTGCTCAAGACGCAGACCATGTGCTTCACCAACTCTACCCTCACTTTCACCCAATGTTGGGCTAAGTTTAGAATAAAAGACTGGCGTTATCAGACTGCACTACCCCTGAAATGCCTGGATTGTGGCTATAGTTCTGCACCACACTATGGTAAGCGGTGCAGAGGAATTGGTGTCAAGAGAGAGAGTAGCTAGCTTGCGCAGAGATGGATGTTACTTGCAGCATGCCTTGGTAAGACCTCCCTCACCCTCGCCATTGTAGCAGAGCTAGGGGATGGTCGATGCCTTCAAGTACGACAAGATGTGTAGGGGAAGTGGCCAAGAGTGAGCACAACTAGCTGGCATAGAGACAAATGAGGAGAGTATGGAGGGTACTTGCAATACACCATTGCAAAAAATTGGGGGACAATCATGGCCACCATAGCATGCCAACACCTGTCCTTGCCCTTTTAATTCCATTTTCATCACACACACACACACACACACACACACACACACAGTTAAAAAGAAAAGAAGAGAAAAGAGAAGTATAGAGAAAAATTAGAGAGAGAGAGAGAGAGAGAGACTATTTTTTTAGAAACAAAAAGAACAGAGAGTAATAGAAATATCGGGTGAAGCAATAAATCAAATGAGAGAGAGAGAATTGTAAATATATGGTCGGGTTCAAATGAGCCCGACGAAAATCTCTTGCTTTATTGCCTGCCTCCGCTCATGGGTTCACACAAGACGATAGAAATGTTTATAATTTTAATAGGGAAAATGCATGGAAACCACCAATGTAGCCTAATGGTTATGTGTGTGACTGCAATGCGCTTGGCCTATGTTCAACCATAGTGGTTTGCTTTTTGCACTGAAAAGGGCATGGCAGGTCTTTGGGGGGGGGGGGGGGGGGGGGAGGCTCACCCAGCTAATGATGGGTCCAAAGAGAGGCGATTTCTCTTTTGTCCAGTCATTGTTTCCCTTCCCTCACTCAGTCCCCGTCCCATCTAAACCCATCCTATACTACACTACAATGGTGAAGTGAGCTTGGAGACACATGCCACAAACTACGTATTCTTAGGGAAACCTCTAATCATCTTCACTGCATCCGCTCCTTTATCTTATCTCCCGTCCTCTTTAATTTAAGCCAACTACCGCTCAAGAATAGGGTCAAGGCACTACCGTTCACATAGAGTTTCTCCACACGCGCATGTTGTGCGCGTGTAGCGCGTGTACGGGGTGTGTGCAAGAGAGGGGAAGAAGAGAATGGGGAAGGGGATGATACACAGACAGCCTCTGTGTTGGGTTAGTGGAGAAAAAAGAGAAGATTCAACCCTCTCTCTTTTTCTCCCTATATTGATTAGGTGAAATCAAGTGTACAAGGGTGGTTTCCCACGGCCACCTGGCCTACACCCCAACAACCTCCCACTTGAAGGTTATGGTGGCCAATAGTGGCATTAGTATAGTTAGTTTATACAAAGTTGATGAAGCATTGTCGAGGCTTCATCCTACACCCATAAGTTCTATACAATGTGTAAATCGCTCCGAGGCTAGGCTCTTTGTGAGAGCATCTGCGGGGTTGTCGTCAGTGTGAACCTTGACAAGCTCGATACGCTTGCCAACCAATGCATCTCGTATGACATGGTATCTGACCTCTATGTGTTTCGACTTTGAGTGAAACACCGGATTGCCAAAGCAATGGCACTCTGACTATCACAATGTAGTACTGGAACCTTGTGAACGCCCAAATCTCCCACTAGACGAGCCAACCATATGGCTTCCTTGTTGGCGTCAGACACGGCAACATATTCTGCCTCAGTGGTAGATGAAGACGTGCAATCTTGGAGACACGATCTCCAAGAGATAGCTGCTCCAGCAAACATGACCACATAGCCATATGTGGATCTTCTACGATCCACACAACCCGCATAATCTGCATCCGTGTAACCTACAATAGATGCATCACTGTTTCCGAAGCGTAAACACTTGCTAGTTGTATCTTTTAAATATTTGAGGATTTTCTTCACTGCTTCCCAATGCTTCTTGCCAGGGTTTGCCATGTACCTACTAACTACTCCCACTGCATGTGCAATGTCTGGTCTTGTGGCTACCATAGCGTACATCAAACTGCCAACTGCTGAAGAATATGGTACTTTCGCCATTTCCTCTTTCTCAGCCACTGTCTTAGGAGAGTCTTCCTTGCTAAGTTTGGAGTATGCTTGCATTGGGGTACTCAATGACTTCCCCCCCTGCATACTAAAACGTTACAAGACTTTGTGAATGTACTTTTCTTGAGATAATTCAAGAATTCCATGTTGCCTGTCTCTCTTGATGTGCATACCAAGAAAGTGATTGGCATCTCCCAAATCCTTCATGGAAAACTGAGTGTTTAGCATCTTTTTCAACTGATTGATCTCAACAATTGATTTGCCTACGATAAGCATATCATCTACATACAAGATCAAGATGATTAAAGAACCATTGTTCAATCTTTTTGTGTATAAGCAGTGATCCTCTTGACTTCTTATGTAACCCTGAGACTGCATGAATTTGTCGAATTTTTGATACCATTGCCTTGAACCTTGCTTGAGGCCATAGAGTGCCTTTTTAAGTCTACAAACTAATTCTGTCCTCGTTGGTTTTTGGGTTTCACATATGAAACCCTCCGGTTGTTTCATGTAGACATCTTCATCTAGATCCCCGTGAAGAAATGTTGTGTTCACATCCATTTGGACAAGTTCCATGTCCTGGATAGCAACCAAGCCAAGCACAGTGCAAAGTGTAGTCATCTTGACTACTGGAGAGAAAATCTCATCAAAATCCACACCTTTTTGTTGCTTGAAACCCTTGGCAACTAGACGAGCCTTGTATCGAGGCTCGGGATCTTCCACTGTATACTTCTTTTTGTATACCCACTTGCAAGGTAAAGCATTTTTGCCTTTTGGTAATTCAACCAAATCCCATGTCTCATTAGCCACAATCGAATTGTATTCTGATTGCATAGCGTGCTCCCACTTAACGTTATCATCCATTTGTATAGCTTCTTTGTAGCAGGTTGGCTCTCCACTGTCAGTGACCAAAATGTGGTGTATACCCGGCTCAAACCGCTCGGCCGCACGTGATACTCTCTCAGAGCGTCTCAGTGCCTGACTGCTAGACTCTGTTCTCTGCGGAGCAATAGTAGTATCTTGCACTTGAGGAGTAGGTGCAACACTAATGAACTGAGTTGGTTCGGAGGCTACATCCTCAAAACGAACACGTCTGTACTCAACATCTTTGATGAGCTTCTTGTGCATTTTTGATTCATTGAAAATCACATGTGAGCTACGAATGACTTTGTTTGATTCTGGGTGCCAGAGACGATATCCCATCTCTCCGTTTGCACCATAGCCAATAAAAATTCATTTGTGTGATCTGGGATCTAACTTCGATGAAGTTCTTTGGGCACATGTACATATGCCTCACATCCAAATACACGTAAATGCTCATAGCTTGGCCTTTTGCCAGTCCATAATTCCTCTGGAATTTTGAAATTCAAAGGAGAACTAGGTGACCTGTTGATGATGTGCATTGCTGTCAAAACAGCTTCCCCCCAAAACTCTGGAGTAAGCTTCGCCATAGACATCATAGAGACAACTCGTCGCTCTTGAATCGTACGATTCATTATTTCAGCTATCCCATTTTGTGCAGGTGTGTATGGAGCAGTAAACTGCCGCTGAATGCCTCTTCTATTGCAGAAATCCTTGAACTCTGTGGAGACGTATTCTCCACCATTGTCCGTGCGAAAAGCTTTGAGCTCTTTTCTGATTGGTTCTCAACCATGGTGAGGAATTTTTTGAATGTCAAAAAGACTTCTTCCTTACGCTTAAGGAGATACACCCACACCTTTCTGGTAGAATCATCTATGAACGTGAGAAAGTAGTTCGCCCCCCCTAGAGTTTTATGTGGCATTGGACCACACAAATCACTGTGCATCAAGTCTAGAGGTTTTCCTAGTTTCTTATTCAATGGCGAAGATGTCAATCTAGCCTGTTTGCCATATAGACAATGCTCACACAATGGAAAGTCCATGTAATTCAACACAAGTAAGTAGCCAAAACGCTAAAGTGTTTTCATTCCCTTTTGGCCAATATGCCCTAGCCGGTTATGCCACAACTCAGGAGACGGCAGCTTGGCAACATAGATAGAGTGTTCGTCGACACTCAAAACAAACAAAGAGTACAGGGATCCATTTTTATTACCTTTCATCATGATAAGGTTGTTCTTGCGGATCATCCAAGAACGATTACCAAAAACTGTAGTGTAACCAAGATCATCCAATTGCCCTATAGAAAGCAAGCTTTTCGTAAGCTTGGGCACATGTCTGACATTCTGCAGCACAAAAGTAGTGCCATTATGCATCTGAAGTTTCACATCACCAATGCAATAATGTCAAGCTCATAGGAATCACCAAGCTTGACTATTCCATGCATGGATGCATAAGAGGAAAACCACTCTCTATGGGGTGTGACATGAAAACTTGCACCAGAATCAAGGATTCAATTCTATGCATAACCCTCATCCTGTGCAACCAAAGCATATGGAGTGAGATCTAAAGTGAAAATAAGAACATCTGAGGCATCTGCTGTCACCTCGGCATGAATCTCTGTGGGCATAATGAGCATCACTAGAGGAGGAGCATCCTCTACTGCAGTGGTAGGTATGGGAGACTCAACAATATTGAGATCCTCAATCTTTACTGTACTTTTGCCTTTGCCAGAATTATCCTTTTGCATGTTTTTCTGATCTCTTAGGAAACTGAGACAATATTTTTGTAATGACCCTTTTTGTGTCAATAGTAATGCTCGACATTTCTGGCAATGCGGTCTCTACTTTGGTTCCTGTGTCTGCTAGGACTACGAGGATTTCGCTCTCTACTTTTGCTTTTGTATTGTTCCTGTCACACTGCCTCTTGCCTTTGTTGAACTGCCAGCCATATGCATCTCCATGACTAGCATTATCGAGAGATTTACGACAAATCTCTTCAATGAGCAATGCATTTGACAGCATTGAACTCTAACTTGCCATTCGGAGTTGAATTGCTAATGGTTGTGCAAAAGATATCCCATGAAGTGGGTAGAGAGCATAGCAAGAAGATAGACTTGAGTTCATCATCAAACTCCTTAAAGCCCTGAGATGTCAGTTGACTGAACAAGGAGTTGAACTCATTTAAGTGACCGGAAACTGTGCTACCTTCTTTCATGTTGAGCTTCATAGGCTTTTTCATGAGAAAAACTTTGTTGGATGCACTTTTGCTCTCCCATGCTGAACATAAGCTGTCCCAAAGTTCCTTGGTTGTTTTCTTCCCTATGATAGTGAAGAAGACTGACTCGGCTAGATGTAGACATATCGTAGCCATGGCTTTTTCATCCAAAAGCTCCCATTAAGCTTGTGTATAATCATCATCTTCTGCGCGCTCTTTCAACGGTTCTGAGAGGCCTTTGTTTATCAAAACATCTTTCATACGCTCTTTCCACATGGTGAAGTTGATGCCATCGAACTTCCGAATGAAATACTCCTCCTTTTCTGAAGAAGAAGCCATCGCTGACAAGAGGTTTTGAGAGGTGCCAAACTATGGCGAGAAGCTGTAGAAATTTGGGCAGAGTAACCTTTGTATCGAGAGTAAAATCTCAACCGAAATAGACTCAAAGGTGCCAACAATGAAAGTCGCGACTCGTGGGAAGGAAATCCGGCAAAGTCTCCTTTGTATGAGGAGTCAAAACTCAACTCAAAATGCACATAAATGTGCCAACTGCACTAACTGGGCATCTGCTGCACAAAACCACTGCTATCTGACTGCCAACTCGGTGTCAAAAGCATTAAAAAAACCGTTCAGATACATATCCTATGGTGAGGGTACCGTAAAGGGAAACTCCAGCTACCTGTATCACCGAAGGTGTCTCAACATTCGAGCACACCCCAGCTCAAAGAAAACCTCACGCTATCAACCCTCCAAAAGCTCATGCAGACACAAATGGACTAGCCACAGTCTCAGAAAGGGCTCTTCCGGTCCGAGTCTCGAAAACGATCGGGAAAAACTGCCAAAATAGCCAAAAAATGGCTCCACATGTAGTACGGTGGGCAGTGTCCGCAACTCAACGTACATGAGTAAAACCGTGCTCAAACAGGCGTGAAGAACTGCTGCATGCAGTGAAAGTGATCCCTGCAGGGATATCTGCTCTCAAAAAGAGCTCAGTAGCACTAGGTGTGCTCACAACAAAATGCATCTGTCAAGGCATGTGTCCGCAAGAGAATTTACTGTCGAAATGATTGCCAAATCACCTATGAAAAGCGTTGTGTCTGGTAACCTAGAGAATCTGTGAGTGAATGGGCTGAAAAACCCCCTATAACCTGTAACCTACGTGTCGGTGTCGCTATGTGCTGATTTCTGCCGCTGGGCAAAAATATGCTACTCGAATAGCCGCCAAAAGCGTCGTATCCGTAAACTGTGTCGTATAGTGCGATCTTTGCTCTCGATGCCGATGTCGGGTGTCACTCCTCTATGATAGAGGTACCTCACCCACGCATGTCACAAGCACGGTCGTCGCGCAGAAACGCGCTCGTCTGGGGTAACGCCCGGTGTCAGGGTCGGATGTCGGAGATCGTCCGCAATGAGCAGTGTCGAGTTAGTGCACATGAGCGGTGTTGATGTCGATGTCGCCTTCCGCCGCCGGGCGGAAGTGGCTAGCCGAGTAGCCTTAGACGCCTATGCTCGAAGCGGAGAAGGACGTCGAGATCAGACTGATGCCAAATAATGGAGGGCTTACTCGCCCGCACCTGTAGCGAACACAATGTGTCTGTCTCGCTCAAGCTTTCTCTCTCACGCTTGTTTTTGGGGCATGTGCGTGAGCCGGTCAAGAAGTCGGGGTCGGAGCATCAAAATGGGGTTTTGTCGAGGGCTCTGTGTGGGAATGAGCCCTTGCACACAAAAAGGTTTTAAGGCTCAAAGAAAAAATTCGATATTTTATTGGTGAGTACTGCTTGTGCCAGCGCTACCAAGCACACACACATTGTGTGTGTGTGTGTGTGTGTGTGTGTGTGTGTGTGTGTGTGTGTGTGTGTGTGTGTGTGTGTGTGTGTGTGTGTGTGTGTGTGTGTGTGTGTGTGTGTCGCGCTCTTCCTCTACTGCTGCAGCTCGTTCAATGCCAAGCACACAAGCACACACAGAGTGTGTGTGTGATGCCAGGCTCGGATTGCCCGCCGGCTGCAAATCCCCCCAATTGCATTCGGTTCTCAGCTGCAGCGCCTCGTGACTTGCTGCTCGGGCTACCTGCTTGGCCACGCTTGCCTACACACTTTGAGTGCCCTCAATGGCTTCAATTCCTGCTCTTGATTCTGAGATGTGCTGCCGACCTGGTCCAACACACACGTTCCCAAACTTTCTATGGTTTGTTGCTCACGAGCTCGCCTTGGTTGACCTTGTGATGCTCGAATTCTTTACTGCCTGCTTAATTGCTTCAAGATGCAGACAGTGTAATGCTTCTCCATTGCTTTGCTTTCTACACAGAGTATACACTGGCAAAGATTTAACCTGCTCTCCAAAGCTCTACAAGGATCCCTTGATTCTCTCTCAAAATCCCTCTCCGCGAGAGGGGCTTCGCACACCAGGTAGCCGGGAACCGTCGAGATCCCCTTTGAGTGCTCTGATCCGTGTCGGATCTCCTACCACCGCCAAGCTCAAGCATGAGCTCCGAAATGTGCCATAGTTGGCAAGCTATGTCGCTTCTCAGTCGGTCATTGGAGAGTGGTCGCGTGGTTCACAGTCAAGTCGTAGCTCTGATACCAATTGTTGTGCACGTGTACGGGGTGTGTGCAAGAGAGGGGAAGAAGAGAATGGGGAAGGGAATGATACACAGACAGCCTCTGTCTTGGGTTAGTGGAGAAGAAAGAGAAGAGTCAACCCTCTCTCTTTTTCTCCCTATATTGATTAGGTGAAATCAAGTGTACAAGGGTTGTTTCCCACGGCCACCTGGCCTACACCCCAAAGCACACACACACACACACACACACACACACACACACACACGGGGGGGGGTTGTAAAGCCAAGACAAAAGTCTTGTAACGTGAGCCAAGGCAATAATTCAATGGGGTGGAGGACTATAGTTTCATGCAGTAGGTAGCGTAGCAAGCGGTGGGGATGTAGGCAAGGGAGGCCACGACAATGTAGCAGTCTGCATGGTGTGTGTGTGTGTGTGTGTGTGTGTGTGTGAGAGAGAGAGAGAGAGAGAGAGAGAGAGAGTGAGATAGAAACCGAGGCAGGAATGTAGTGTGGTGGTGGGGTGCAAGGACATGCTACATGTGATAGGTTTAGCGAGCAGGGAATGCCAAAGTAGACACCAAAGGTATTGTTGAATAGGCCGCTTTCAATTGGAAGCAATAACATAAAAACATGGCAACATGAGGAGACGTATTTTTCACCTTAAAACTTGTGGCTCAAATTATTAACTTGACTCCATCAAAAAAAAAAGAACCCCACTTCATATATGGCTTTAAACTTTAGCCCAGATAGGACCTAACCGTGGCTTAATTGGAAACCCATATTATGGTTAGTTAACCTACAGGTACTCTAACCTACTTAAATTTGGTATTACACTCAGGTTTACCCTTATATAGAACTCCACCCTAATAAACTCCTAATAGATTGTGTGCAAGGGAGCAATCCCTATGATGTTTTTCAAAAGGGGTTATTACCCTGGTACATAAATGTACGTGGACTTATGAGGACTTTTTTCCCAAACGTGATGGTCATCAACCCATCCTGCCCCCGATGCTCTGCGATAGCCCCTGTTTCCTTTGCGCGCTCTCTCACGCACTTGGCCTTACCACTTACCCTTCCACCATTACCATACACTTGCTCGAATCTCGTCAGCATACTCCACGAGGGTATTTTTCCAATTGTAGTTGATGGCTCTTGCCCCTCACTTAGCCTTGACCGTGTTGTGTGTGTCTACTGGGAAAGAGAGGTTGAGGGCATTTCATTTTCGAGCATATTGTGTGTGTAAATCCTTGCATTCATGGAGATGGTCAAGCAAGTTACGACCTCTTAGGTTGGTGCCTAACCATGCTTGGGGTTTTTTTCTGCAATAAACGCCTTTAGTTTATTGCCGCCATAATCTATTTCGGTGGATTTTAAATTATAATACTTTACTGGCTGATGTTGAACTGGTTTCTTCTCCTCTTGGGATGTGTTTTCTACCGCCTGCAATGAGCATTATTTAGGTGACCGTTTTAAATGACTGCTTCCTAGTCTAAATACTGCATACTGTTTTCAAAAGGATATTTTTTGACTTTAACATTGATTTTAACATAACTGGCTACATTCTGCCAATATTTGGTGATTAAAAATTTAAAAAAAGGGGGGGGGGGGGGACAATTCACCTGGTTTTGTTTTTCTTGGAATGCCACCATGAGAGTAACTGAGCAATTTGTGTAGCTCCTTCTCATGGCATGGTTATTAAGGAGAATTCTGTGTATTGCTATAGGCTTGGATTCAAGGTGATCATACTCTGTTGATTTAACTCGTAACCATGCACTATTTTTTATATATAAAAAAGGGGGGTGACTAATGGAACTGCCAAGGTTGATTGGTTTTTTGTTACTTCCATTGGGTTGGGATACTGACCATAACTTTGGGGTCGATTATCAATGGATATGAAGCACCTTGAAATTATGTTTTTTTTGTTAGCTTTGTGCCATACAAACCCTCAAGGTTACAACACTCATTGTGTATTTAGATGTGTAAATAACACTATAATATATGTTCTCTCTCAAGCATTAGCATGTTTTGGTTATTTTGAAAGGATTTTACTCCAAAAAACCAATTACAAAATCTGTTGGGCTTATACTAACTCTCTAAACAAACTCTCCCAATTGGTACTTTTTCATTTTTGAGTTTAAGATGAAAACTAGCAGTCTGATTGCTTGGGTTTTTTACGGCATAGAACTATGTTGAGGTTTGTTTGGAAGTCTTTTTCTCAGTATAATTGTGGAAAGTCCCTCAGTAGTGCTATCCAATATTGTACATAAATAAGTTTTTTTGGATATATCCGCCTTAAAAAAAAGAGAGTGGTGACATTGGCAGGCATTGAGCACTCAAGATCACAACATACCATGCTAAATATTGACTGGTTTTGAGAGATCATATAATGAGGTACAATTTTTTATAATTTAAAGTGGCTTTACCAAAAAAAACTTCCTAACATATACATACAAAACTCTATGGGACAAAAATAGGGATGAGACACTTGGATTGGAAGGGGTAGTGGCCTTTTGATCAGAACTTAATCTAATTAAATAAATATAAAAGTCCTTTAAAAATTGGGGCAATTAGTAACCTTATTTATAACCTATAAATCTCACTTGGATCTAAAAGGAGTAATGACCTTTTTTATCTCAAGCTAAAATGAATCTAAAAAGAATTAAAAGAAACACACCATACACTTAATCAATGGAGCAATGGCACGCGCACACACGCGTCACTTTCACATGTGGCTTACTCTTCTGAGAATGGATACTTGATGATATTTAACACTACATGGATGGTAGGTATAGGGTAAAAAGGTTTTAAGTAGGACACAAATAACAGCTGATAGGTTCATTGACACCTGTAATACAAATTCAAGGCTAATGAATCAGTTGTCTTGTTTATATGGAGGTAGGTGAGGACTCTATCTTTACTTAGGATCATTTTGTCTTAGTTGATGTCCATCATTGATGTATATGACAATTTTCACTCTATAGTCCATTATTCCAAGTTATCCCTTGTACAAAAACACTAGAATGATACCTCATTCTCACTTTACGTGCAAAAATGAATCAAAGACTGAATTGTTTTTGTGCTACTCCTTGTCCCTTGTCTAAAGCCACCTGTCTTTTAACTGTTATGTTCTTTTTTGTATAAGTATTAGTTTAGAATAGCAACACACACGTCCTAAACACAAGGCTCTCCCAGATTTTTGGAAGACCGAGACGCTGGCTTTAGAGATTTATAGGACTATGGGGCTATGGTGGACCCGTTGCCCAAGGAGTTCACTAAAGTATATTAACATAGCATGTGGGTTCAGCATAAGGGATTTTAATTTCTTGTAAATTTATAGATTCATGTGTACAAGACTGGTACAAGGGGTAATTAAAATCCATTTTGGTGAACACACGTGATATAAGAAAATTTTACTTAGTGAACGCCCCAAGAACCACTATCTATCATTCCTGTTTAGGTTGACTGGTGTTAGGCCCATCTTAGGCTATAGTTATGGATTCTTGCTCATGGCTATCATGGTCTTTAGACTTTGCTAGTTTTAGGTTTGCAGGTTAAGCCATCTTTACTTACCTTGATTCTAAATAATTTTTCAGATACACATTAAGGACAAGATGATTGCTTGCATGAGAGTCATCCATGACCCACTAAAACATGCAAGGATAATGGAACAAATTACACAATTCCTAGAGGATCAACCCCCTAAAAGAACTCATTCCCCTAGAACTAGACATTTTCTTGCTAGAAAGCCAAAAAGCAAAGTGGTCTCTTATCCAAAATAAACAAGTTATAATCTTTTAAACTTTTGTTACAGGACTTCTCCTTCTCCCAAGGTCTTGAGTTGGCTTCAGAACCTCTTTCTATGGCTAGCTCCCTTGTCCTTCGATGTATTAGCAACTTGGATATATCACAGCTTATCTATGATTCTACCTTAGCACTTGACAAAAGTCACCTATCTTACATATGCTTTCCTTCAATGATTGGGTCAAAATTTTGGCTACTTTGGACAAAGATACTATTGATGTGGTAGTTATGATCTCTCAATATATCTCTCAACTACATGTATTAGCCTTACAATAAAATCAAGATCTTGCTCCATTTTCTTCTTTTGGTCCTGAATTTGCTAGTTTTCTTAATAAATTATGTGGCTTTAATCCTACTTTTGTTAGTACCCCTATTGTCCCACAAATTGGTGGCCTCTTTTTTAGAGATAGTGCTATTTTGGAAGCTGTTAAAGAATTCCAAAACAATTTGTGCACCCTCACTGACTCTACCCTTTTAGAGATGGTACCTAAAATCTCTAAAGTTTTCCCTTCCCTACCATTCAGACAAATTGAAGTAGAATATTTTGGAGTGGACCATCAACTATGAATTCTTTCCAACAAAACTTTTTTAACACCCATAATCTATGAAACTTGGGTCTATCTTTCCAACCTACCTACATCTACAGTCAAAGACTACAGACTCAAAATACTAAAAGGTGGACAATTTTTGGACAAAGGGAGCTCATTAAGCCCCCTTTTAACCTCAATTTTATTGATCAGTCTAAACGTGTCTCTAATGCTGGCATACACATTCACACAAAAGGAAATATGGAGTTTGCCAAGAGCAATCTTGATTTCTACATAGTATCAATCTGGAATGTCTTTTGACCTTACTTGAAGTGTACTTGCAAATTCCTTGACCCAAAGGCCTCCTGTGATTCCATAATTATGTGATTTGATCATGCTATTTGGTACATTCTCAATCATTTGAAACATCTCTTTCTGGAAAAACTTATAGACTTCCATTTATCTCTTATTTGGTCTTGATTGGGTGGGCAAGACAAATGCCTTGTAGTTGCTCGGATTGCTTTCAATGCCTTTTGAAGCTTGATGCTTGACATTCTTAAAGAGCTTAAATCCACCGATGAGCCTCGCACATATCTCACCACCTATGCCAACTACAAAGGTGTTAAAATTGCTACTGGATTACTCAAATCATGCATTGATGATGATGATTCTCCAGCTCTCAAAAGACCTAACTCACTCACCCCCAATAGCTCTTTTACATCTTTCTTAACACTTGTCACTTCGTCTAGATTTAATAGAGGAAAGTCTCATAGTTTCACCAGAGGTAGAGGAAGGAACACACCTATTCGACACCTCCTTGACATGTAACTTATTTTTATATGCAGGTAATTTTTGGCCCTTGCGGGAGAAAGTGTATTTCTGGCAAATCTTCGGTGGCAATTTGTATCTATGTACATTGTTTATACCACAATGAACTCCTCGATTGGGTTTTTACCCAAATCTATCTTTGTGAATGTTTTGATATACTTTTTGGTAACAATAACCTATTAGAAAATGTCATGATAGGATGGACATATCATTAGCCTCTTAAAAATATGATTTACAAGATGAATTTTTATTGTACAATGCTATTCCAAAATGTTCTTGTAAAGAGTATGATGTTTTTTTGTAAAGACTTTGGTGATTTGGGTAAGCATGTTTGCACTTGTGATCTTAAAATTATTAATGATCCTACAATTCAGAAGATCATTGGCAAGGGTCCGAATCACATTTCAATTTTCCCAAAAAACTCGTACCTTAACCTTTCAACTTTATTTAGTTGTTTGACTGAGCTAGTGAACACTCTTCGACTAGAGAAGATAGTCCTGCTAGACTTAACCAAACTGGTTAAACAATGTATTTTTCAAAAAGTTGCTCTTGTGCCACATAACTGGTTATCTATTGATAACACTTGGATCACACCTGACTTCAGCCTAAAATTTCAAAAACTCTCAAGAAAGTGGTTTTTTGTTGGTTTAGATAAAGCCTCTAATTGTCCCTATTATCTCCAATCACTGTTGTAGTCTCAAGTATTCTCTTGAGGTAGTCAAATTACCTATGTTATTCCCAACTTATAAACACCACAAACATAGATTTCAATGGATTTTGGACGCTTTAAATGGTATCTTTACAAGTATTACTAAGGACATTACTTTATACCTGGATCTCGTATTAACTGAGTTTGAATTAGTTTGTGCAAAAAAAAAAAAAAAAAAAAAAAATCTTAAGATCCATTACAATCCATTTTGGCTTGTAAAAACTTTACAAAGTAACACTCAACCTCCCCAAAAAAAAATTCCATCTTTTCTCTGCTGACATTACTCAATGTTACGAAAACATTCCCCTCAATGGTGATATTGGCTAAAATCCAGAAAAAATGATCAAGATCGCATTTAATAATGCTAAACTAAGAGGCCTATCTCACATTTCTCTTGCAAATAAACCCAAATGGATTAAGAAGGCTAACACAACATATCGCTCACTTTGGTGAGAATAAGCTATATGACTTTATTTCATGGCTTCTTGATAATTGTTCTATACAATTTGTTGGCAATTGCTATAACCAGAGCCTTGGCATTCCAATGGGCTTTTCTTGCTCACCCCTTATGTAAGTTATACCTAGCCTACTTTGAGTATAAATGGTTTCTTAAAACCATGGAAAACAAATATATCAACCATAATCTTTCCCTTTTTACTCATACCTACATATATATGGATGATATTCTTAGCCTTAATAATAGATCCTTTCATGACAAAATCACATCGATTTGTCCAAATTGCCTCATAATAGAACCAACTCTAGGTAATGGTTTTGATACTCCTTCAAGATTCTTTTCCACCTCTATACAATTCTTGAACCTCTCAAAATTGTTGCACAACCCCTACAATGGTAACTTCAATCTCCATTTTATTTGGAAAAGGGATAACCTAAATATCTCCATTGTTGAGTTTATAAAAAATAAAAGTCATCGACCGCCTAAAGCTGCACTGAATACTTGTATAAGTTTACTCTACATGATTTTGTATTCATCTTCTGATAGCTTCATGGTATGGGAAGAAGCCAATCATCTCATTAACATCTCATTAACAAATAAGAGCCGACCTAATTAACACTATCACTAAAGCTAACTCACGTAACAATTGGCTTGACTTGAGAATTAATCATACTAATCTCATCACATTAACTAGGCAGTAGGCCCATACTTAATGGGCCTATTGCCAACTCATTGAGTATGGTGCTTGGGATAGAGCGAGTGCACACACACACACACACATATCACTTTCTGCTATGGTTTACCTTTTTAAATCAGACCTGACCCTATTTGCACACGCACACACATTTCACCTAGGGTATATCTATGTTGAAGATGATGAAATAGGAAACAGAAGGAAGACAGCAACTCAGAGTAGGAAGAAGATGGAGAAGGAGAAGACACAGAGCTTGTGTACGAGATCTCTGTAGTCTCTCTCTTTGTATTGGAATAATAATAATGTGTATACAAACTCAGAGCTACAAAGCTTATATGAAACCCTAAGAGATAAGGTGTCCTTTCACACCAGATGTCCAGGGGGAAAAACCCAGTGGGAGAAAAGTGCCCCTGGTGAAGCGCGTATACACACTAACACTACTACATGTCTACAAATCCCCCCTGTAGTGATAGTGTGAATCCGTACAAGGTAGCAGATCATCATGTGTATGAGAGTAAGCCCAAAGCTTTTCGGAAAGCTTCAAACTTTTCTCGTGATAACGCCTTCGTAAATAGATCTGCAATGTTATCCTGTGTAGGACCGTAAGTTAGTGTGATCTCCCCTGCATGTAGCCTTTCCCTGACATAGTGGTAGTGAACCTCTATGTGCTTTGTTCTTGCATGAAATACTGGATTCCTTGCAACTGCCATAGCACTCTGACTGTCAGTGAAAATGGTAGTGGGTGCCTGTTGACACTCACAAAGATCTGCCAATAACCTGCGTATCCATACACAATCAACTGTTGCCGTGAAAGCTGCCCTGTACTCAGCTTCACAAGTTGATGTAGCCACTGTGGGTTGCTTCTTGCTTAGCCAAGATATACATGCATTTCCCAAGAAAAAACAATTGCCACTTGTGGAATGTCGTGTGTCAAAATCACCAGCCCAATCTGAATCGCTGTAACCAAGAAGCTGCATAGAACTGTGCTTTCCATACATATCCCCCCTTGGAAAGAACATGGCAAGATTAGGGGTACCTGAAAGGTAACGAAGTATGCGCTTCACAGCCTGCCAATGATGCATACCTGGGCTGTGCATAAATCTGCTTGCTTGTGAAACCCCAAATTGAATGTCTGGACGAGTGTTGCCTGCCAAATATATCAAGCAACCAACCGCTGCTGCATAAGTATGTACATCAAAAGTTTCTCCAGCATCATGCATGCTCAACTTTGATCCAGTTTCTACGGGTGTAGAGATTGGCTTACAATTTTGCATACCAAACTTGTCCAAAATTTTATGCAAATATTTTGCCTGCAACATGTATATGCCATCCTCTGATTGCACAAACTGAATACCCAAGTAATAATGTAGCAAACCAAGATCAGACATCTCAAAGGTTTTTCTCAAAGCATCTTTAAACGCTTCAATTTCATCTGCAGTATTGCCTGTAAGAAGCATATCATCCACATAAAGTGTTAGCATAATGAGAACTCCATCTCTCTTTTTGACATACAAAGTACTTTCTGTTGGACTATTCTGAAATCCCTGGCTAATCAAATAAGTATGTATCTTCTCATACCATGCTCTTGGAGCCTGTTTGAGACCATACAAAGCTTTACGCAATCTACATACCTTTTGCTCTTGACCTTTTACAACAAAACCACTTGGTTGACTTACATAAACTTCTTCCTGCAAATCACCATTCAAAAAAGCAGTTTTGATATCCAACTGATGCACTTTCCAACCATGATGAGCAGCAATTGCAACTAGTGATCTAACTGTGGACGCACGAGAAGTAGGAGCAAAGGTTTCATCATAATCTATGCCTTTCTGTTGCGCATAGCCTTTTGCCACAAGCCTTGCTTTGTACCTGTCAACAGTACCATCTTGTTTCCTTTTTACCTTAAAAACCCACTTTGTACCAATAGGCTTTTTACCTGTAGGCAAGTCCACTAGATCCCATGTATGATTCTTATGAATAGAATCAATTTCTTGCTGCATAGCATCTTTCCACTGAACACACTCTAAAGCTTGTTCAAATGAATCAGGCTCATCTGCATCACAAAGAGTGCTAAAGCAAGCCAAATCTACTTGCTCTCTGCCAAAAGTAGTACCAGCACGTGTTTTCCGTGGCAACGGTGCATCCAACTTGCTATCCTGCAAAGTTTTCTGAACCCATTTAGGCAAGGTTCTTTCTTCCCTGAGAACTTCTTGCTCTTCACGCACAATTTCCTCTACATCATGAGGTGTCACATGCTGATCAAAAGATTGATCAAGATTATCAACCTGTTGTGAATCTTGATTTTCCACAAAAGAAGGAAGCAAACCTTCAAATACATCATGTGTCTGCATATGAGGTACATCAAAAGCAACCATAGGTTGAGCAGTAGTTTCTGCAAAAATTACATCACGACTTTCAAAAATCTTGTTTGTAGCAGGATTGTAAAGTCTATAACCTTTACTTCCACTACTGTACCCCACAAATATACATTTGATTGCCTTATCATCAAGCTTTCCACGTAACTGCTGAGGGATGTGAGCATAAGCAAGACAACCAAAAACACGAAGATAACTGACTGAAGGTTTTTTGTCATACCAAGCTTCATATGCAGTAATGGTCTTCAAGGCACGAGTAGGACACCTGTTCAAAACATGTGCTGCACAAGCAACTGCCTCCATCCATAGCTTATGAGGCAAACTCTTAGCCTTGAGCATACATCTAGCTGTCTCCATTAAAGACCTGTTCTTCCTTTCTGCAACACCATTCTGTTGTGGTGTGTATGGCATAGTGCATTGGTGTTTAATGCCTTTCTTTCCCAAAAAATCCTTAAATGCACCTGACATGTATTCACCTCCTCGATCGGTACGAAGAGTCTGTACTTTGCAACCTGTTTCATTTTCAACCATGGCGACATAATGTTGAAAAACTGCAAACACATCTGACTTTGCTTTGAGTGGATACACCCAACAAAACCTGGAAAAGTCATCAATGAAGGTCACAAAATAAAGGCTGTTTCCTATAGATGGCGTCCTCATAGGACCACATACATCACTGTGTACAAGCTGCAACTTTTGTGTCGCTCTAACTGAACCATCCTGCGAAAATGCAAATCTGTGCATCTTTCCAAGAACGCAACCTTCACATACATGTCTTGGTGGCATCTCCAATAAAGACAAATCATGCACCATATTATGACGTTGTAAAGTCATCAAACTGCCATAACCAACATGCCCAAATCTAGCATGCCACAACTCAGCATCCTGCATGGCCTGAGTCTTTGTTTCTGCAATACATACCTGAATCTGCTTTTCATAACGATCTAGCACAAATAGTCCATTTTCCAGCGTACCTGTAGTGATAAGAGAATAACCATTCTCTCGATCTCGTACAACACATCTGTCATCCTCAAAAATGACCCGAAGACCATTTTTTGCAAGAGAGGATACAGACAACAAATTCTTCTTGATCCCTGGAACATATAAGACATCTGGCAAGCATAAATCTGAACCATCTGAAATGGTAATCAAAATCTTACCAACGCCTTTGATTGGATAAGAAGCATTATTTGCACATGTCACCTTCTTTCCTGCTGGAGTTGCATCCAATGAACAAAACAAATCCTTCCTTGAAGTAATATGCCTGGATGCACCACTATCAAAGTACCAAATCATTTGTGTCTTGTCAACACTGTAAGCAGAAAAATTTGAACATACTACAAAAGCATAAGAATCCTGCACAAAGTTTGCAGACTCTTCTTTAGCTGTAGAAGAATCACCAGAAGCTGAAACAACCAAACTTGACTCTTTCTTCTTTTCTTTAGCAATTCGCTTTTTACACTCACTAATGTAGTGACCAGGTTTCTTGCAGTAGTGACATTTACCTTTCTTCTTGGACTTGTCTGAATCACCTTTAGACTTCTCTGAAGACTGTCCTGCACCAGACTTGGAGTGATGAGCACTCTCTTTACCCCTGTTTTTGTTATGTACAACAAGAGCATGATCCATACCATCCACCTGTAAAGACTTGTTCTTACGTGATTGATCCTCCTGCAATAGCAAAGCCACTAACTCTTCAAAATGAAGAGGGTCAGGGTTAGCTCGCAAAGACAGAGTCAAAGAAGTCTGAAAAGTCAAATAAGATGGTGGTAGTGAATTGAGTGTTTTGGAAACCAAGTCCTTCTCTGGAATCACTTCATCAATGCTAAGCAATTGCTCTTTAAGATCCCTGATTTTTGTAAGATGCTCGACAATATCGTCACCTTCGTCCATCTGTATTTTGTCAAGTTGTTTCTTCAAAAACTCTATTCTGGCAGTGTTTCTTCCTCCAAACATAGCTTGCAGAGTGTTCCAAGCATCCTCAGAAGTTCTGCAAGATCTGATATGTGGTGTGATTGTCCTCTTTATGGTTAAGGCAATCACAGCCATAGCCTGTGCATCTTTAGTATCCCATCTCTTTTGCTCTGGAGTGACTTGTGAGGGTCCTGCACCAACAGCTGCACCACGACCAGGCGTGGCAGGTGCAATGCTACCTGGACGAACTTCATCTCCAGATACATAATCCCACAATCCTTTACCAACCAAAACATTTTTGGCCATAAAAGACCAAAGAGAATAGTTGGTACCATCCAATTTGTCTTCGGATGTAAACGCACCAAAAATCTCTTTCTCCGTAGATTGAGCCATACTGTAGATGCACACAAGAGAGCAAAAGAACCTCCAAGAGATTCACAAATCTCCTCTCCAATCCAAGCAAAACTCTACACAAAATCTCAGCACAAAGCTAAGACAAGCTGCTTCCCAAAAGAACTGTTTACCTGAAGAAAATCTGTCAAAAAGCACACCCTCTTGATCTAAACGCCTCCGAAAAGTAACTTCTGCTACGCTGCTCAGAACAAAATTCTGAGGGCTCGAACGGCTTCGAAAGGGGGGTAAAACCGCAGGTCACCTGCTCAGAATACTCCCGGAACGTCGAGGATGCTCCCACGAACAAATTTTCCGAAAACTGCCTGAAAACTGCGATTGCGCGCGCGGACGCGAAAACGCAAGTAGAGGCTCTGGAAATCACCTCGCTCTGATACCAATTGTTGAAGATGATGAAATAGGAAACAGAAGGAAGACAGCAACTCAGAGTAGGAAGAAGATGGAGAAGGAGAAGACACAGAGCTTGTGTACGAGATCTCTGTAGTCTCTCTCTTTGTATTGGAATAATAATAATGTGTATACAAACTCAGAGCTACAAAGCTTATATGAAACCCTAAGAGATAAGGTGTCCTTTCACACCAGATGTCCAGGGGGAAAAACCCAGTGGGAGAAAAGTGCCCCTGGTGAAGCGCGTATACACACTAACACTACTACATGTCTACAATCTATTGCTTGTTTTTCACCTTAAAACCTGTGGCTCAATTTATTAACCTGACCTTGACAAAATAAAATATCCCCCTCTATATATGACTTAAAACTTTAGCCCAGATAGGACTTAACCATGGCCTAGATTAACTGGAAACCCATATTGTGGTTAGTTAACCTACAAGTACTCTAACCTACTTAGATTTGGTATTATCTTCGGGTTCACCCTTATATAGAACTCCACCCTAATAAACTCCTAATAGATTGTGTGCAGGGGAACAATCCCTAGGATGTTTTTTCAAAAGGGGTTATTACCCTAGTACATAAATGTACGTGGCCTTTTATGAGGACTCTTTTCCCAAACGTGATGGTCATCAACCCATCCCTACCGTCGATGCTCTGCAGGAGCCCCTGCTGCCTTTGCCCTTTCTCTCACGTGCTCTCTCTTACCACTCACCCTTCCAGAATCACCATACACTTGCTTGTGTGCACTACAGGAGCTATCGTGGCCTGCCTTCTTGGTCTCTGTGCAAATCTCATCAGCATACTCCGCAGGGGTCTCTGTTTGTCTGCAGTTGATGGCTCCCCTATTTAAAGGTGAGGGAAGCTCCTGCCCCTCACTTAGCCTTGATTGTGTTGTGTGTGTCTAGGACAGAGAGGTTGAGGGCGTTTCATGGTCGAACATACTATGTCGTTGGAGTGTGTAACTACTTTCATTCATGGAGATGGTTGAGCAAGGCATGGCCTCTTAGGTTGGTGCCTAGCCATGCTTGGGGTTTTTTTTTTCAATAAACACCTCCGGTTTACTACCATCGTAATCAATTACTGTGGCTTTTAAGTGATAATACTTTATTGACTGATCCACCATACACACTGTCTCTATAGCATTTAAGTGAGCTGCATCTATGTTGTCTCTCTTGATATCTTTTGATGAGATCCAACACACTAACTCACTAATCTTGTAAATTATGTTTCTTATGTCATCTGTCAAGCAACCTTTGATGGCAATTGGTAACTTACTTTTTCATCTTTAGTAAACGCTATTTTTAATCATCGCATGCTCCCAGTAGGAGTTTTGAACGTAGAGATGACTTTCTTCACTTGTTGCTCCTTTGTCTTTCTCACAACCCATGGAGCTTTTGGAATAGCATAATTTCCATTGGGGTTAAGTCGAGGCCACATCTCTGGCATTTGTCCCACAACTTGCAAATCGTCTCTTTGCACTGCTATCCCTTTTCGCAGTAAGGGTCTTCCACAAAATCAGCCCCACATTATTAAAAATATGTATTGGGTCAAGCAAATGATTGATAAGTAAGTCACTCCAATATGAAAAATAGCGAGTCTTTTCATCCAAGATGGCATACAATCTGCTGATTCTTGCCACATGTTCTTCCAATCACTCGCCTTTAGTGGGTGCATGTTGTGTTTGGATGTATATGTTCCATGCAGTTCATGATCTTCTGGCAAAAATCTTCCATGCTCCTGGTTTACTATCTTGCCCAAATAATCAGAGCGACAAAAGCCAAGTTGAGGGCCACATTGCGGACATGCATGGTTGCCTGAGTAGCTCAAACCTTGAAACCGAAAAGAAGAAACGGAAAAGGATCAAGCATTGAACAAGCACCACCTATAGAATGTATATAGATATGAATTTCGAAATACTTACATGAACACGCACCAAAGCCTGACCAATCATGCATGGTCCACATGAGAATGCCTTGGTTGGGACATGTCAACCACATAAATCCCTGTCCATAAGCTTTGCAGCTCTTCTATAAGTGGTGCCATATAAACATCCATGTTCTTTCCCTTGTACTTCCTTGGAACAATCAGTGACAATAGCAAACTTGATCCTTCTTGATGTCCAACCATGGTGGAAGATTTTAGTTCACCAAGCAAATAGGCCATGTGCTCCATGAAGGACTCCGAATTCCAAATGAGTTTACTCTATCCATTGCTAAGCCAAAATGGGCACAACGAGGTTCTTCTTTAAATGCAGGTCATCATTCCTCTATGTGCTTACATGCAAGAGAATCAACAGGCATCCGCATCACATCATCTGTGGATCTAGTGTTTTGATGCCATGTTATCAAAGCTGCTATAGACTTGCACATAAACATGCTCTTTATTCTTGGAATGATTGGAAAGTGTCATAGAATCTTTGCATGGATAAATTTCCCTTGTGTGTCCTCTCTATACCTATTTGATCTGCATTTGGGACATTTTCCAAATACTCATGTTCATTTCAAAAGAATACACAATCATTAGGATATGCATGGATTTTACTATAACCCATCCCCAAGTTCGTATAAGCAATTGTTTGGTGGTAGGTCAAGTAGGGGGTATGTGATTGCCTTTTGGCAAAATCTGCTCGTTGAGCAATTTATCAAAACCATTTAAGCTGTTTGGACAAGAACTTTGGCTTTTTAGGTAGATTAGTATGACATCTCTATAAAATTCGTGTCAAACCATCCATGAATAGAGTGTAGGTTAAGCATTGCCAAAGTTGTACAAAGAACAAATTTTTGGCACCATTGTTCGCATCATATCTCCTTCCTCTTCGTCATTCTCATGCCGTTGTTGTGGATGGGATAATTGAGGTTGAGAGGTAGTGCTGCCTTGATTGCTAGCCCTTCCTCCACCTTGGCTTTCAATGATGGGGTCCATGTCAAAGAAGACATCCATTGTTCCATCTCAACTTCTTCGAATGTGGCATCGAGTGTTGAAGGGGTAGACTCCACTGATGGCGGTTCTTTTGATATTTGCATCCTCTACCGAGTCTCGTGATGAAATTGGAGCAATATCTAAGAGTGGGAGTTGACCTACTCTCTTCTGATTGACGTAGATCTTGTAGTTTCTCTACGAAAAAGAGGCCGTTCTTGCGTATATGCTTATCACAGATCTTTTGTTTTTGAAAGATTTGATGCTTACATAGCATACAAGGGCATGCCATCCTATCGTCCATAATTAGTCTAATTGCAAAACAAATTAACAAGTAATAGTGAGTGCACACGACAAGACTGTTATTAGAGCGTATAACAATTAACACATAAATTTGAACAAATGGATAGCTAGCCCTAAGTAGACCAATGGCCAACCATAAACGCCTTTGCACGGCCAACCCTAATTGGCCAAACCAAAAGCAACTAATCCTAATCGGCCAAATCATAAGCATCTTCGCATGGCCAACCCTAATCAACCAAACCAAAAGCAAATAGCTTATATTCGTGGGTGCGACATAAGTACACACCCACATCTACATGGCAATGCATGTACATCAATGACAAACCCTAATACTGCAACAAACTAACCTAAAACTCCTACCGACTAGGCTAAGTCGATTTAAAAATGTTAAAACTGAGTACATTGGCAAAGCAAACGTTGCTAACACTACAAACCAAAATGGCTCATGCTTTCCTAAATCGGTTTAGAGCGTTCTCATACGGCCAATCGTAAGCGCCTTTTCAAGACCAACTCCGAGTGGGCAAAGCAAACATCCCTAACCCTAAGCGGATTGAAACAGCCCAATCGCTTACCCTAAGTGGCTACCCCTAAGCAGATTATTGAAATGGCTAAACGGCTAACCCTAAGTGGCTAGCCCTAAGCGGCCAAACACTGCAATCCAAAATGGTTGAACTAAAGATTTCCTAAATTGGTCTAGAGCATCTTTATATGGCCAACCCTAAGCGCCTTTACAAGGACAACTCCGAGCGGGTAAAGCAAACACCGCTTTACCCTAAGCAATATAATACGCATCGCCAACTACTAGCGGCCAAACCAAAAGCTGCTAATCCTAATAATCTAACCTAAACGTGAGCACAAGCACTTGAGAAAATGCTGCCAAACTTGGAAAAAAAAACACACACACATATACACACACACACACACACTCCGTCACGCGCACACACAAAAATGCAATAATCTACCATAAATCTCAAAAAAATTCTTACCTTCTTATTGCAAGGGAGTGTGAGTGGATATCTTGAGCGGGTAAGCCCCATAGTAGCAAACCTTAGGAGAAGAGTAGAGATTAGCACCAAGAAAGCAAGCGGAGAAGAGGCAAAAATGGAGCGGAAATGCAAAAATGAATTCGCAGGTTCTATTTTGCATTGAAATAAGCGTCAGTACGAGCGTTGATATAAGCGTCTATATGGGCGTCAATACGAGCATTGATATGTGCATCAAAATAAGTGTCGATATTTAAATTTTTGATTTTTTTTTTAAAGGGCCCCCTCCAATTTTAGTAATGCATATATTGATGCCCGCCAATGACATCGGTAATTTGGCATCGGTAATGAAGTGATCTCTTGTACAGTGGGTGCATATTATCATGAGCTACAAATATGTATATACACACACACACACATATACATACATACATGCATACATATATATGTATGTATATACATATATGAATATTTCTTTATTTATTGGTTTGTTTATGTATGTGTTTGTGTGTGTGTGTGTGTGTGTATTACAAGAAGAGAGAGAGAGTTTTTGCAAAGTATGGTTTTGGTGGAAGGGCTTGTCTTTCAAAGGTTGTTGTCAGCCTCTCTCCATTTAGCTTACCAAGGCATTATTAAAGATTTTTCAAGTAATACAAATAAGCCTCTTTTCCTTCGAGGGGAGAGAGGGGCGGAGTGGAGGGATAGTTAGAAATTCCTTTTTATTGCCCAGATGTAGTTGATTGGTTGTCCAAATTCCCTTCTAAGGAACATATTCATTATCCCAGATGGACGTAGAACTAATCTTCTTCTTCTTTTTATTGCCCAGATGTAGTAGATTGATTATCCAAATTCCCTTCTAAGGAACGGATTCACTGTCCCAAATACACGTAGAACTAATCTTCTTCTTCTTCCTCCCTACCCCCCCCCCACCTCTCTCTCTCTCTCTCTCTCTCTCCAACGTAGAGGGTGGTACTATTTCAATTACTTGTTAACTTTACACAGAGCACTAAGAAGAAAAGAGAATGCAGTTGCATCCAACGACTAGAATGTCACTGCGCACACGAGACCAACAGCCTGTAGGCCCCAAAATTTGGCACCCTGAGTGTAGCCGACCCGCTGTCTCATCGCAAGAAAAAGCAAGTTAATCATATTTTACTAAAAATGGAGGTTGTTTTGACGTGAGGAGCTGTTGAAAATCAATGTTTCTATGATCTCTCTCTCTCTCTCTCTCTCTCTCACACACACACACACACACATTGCAAGAAAAAGCAAGTTAATCATATTTTACTAAAAATGGAGGATGTTTTGACGTGAGAAGCTGTTGAAAATCAATGTTTCTATGATCTCTCTCTCTCTCTCTCTCTCTCTCTCTCTCTCTCTCTCTCTCTCTCTCTCTCCAACGTAGAGGGTGGTACTATTTCAATTACTTGTTAACTTTACACAGAGCACTAAGAAGAAAAGAGAATGCAGTTGCATCCAACGACTAGAATGTCACTGCGCACACGAGACCAACAGCCTGTAGGCCCCAAAATTTGGCACCCTGAGTGTAGCCGACCCGCTGTCTCATCGCAAGAAAAAGCAAGTTAATCATATTTTACTAAAAATGGAGGTTGTTTTGACGTGAGGAGCTGTTGAAAATCAATGTTTCTATGATCTCTCTCTCTCTCTCTCTCTCTCTCTCTCTCTCTCTCTCACACACACACACACACACACACACACACACACACACACACATTGCAAGAAAAAGCAAGTTAATCATATTTTACTAAAAATGGAGGATGTTTTGACGTGAGAAGCTGTTGAAAATCAATGTTTCTATGATCTCTCTCTCTCTCTCTCTCTCTCTCTCTCTCTCTCTCTCTCTCTCCCCCCCCCCCCTATCTGCTTTTCACTGATCAGTGCCTCTCTAATCTCTCTCCCTCCCCCCCCTCTCTCTCTCTCTCTCTCTCTCTCTCTCTCTCTCTCTCACACACACACACACACACACACACACACACACACACACACAATCAAGGCTTACTCAAGACACTAGAGGCATAAAGGACACATGTCAAGCATCTAGCCGAGGTACCCCTATTTAAGTTTAAATCCTATTGGATGACCTATGGTATGGACCAATGACAATTAAACTGAGTAAATTGAACTTAAACATTTTAGAAAAGGTTGTTGAAAGAACCAATGAGAAATGAGACACCCCTAATTCCTATTGGACAGTCTACCAAGGGGTCCAATGAGAATTAAGCAGCCCATAAGCTAGCTTAATTCCTTTTGGCCAGTTGATTTAGAGGTCCAATAAGAATTTAGCCTCATTTAAATAATTATTGAAGCTCTCTCTAAAGGGGAAAGAAGGACACTTGTCACAAGGCTACACACCTTGCTTGTTATCTCTCATTGAGTAAGCCTTGGCATGGACCAATAGGATGCAAGCATGATTGCAAGAGGGGGGTTCGACCAAAGCAAGAAAAAGCTCTCATTTTTGCATATTGTCTCAAATTTTCAAGTAACATGGCTTGCCAACATCTTGTTAGGAAATAGGGCTTAACTTAGTAGATAATTGAGTAGATTACTTAATGGAGAGAGATAATTTTCACACACAAGAGATTATAGAGGAGAGAGAGAGAGAGAGAGAGAGAGAGAGAGAGAGAGAGAGAGAATACACACGGTATACGTGGTTCACCCAATGTGGGCTACATCCACGGGAAACCAGCCACCCAGTGGCTTTAGTACTTCAAAACAAGAAGTAGGTTACAAAGGGATTATACCCTTTTGGAGCTCCCGCCTTGCTTCACTCTCACCACCTCACACCCACCTTGTTGCATCAACTTCACACTCTAAAATGTGTGTAGAAATGGCCTCCTTTTATAGGCCAAAAGGGCTGCCCTCTCTCATGAGAGGCAGCCATGTGTAGCCACCCTTGTGTAAATAAGTCCAAATCGGACCCTCCAATCCGCCCATGTGTGGCCGCCCTTGAGAAGACAAGTCCTCCTTTGAAATCGACCACCAGCCATTGAATTCGGCCACCGGCCACCACTTGCCATTGACTTTTGACCACTGGTCAAGTGGCCAAACAACCAGCCATTTTTCGACCACTTTTCAGCCTGCTGTGTGCGGCCATAATATTCCGACAAAAAGGAATAGTCCGAACTAGCTGTTAAAATTTTGGTTTTCGGCGAGTGATTTTTCTTCATGCACGATGGCTTCTCCTCATAATGGGAGCCTTACAAATGTGCGTTTTATACAGAAAATTACAAGGGGTGAATCAGGCTCCATACTTAACAATCTCCCACTTGGAGACTGATCTCCAAACCAAACCTATGACTGCTTTCCTTCCTGGCTTCTTATCCTTGAATGCCAATTGAAGATGACCAAAAGCTCAACTTCTCCTTGTTGACCACCTTTGCAAACATGTCTGCAGGATTTTCACTTGTATGCACCTTTCTTTGCTTTAGTTGTCCCTCTTCCAAAAGAGTGCGTATGAAGTGATTTCTCACCTCAAGGTGCTTTGTCCTTGAATGAAAGGCTGAGTTCTTTGCAAGATGGATAGCGCTTTGGCTATCACTGTACAAGACACAATTGTCTTGTTTGAATCCAAGCTCTTCTAAGAATATGTGGAGCCACAGAATTTCTTTGCTTGCCTCCATCATTGCTACATACTCTGCTTCCATGGTGGTAGAAAGTGAGACCACTTTCTGCAGCTTTGAAGCACAGCTTATTGTTGTGCCTCCAACCGTGAATACATAGCCAGTAGTGCTCCTTTGAGTATCTTTGTCACCTGCCATATCTACCATACCCTTGAAGAAAAATATCAGTTCCTCCAAAATACAAAGCATTTGTTGTTGTCCCTTTTAAATACCTAAGTATCCACTTCACAGCTTGCCAGTGCTCTTTATCTAAGTTGTCCATGAACACACTTACAACTCCCACCGCATGTGCAATGTCTGGCCTTGTCCACACCATAGCATACATAAGAGAACCTACCGCTGCAGCATATGGAACTTTAGACATATAGGCTATCTCTTCTTGTGTCTTTGGACACATATCCTTGGTTAGTTTAAAGTGACCAGCCAAAGGTGTAGAAACCGTTTTTGCATTTTGCATTGCAAATCTTTCTAGTACCTTCTTGATGTAATCCTCTTGAGATAGCTTTATTGTCTTCTTCATCTTGTCCATTGATATCTTCATACCAAGTGTCCTCTTTGCAACACCTAAATCTTTCATTGAAAAAGATTTAGATAACTCCTCTTTTAGGTCTTTGATGTCCTGCATGTTAGCACTCGCAATCAACATGTCATCAACATACAACGTTAGGATGATGAACTTCCCATCTCCCAAATTCTTTGTGTAGATGCAGTGATCTGAGTTGCACCTTGTGAATCCGTGATCCAACATCCATCGATCGAACTTCAAGTACCATTGTCTTGATGCTTGCTTTAAACATACAAGCTCTTCTTTAATCTGCAAACCATTTTCTCCTTACCTTTTACTTCATATCCCTTTGGTTGAAGCATGTAGATTTCCTCCTCTAAGTCACCGTGAGGGAATGTCGTATTTACATCCATTTGCTCAAGATTTAGATCATGAGCAGCCACAAGGCTTAAGACAAGACTAATTGAGTTTCATTTTTACAACAGGAGAAAATATTTCTTTTGAGAAAACCCTTTTACCACAAGCCTAGACTTGTACCTCTTCTTCCCACCTTCTTCTTCCTTTAGCTTATACACCCATTTGTTATGAAGTGCCCGCTTACCTTTAGGCAACTCAACCAACTCCCATGTTTGGTTGCGATGTAATGAGTCCATCTCCACTTGCATGCTCTTCGTCCATTCTTTTTTGGATTCATGCTGCATAGCTTCTTCGTATGATTTCGGCTCTCCAGAATCTGAGATCAAGAGATGGTTGAAGGAAAGAACGAACCTTTCTGGAGGTCTACTTGCTCTAGTAGATCTTTGGGGAATAGGTTGAGCCTCCTCATTTGGTTGACGTTGTTGCACATTGTCACCGTTTGCAGTCCTTGAGTCTTCACCGTCCTCAAGCTCCATGTACTCATCACCTGTTTCTTTTGTTTGTTTTCTTTCCAAGTAATCTTTGTACATATTTTGTTCGTTGAAAATTACATCCCTATTTCTAAAGATTTTACCATCTTTAGGATTCCATAGGCGATACCCAAAGTCACCTTCTCCATAGCCAATGAAGAAACACTTTTTGGACTTTGCATCTAGCTTTGACCTTAGGCTTCTATCTATGTGCATGAAAGCCTCACACCCAAACACTTTGAGAAATGCATAATTCACTGGTTTACCTGTCCATGCCTCTTCTGGAACTCCCCCATCCAATGCCGTAGAGGTCACCGATTGATTAAGTACACAAACGTACTTAAGCTTCCGCCCAAAGCTCAAGAGGTACGCCTGCATGTAGACGCATGCTTCGTGCTTGCTCCATGATTGTTCTATTCATCCTTTCAGAAATTCGATTTTGTTGAGGTGTCCTTGGGGTTGTCCTTTACCTTCGAATGCCATTGATAGCACAAAAGCTTTCAAAATCTTGGCTATAATATTCGCCTCCATTGTCGAATCTGAGGCATTTAACCTTGGTACCTGTTTCATTCTCTACAAAGGCTTTCCACCTTTGAAATATGGAAAACACATCGGACTTATTCTTCATGACATAAACCCATGTTTTTCTAATCGCATCGTCTATGAATGTTACAAGTACAATGAGCCACCAAGTGATGGTGTACTGGTAGGACCCCAAACATCAGAATGAACCAACTCAAGGTTTTTTTTGTTTCATTTCCTCATTTTTGAAATTTTACCCTCTTTTATTTACCGTAAACACAATCTTCACAGAACTCTAAGTTCACGTCTTTCAAACCTGGTAGAAGCTCCTTTGTTTGAACGATTTGCATTCCTTTAGCACTCATATGCCCAAGCCGATAGTGCCACACCGCACTGTCGACTTCTTTAGCTATTGCACAAGTTGAAGATTGCATGTTGATAGTACACAAGTAAAGTGTACCGACCTTTTCTCCCTTGGCAACCACCAAAGATCCCTTTGAGATCTTCCACCGTTTGTTTTTGAATGCAATGTTGTGACCTTCATTGTCCAATTGTCCTGTAGAGATCAAATTTTTCCGAAGAGAAGGAACATGCCTAACATCTTTAAGATTCCATTCATTCCGTTAGTAGTTTTGACACAAATTGTACCTTTGCCGACAATTTCACAAGCTTCATCATCTCCCAAGTATACATACCCAAAGTTAACTTTGGTGTAATCTTGGAAATGTTGCTTGTGTGGTGTCGCATGGAACGAAGCCATAATCTACTATCCAAGATTAGACACATTATCTAATGAGAGAATTAGAGCATCTTGATCTACTTTACCTACCACGTTGGTCTCCGATGTTGGCTTGTTTACTTGAGACTCAGACTCCTTCTTCTTCTTGGACCATCAATCCTTCTTGATGTGGCCTTTCTTGCCGTAGTTCCAACATTCAAGAACTGACTTTGTGCGTGACTTGCTCCGCCTTGAGCGATCACGACCCTTTTGGTTTTTGAACCTCTCCTTAGGCCTTCCTCTTGTTTCCACTGACAATGCAACACTTGATGATTCTTCTGTGCTTCTCCTTCGCATTTCCTTGCTTAGGAGAATATCCACAATATCATCAAACTTAAGAGTATTTGTGCTAGAGATAGAGTTACTTACTGGCAAACCTTCTTATACATTGTGATGAATTTGTTTGAGTTGAGGATTCTCCTTGATCTTCCTAGTGGTGTATCATCCATGCCATACATGGCTTCAACATGTCTTACACCTCTTTGCAGGTGTTCGCTTACAGCCATCACAAGGCTGTCCCAACTATTCGGTAGAGACAATAGTATAAGAAGAGCTCGCACTTGATCATCAAAATTGATTTTCACCAATCAAAGTTGACTTATGTTTGTGTTAAAGTCATTTAGGTGCTCTGCAACTGAACCATTTTTTGCCATCTTTAGATTGAACAAGCGCTTCATAAGAAATACCTTATTAGATGCCGATGGTTTCTCGTAGAAGTCGTCAAGTGACTTCATCAAGTCCTCCGTGTTCTTCATCTCCAAAATATTGAAGGCCATCGTTGACGCCAAGCTTAACCGAATTTTTCCCAATGCTTTTCGATCAAGGACAATCCATGCTTCATCTGCCATCGTTGCGGGCTTCTTTGCAAGACCGCCTAGTGGCAAGTAGAGATCCTTCTAGTAGAGATAGTCTTCAATCTGCATCTTCCAATGTTGGTAGTTTTTGCCATTGAACTTCTTGATCTTGAGTTTCCCTTCGTCCGCCATTACTCCCACTCAATTCAAGGAATCCTTTCCTTGAGATACTTTAGCTACGAGCAAACCTTGCTCTGATACCGGATTTGGAAATAGGGCGTAGCTTAGTAGATAATTGAGTAGATTACTTAATGGAGAGAGATAATTTTCACACACAAGAGATTATAGAGTAGAGAGAGAGAGAGAGAGAGAGAGAGAGAGAGAGAGAGAGAGAGAGAGAGAATACACACGATATACGTGGTTCACCCAATGTGGGCTACGTCCACGGGAAAGCAGCCACTCAATGGCTTTAGTACTTCAAAACAAAAAGTAGGCTACCAAGGGATTATACCCTTTTGGAGCTCTCGCCTTGCTTCACTCTCACCACCTCACACCCACCTTGTTGCATCAACTTCACACTCTAAAATGTGTGTAGAAATGGCCTCCTTTTATAGGCCAAAAGGGTTGCCCTCTCTCATGAGAGGCAGCCATGCCGCCCTTGTGTAGATAAGTCCAAATCAGACCCTCCAATCCGCCCATGTGTGGCCGCCCTTGAGAAGACAAGTCCTCCTTTGAAATCGGCCACCGGCCATTGACTTCCGGCCACCGGCCAACCGGCCAAACGACTGGCCGTTTTTCGACCAGTTTCCGGCCGCCGGCCGGCCATAACATTCTGGCGAGGCGAAAAGGAATATTTCAGACTGTCCGTCAAAAGTTTGGTTTCCGACAAGTGATTTTCTTTTCCGGCGAGTGATTTTTCTTCACGCACAATGGCTTCTCCTCATAATGGGGGCCTTACAAATGTGCATTTTTAATACAAAAAATTACAAGGGGTAAATCAGGCTCCATACTTAACACATCCATAGTGTCATATAGAGATCCTAGAATGACCAATAACTTTTGGAAGGGTCTTTTTGAAAATCTAGGTACAAGGTTAAATTTCTCCTCGGCCTATCATCCCCAAATGAATGGCCAAAGTGAGATAGCTAACCTTACGATTCTATATCTATTAAAAACCTATGTTACGTAAGTAGATCAACACTCACAATCGGAAAAATACCTACCCAATGTAGAGTATGCGTATAATAACATTGTACATACTTCTACGGGAAATGCATCTTCAGAATAGCTTTAGCCTTTAAGGAAAATGGCTGGGTCTTGCTAAAGTTCCCCAAGGCTCGTTTGAGGCATACTTCGGGCAAGAATCCTACAGGACACTAAAAGCATTATGCTAACTTAGCAAAAAGATACTATGGTCTCTTTCAAATTCTTAGGCCAATCAATGAGATGGCTTATCAATTAAAGTTGCCCAATCATTGGCTCATACACAATGCTTTTCATGTGAGCCTAATCAAGCCTTATAGAGGAGAGCCACCAAAGGAAGCAGTCATTGAAGACCCTCCAAAGATTGAGGGTCAAGAAGAGGTGCTCCAACCCGAGTCCATCCTTCGACATGAATACAAGGTATTAAGACATGGTAAGATGATCGTCAATGATATCTTATTAAATTCAAAGAATTATCCTTTTGAAGATGCTAGATGGATGCAAGGCACGCAACTTAAGGATAACATGAACCTTGTCAATGCTTACAATGATTCAGTAGAGTAATCATATGTAAATTCATTTTAAATGAACAATGTTTTTGCCTTATAATCTCTCTCTCTCTTTCTTTTATTGTGCACAAATTTAAGAAGTATGCATGCTTAGGATCATGTTTGTGGCAACGACATCTCCCAAACACCAAGTAGAATTTGTCACTCTATCTTGAGAGAATAATATGGGCTAATGAGAATACATACTTGTGGCAGCTAAGTCTCTCCATTCTAGAATGATGTCGTAGGGGATCCTCTACCCGCTAGGAAACCATGGACTAATGACTAGGCTTTATCTTCTCTACCTCATAGTCGAGGACGACTATGATTTCAAAAGATAGGTAATGTCATAAAAACTACTATCTGACTTTTCCAAATGATTTTCTCATGTTAAACTGATCATTCAATATGGGAAGATAAAAGGGGAACAAGAGTTAGAATATTGGTATGTGTTGCTAGACCTATCTTAGCAGGGGATCAAAAGGAGAGAAAATAGGGTTCCAAATGGAGATGGCCTGTCAAAGAGCAATGTGTACCTAGTGGAGCTTCAAAAGACCTTAGGTTAAGCTTCATTAAATCCTCCAAAGGTTTGTGCCAAAGTACCTAGACCTAGGACTAGTGGGTGGAACCATGCCCCACCTTGTGTGGTAAGGTGATCCCCCAAAAGTCCAACTACTTGTCCACTTGCATGGGGTGAGACCTCCTTGTAGGGGGATGAGATAGAACACACACACACACACACACACACACACACACACACACACACACACACACACACACACACACACACACACACACACACACACACACACACACACACACACACACGCGCGCGCGCGCGCGCGTGCAAGGCTTGCTCAAGACACTAGAGCCCTAAAGGACACATGTTGAGCATCTAGCTGAGTTGCCCCCATTTAAGTTTAAAACCGATTAGATGACCTATGGCATGGACCAATGAGAATTAAGCCTAAGTAAATTGAACTTAAACATTTTAGAAAATCTTTGTTAAAACAACCAATGAGAAATGAGACCCCCCTAATTCCTATTGGACAGTTTACCAAGGGGTCCAATTAGAATTAAGCAGCCCATAAGCTAGCTTAATGCCTTTTGGCCAGTTGATTTACAGGTCCAAGAAGATTTTAGCTTCATTTAAATAATTGTATAAGGTCTCTCTAAAGGGGAAAGAAGGACACTCGTCACAAGGCTACACACCTTGCTTGCTATCTCTCATTGGCTAAGCCTTGGCATGGACCATTAAGATGCAAGCATGAGAAATTGCAAAAGGGGGGGTCGATCAAAATCAAGAAAAAACTCTCATTTTTGCATACTCAAGCAGACACACTCACACAACTCATGTGTTGAGAACTCCATTTCCTTCTCCAAGCATTGAGAAGTAGAGAGCCTACATCAACACCTCTTGGCTATGGAATGCAAATCCAAGCAAGAGTCAAGTTTCAAAGGCATGCTCATCTTCTCTACCATCTACATTACTATGTTAAGCTAAGATCTAAGAGTACTCTGTGGTAAGGAGAATACTTCTTTCTTGTATGTTACATCTTCTTCCTCTTCACTTTCCTCACTCCCTGCCAGCTCTCTTCACCTTTGAAGGTGTTTGAGGTCTTGGGATTGAGGCCGGGGACAAGTTTATGCTATTGTAAGTAAGTTTGATTGTTCTTTTGGGCATAATATTGGTGCATGAAGCTTTCCATCTTCATGGAATCAACAAGGTCTCAAGCTTGTTTCTTACTAATTTAGAATGGGTAGATTAACTTCTTTGTTATCCTCCTGTTCACAGCAAAAGATTGTATACACCCAAGTCTCGCTTTATTGCTCTTTGCTCAAGGGGGAGATTTGTCTTGTGTTTCTCATTTTATCATATTGTACTTGCGCAAGAAATTGCCATAAAGATAATATCTCTATTTTGGTAAGACCCGCATTGCATATTTCACAATTCCTAGCATTTTGCATCCTATGCATAATAAAACGAGCATTGCTCTATTATACGGAGATGATATGCTCTATATGGTCTGTTGTACGGAGACATGAACCGAGGAGATTATGAAGATGAAGAGCATAACAAACATCATGAAGAGCACGAATGGGAGTCAAGGAGGAAGAAGACCACCATGACACATGAAGGAACATAGTCTTCACCACTTTTATGATTATGATTATGATGTACTCTACAATTGAACCTAGGCATGACTAAATAGCCAGTTTTGTGAACCATAGAGTGTTGAATCAAATTGAACCACCTATGATGTACCAGTGTGCCATCACAAACCCTAGATGAATCACCTTAGAGTATCCATGACTAGTTCAAGGGGGAGTTTGTTGGGATTCCCCTAGCCATGGAGTGCTAAAGGAACACCCTCTCTCTCCATGACATGATGGCCATACACTTCCATGAAGCATACATGCATGCATACATCCGTGACCCATGAAGACACTATTAAATGAAGTCCAAAGACTACATTAAAGAAGGTCCATGACTTCTATGTTGGGCTAAAAAAGCACCACTTACTCAGTTCATTTTCAATCTAATGCATTGCTGTTTTCATTTGCACTTATAGTGAGCTTACTTGTTATTTTAATTCGTGATTAACCCCACATGCTAATCATTCATGAAGGGCACTAATACCCATCCGCCTTAATAGAAAGCAATCTCTATTGTTGGATTGTCTCTCAAGATCCAACAGATGATGTAATGAACACATGGATGAGGTTCTACTAATAACAACAGAGACACAACCTTTATTTATTTGGTTTTGTTTGTAGTTCCTAAAAAATGAGATCTTTTGAATTGAAATTCTTCTCAAGCAAACGTTCATCACATAAGCATTTTCTCGCAAAGTAGTCTACATTCATTTTAGGAGAAACATGAGTACTTGAGTTACTTTATAGGGGAAAAATTCAATATATTGTGATCGAAGATTAAGTGACCCCGTGGGATTCCCTATTAGTATTAGGGAGATTTCAGATGCATGCACCAAAACTGTCTTTTTGATCCCCTATATACATGGTTCTCCTTTGTAAAAACTCCCCTATTGTACACTCACATAACACCATACGGTAAACCTACGTGAATACCTCAGGTAAGTAACAACTTTTAAGTTATTTCTTGATTTATGAAAAATGCTAAATTACAAAACTACAATTGTGAGTAACTTTACATAAGTATATAATGCTATAAAAAAGCCAGCCAAACATGACTAGCTATAGTAATAGGGTTGAATTTAGCTCATCATAAGCTACCACATCATCAATATAATGAGAATTGGCATACAAACAAATGAATGTGCCACTGCATCTAGAAAATGAGGCAACTGGACTAAAACTAGCTCAATCGACCAATAAAAAGCCCACAACAATAATAATGGGCCTAAAATGCATATGCGTAGCTAATCCAGACATACAACCATGAAATGCAACTTAGAATGACACCATCTGGAGATGACTTATCTCCAATATTTGTAAGCACTAAATGAGACATATTGACACCCCACACATAAGGGGGTAACTTGTTAGAAAGGAAAGATGCCAGTATGCCAAAACCGGCAAAATTGCAATTGTGACATTGTTTGAGCAATAAATGTGGAGGCGAAAAGCAAGCTACATTAGCGTTGCAGGTGTATGTGGCTCAAGGAGACACGTTTTTGGTGATGGAGAGCGATGGTCTGAGTTTGATTTAGAGCATCAGTCTCTTCCCCAACCGGCAACAGCTTGTACCCGGCCCCATTTCCACCTACTAGTGCCAGTGATGTTGGGCAACTATGCACGCGCATGACCACTCAGACACGCTAGTTGCAAGCGGTTAATGTTACGCCCCACACAGGAGGGGGTAACTTGTTAGAAAGGAAAGATGTGACATACGATTAGAATTCAATCTCACATACACATGAAAAGGAGGGGGGGGGGGGGGGGGGGGGGGGGGGGGGGGTAATAGAGCCAATTTCTAACTACACCCATTTGGAGTGTCATTATTGGTAACTCAATAACGGCTACCCCCCCTCGTGTGGACAACCCCTTAGTGTTAGGCTAGGGTCATGCGAGGCTTAGTTATCCCAACAGACTGTTGACAAGCTCTGACATGAAGCAGCTTTCCACCGGCTTAGTTTTTGTAACTATGCCTAAAAAGGCATAGTTACAAAAACCCCCCTTTCCATTGTTGGTTAGCTTAGCAATTCTCTCTCCCTTTCTCTACCTATTGCCCCCGGTGAGCTCTTGTAAGACGTCGTCGAGAGGCTTACATATAACTAAGCCTCGCGTGACCACGCCCCTAAACTATGGTCATTCATTACTTAGTTATCAGTTATTTGAACAAATAACTGAGTCTCATTCTTGGTCACATGCAAAAAAGAACATTAAATGAGTTATTAAGCCTACCCTTTGTAACTATGCCGATTTTGGCATAGTTGTGAAGTTCAAGGCATAGTTAGGAGGATGAATGAATAAGTAAGTCTTGCATGACCATGCAAGAGGCTTAGTTATTTACTTAATGCTTTGTATGGGAATAGTTGGCATAGTTATCAATAACTGATAACTAAGCCTCGGGTGACCACCCCCTTATGTATACTATTGTGTGGGAGATAGTTGAAAGTAGGGACATACAGTCTACATTAACCAAGAAGTAGAAGAAGAAGAGGAAGAAGAGAGTTGTAACCTGTAAGAGACCATAAAGATCTAGCCGACGAAGAGAGTTGAACTCAAGACCTGTTAGTAAAGAGAAAGCGTATAGATACGTGTGCACTGTGTAGGCTATGTATTGTCCGGTATTGGAACCTTACAGAGAGATGAGAAAAGAGAGTGTTAAGAAAATTTTCTTTCTATAAACTGCAACAGGAAATTTTCAGCGAATTGGGCAGGATGCAGGAGCTGGGCATGTCGATTGTCCTCTGTATATGCGTCCTCGCATGCCTACCCACCTCGGTTTGTCTCTTCAGCTCACTTTGCCATGTTCCAAAATTTCTGCCTTAAGGTTTGCTTTGGGAGCTCTACCTATTATTATAGGCAAGCGTTTTGGGCCCTGATTACCCACTCAAGCAGGTTTTTTTTTTTCGGGTCTTTGGGTTTGGTGGTGGGTTATGAGTCCTCGTCATCCACTCTAATCACTTTGAATGCCTCTGTTTTGCTCCCATATTCCCATTCTATGTTGTGACTAATTTTTGGTTCAGGTTATGAATCCTTCATCACCCATTTATACATAAGCTGCTAATTATTCACCCAAAGAGTTAGGCCTTGCAGAGCAGTCTTTTGTGCGGCATTGGCCAGAGATGCTTTAGTCTACTGCTTAAAGATCAGGAAATCCTGAGAATGTTTCCATTGAGCATCATTCTTTTTTTTAATGCAAAACCAAATTATCTACAATGGAAAATGTTAAGAAACCTCTTTGCATTACTGAATTTGGTTGGTTTACCATCTTTAAGACTAGGTATTGTTTGTTGTCTGAAGCAAGCTCTTCCAGAGAGAAGCTGTGTGGTAGAAGCCCACTGTGGAGGCAGTGCTACAAACTAAGCATCAAATACTGCATCATGTAGCCTGGCCAAAGCATAAGTCTGCTAACCTTTGTGTTCCATGTGAGTTTGAATTCCTCAATCAATGCACAGTCGAACCACTAGCATTGTCTTTGGCAATGACTTTATACATTTGACGTATTGCTTGGAAGCCATTTTTTCGTTTCTATGTGGGGCAGGCATTGATATATGTTTTGATAGGTGGTAGTAATATAGCAATGTTTATTTAGGGTGTATCGTTGATGACATCGTTTGCAAAGAGGACTAAGACGTGTGTAGTGATAGAGCAACTTGGCTGTTTCCACAGGGTTCTGAGTACAATCTTGCATTTAGTAGCACATACTCTTGTGAGTCATGGTCTTTGAGGAGAGTGTAATCTCTTTCTCATGGTGTGATTCTCTCTTCAAAACATACGGAGGGAGCTATCTCTCGAGATGCGGACAGTACAATTTTAAATGGAAGTATGGCCCTTTTTGGAGTCTCTGAGCTACGTGTTGGCCCTTTATCTATTGATTACTTATGTTACAGTATATTTGTGTGCTCGTTTTTCACTTTGGATGCAGTTGAGTAAGGTTTCTGATAGAAAGAAGTTTTACCCATATTCAAAGAAATTTGGAACAGTGAGGACTCATTTTGAGCTTTTAATTTGGATGAGAACCCCAAGACTCTATCTTTCTTCTATATTCTGTTGTTCAAATTCTGTGTCTGACTTTTCTGGAAATTAAAGGAATTTTGAACAACATTCCACCTCTTTTCTGTGAATGTGGTTTGGAAGAAGTTATTATGGATGGCCTTTTTTTGGTCAGGAATTTTCAGCATGGACAATCAACACATCAACATGAGATTCATTGCTCACGAGAAAGGAGTAGGACTGCTTGGAAAATTATTGATGAGGTGATTGTGATGTTCTTATTCAGTAGATTAAGCACAATTTATAAGCTTGCAAAAAGGTGGAAGATTTATTGGTTTAATAACAACTAATATATTTTCATGAAAATTTTGCATGTATTTCATTGCGTGCTAAAACGCAGAGCCAATATTGGCTTCATTTGGACTGAGCATATAAGATGGTTACAAATCTACACCTTTACATACGTGGCGGCCCATAGCAAGATTTGAGGACATCATGTTTATTTACATTTGCAAAAGGCCTAAATGATTTATGAGACCAAACCATTATCATTGTCATATGATCCAATGTCTACTACAAAAGAATAATTCAAAAAATGCTAAAGTGGTAGACAAACAAGTAAATCAATGGAGTCAGCTGTAGCATTCATGGGCCGCGTCATCATGGATTTTCTCCTCTGTAAATTACCTCATATTTCTCTGTAGCTTTATTCAACATGGTCCCTTATACTTGAAGTGTCGTGTCCCGTGGTTCAGTTGACAGGTGTTGCTATGGTATTTTCTGAATACATCCTCTGCTAGAATGTGTCAGATTCGCTATAAAGCATCTATCTATCAGCAGAACTCTATCAAGAAAGACCAAGGCATGTGTGAATTGTATAATTCATCACCCTAGAGTGTAGATAGGGCCCAAAGTTCTTCACAATGGAATCGTACTTTGTTTTTCATACTCATAATACATTGGGCATCGACATATGTACTACTCCTCCGACTCTGGTGGTTTGTGACTTAGCTGGAATATCTTTGACTTTGAATGCATCGAAGTACTTTTACGTGTCTCTATCTCCACGCAACTGATGATAGGAGGTGCGAAGCTGTCCTTGACACATCAAAGTGTGTGCAAGCGATGTGAATCCTTGTATATTGGCTGTATGATAAATCCATTCTGAGTAATGTGAAAAAAATACTCTGTAAAAAGCCAGTGTTTCCCAAACTCTTGGGTAGTGTCACCCATGTCCTCCTTGTGTGAGATCCTTTCTGATAATCTAGTATATCTAAATGGTGAATGAGAGTGATGGTGTGTTCAAGGAGTAGTGAAAGGGTGGCAATCTTTTAGTAGCTGAGCCATGTAGCTAAAAGCCACATTTATACATACCATTATCTAGAGTCTCCCCCCATGGCTGCTGTTGAGATGATTCCAGGGCCAATCCAGCATAACAATGACTTGAAAGCTCCCACAAGCATGTTTGTAAGATATTGATCTAGTAGGTGCCTCAACAGAATCCATGTAGCTCCCAATTCAACTCGAATGACCTCGTGTGGCATTGGGGTTTACACCGGATCATCTTGGAGATCATTGTGACTGGTGGTCTCTCCATAGATCAATCTGCCAGTCTTTAACATTCAAAACTGATTCTCTATGCTGTGCGTAGCTCCCTAATGCATCTAAATGTCTCTATAACTTGTTTAGCAAGTAGCAACGAGAACAAGATCAGTTGTATAAAGCAACGAGGGTATTCGAATGCTTGATAGCTGTGCACCTCTATCAATATAGCTTGATACCTCATCAACACACATACCGAAAAGCATAGGAGAGATTGGATTATCCCTTCTTCACTCCAACAGTGAAGTGATTTGTGTCTGATAGGCCCTTGGGTGTCAAAATAGGTGGCAGAAGATGCAGTGATGACACAGATTGGCCCTCCGATTTGTTGGACACCTCCACTTGAAGCTAAGAAAGAAGAAAAGTTACGAGAGGTGCTTACATGCATTGGTTAGTTGAGTGATTGTTGAATCTAGGATCAGACTGTGATGTTTTTAGTGATCTTGTAGTGAAGAGTGCTTACCGAGAGACGATACCTGTATTGGCCATTCTGGTATTAGGATTTGCAGAAGGAGTGGAGGCTTCTCTAGCACGCCTTTGTCGGAATGTTATTGAAATCAAAGCATTGAGTTTCATCGTGATTTTGTGGTCAAGAATTCGAATGGATGTGATGTAGTACTTAAAATATCGAATATCGGTACGGTATGGGAAGACTGATAAATATGCGTTTGGAATGCAACCTTGTGTCAAAGTGTAGGGGAAGGTGTGGTGACAAAGAGAATGCATGGGGGAGAGAGAGAGGAGAAGAGGAGAGAGAAAAATGCTAGAGAGAGAAGATGGAGATTGTTGACAATCCATGCAGGGTACAACTCTGCTATCACAAAAGAATACAAGGCTGCGCACACTGTTACGAGATGTCAAGATATAGGGGGCTTGCAAAAGTGCTCGACCTAGCCTTAAAACCCCACAACTCGTAAATTTGGGAAAATCTGCTAAAAAATTGGGTGCCCACTAGAAACAAGTGGCTGGTTTGACCAAATTTAGGAAAAACCCTTAACATGCCTAGAATCGAGAAAAGCCTCACAAGGTTGGGCATAGCCACAAGAACTTAGAAGCCCTCACTCACAAGATGTAGACGGAGAAACCCAAGAGATGACCTCCAAAATTGTAACACCCCCTCTCAGATTCTACAAGACGAGGGATCTAGGCTCTTAGTGTCACGTGACACATCCCAACCCTATGTGTCCGTGGACAAGCTACACCAAAGCAAGGTTTCCGTCAAGTCCAGTCAAGTTAGATTAGAAGTGATCTGGCACTTTTGTGAGTCTATTCGTAGACCATGCATGCCCAGTCACTCAGTATAGATGCATATCCAGTCACTCAGTATAGATGCATATCCTCTGGTTGCACACTGCATAAGCATAAGCATTTCCATCAGATTCCATCGGAGTCAGTTTGGGGATTTTTCAGATGACTTTATCCCATTTTTCCCTATTTTTAACATTTTTCACTTATTTATTAAGTGACTTTTGTCGGGTACTCAGTAGGGCAAATTGGGTAAGTTAATATATAAGCAAACCCAAGTTAGCACAAATTGGCAGATGAGCAAAAACACAGCTGGCTTCCCCAAGCAACAGGTGTCCCACCCTCTCTCAGCAAGACCCTCCCCAAACCCTTGGCGAGGCCACTCCACCCAGAGCCAGCGTTTTCATCATAGCTTGCCTCTCCATCCTTGGGCGCTTTTCAGAACCTGCCATCGCCACCAAGTCCATACTTCCCCTGGCGTTTTTACCACCATCTGGCAGCAGCATCCCCAAGATTTACTAACGCTAGCATTGCTTGAAGATCTGCAGCGATTTCAGCCTAAAAACGCTATTCAGCCTGCAGTACAACCTGCGTTTTTAACCTCAGTTTCAGCCTTGGAAAACGCAGCAGATTCCAAGCGTTTTCAGCCGGCAACAGCCCTTCAAAAACGCAGCCAGATCCTCTACTTCAGCGTTTATTTTCAGCATAGTTACATCAGCGTTTTCTTCATCATTTCAGCCTCGAAACAGTCCATGAAAATCAGCAGATAGAAGATCCCAATTTTCAGCCACGAAGTCGTCGTCGTCATCACTGTCGTCGTCATCAGCATAGTCCCGTTGCATCAGTGCATTGCATTTGCATTGTACACTTTTGTGGAATCAAAGATTAGACCACTCTCGCCGACGAGAGTGGGCCTTGGGAGGAGGGTTTTACAACCTCTCAGGTGTCGTATCTCTTCTCTCTCCCTCATTCACTTGCATGCACAATATCCACTCACTTTGTTCGTGACCACAACACTCTACAAGACGGAAAGCTCTCTCTTTCCCTAAGAACTAAAAGGAACCTTGAGCAATAAAGATCACTAATCTTGAGAAAATACAACATTCATTCCACTGCACCTTACATTGGTATCAGAGCTTTGGAAGTGTTCGGCATTACTCAAGGAAAGAACCACAAGAAATTTTTTTGCTTGTTCGGTTTGAAAGGGGTCAGGACTCGCCGTCAGCGCGTAGACTTGCCCGAGGCAGCCATTGAGGCTTTCGCAGCTCTCAAGGTTGTGGTGATGGAAGCACTGTGTCTTATCCTTGCCTCTTGGGATGATCCCTTTGAGGTATGGACGGATGCGAGCAATGTTGCCATAGGCGCTGTGCTCCAGCAGCATGGTTGCCCAGTAGCTTTCCTTTGCCGAAAGCTCAATAGTGCGGAAAAGAATTATTTAGTTTATGATAAAGAACTGTTGTCAGTCATTCACTCTCTTAAGCATTGGAAGCATTTTTTGTATGGTAGAGAGTTTACAGTACGCACAGATCATCAAGCCCTCAAGTGGCTCCAGTCTATGCCTAGTGGACATTGGAGTGATCGCCAAGTGCGGTGGTCACAATTTTTTGAGCAATTTTGAGGTTTGATTGAGTATGTGCCTGGAAAAGCTAACCTTGTTGTGCAGATGCGTTGAGTCGCAAGGGACAGATTTTGGCTCTTGAGTCAAGAACCACATTTTCTATACAGGGTGAGTCTTTTGACAGCATGAAGAATCAGTATGCAGATTCGGTGTTTGGTAAGTATTGGTTGCAGGCTCTTGCTTCCCAAGGACCCAGTAACTATCTCATTCGTGATGGATTGTTATTTTTTGGTCAGCGTCTATGTGTGTTGCCCTCTCTTAGGCCAGCCATATTGCATGATGCACATGACTCTCTCATGGGTGGGCACATGGGTATGAACATTACATTGGAAAAGATTGAACGATTTTTCTATTGGCCTAAAATGCGAAAAGATGTGTTTAGTTATGTCACACATTGCACCATATGTCAAAAAGTAAAAGCTCCTCGGGGTAAGCAGCAAGGCCTCTTGCTTCCGCTGCCTATTCCAGAGGGACCTTTTCAGGATATCTCTATGGATTTTGTGACTAACTTACCACCAAGTCAGCATTCAAGGAACACTCAATATTTAACTATTGTTGATGGTTTCAGCAAATTCTGTATGTTGATTCCTTGTAAGGCCACAGTTACTGCACAAGATGTTGCACGATTGTTCATAAAGCATTGTACCCCCTCTGTGGTTTGCCAAAGTCCATTGTTTCAGATAGGGATGTTAAGTTTACGTCCAACTTTTGGCGTGCACTCTTTGAAAATTTTGGCACAAAGTTGAATTTTTCATCCGCTTTTCATCCACAGTCAGATGGTCAAACGGAAATTTTTAATCAGTTGGCTTTTGATGTGCTGAAGTCTTATGTACATGATCAGCAGTCTCAATGGGAGCTCTATCTCCCATTGGTACAGGCTATTCTCAATGATCCCTTCTCTTCTGCTATTGGTCGAACTCCGTATGAGGCAGCTTTTGGCCGTCGATTCCAATCCCCCCTGTTGACTCGATCGGTCAGTCAAATGCCTGATGCCAATGCTGCGAGTCAGTCATTGGATGAGATTTCTGAGGGTGTGTAACAAACTGCTGACGTGTCAAAGCCTAAAGAATGGAGTCAACTTACAGATGTGGCCGAGGGGCCTAAACCCTAATTTCTGCCAGAAACCCTAACTGCTAAAACCCTAATTCTGGAAACCCTAACCCTAAAACTTGCAAACCCTAATTTCTGCCAGAAACCCTAACTGCTAAAACCCTAATTTTGGAAACCCTAACCCTAAAACCTGCAAACCCTAATTCTGTTGCCAGAACCCTAACACTGTAGAAACCCTAACCCTAACCCTAAGGACAGATTTCTGCGTTTTGCGTTGGCTGATGACGTGGCAGGTTGTACGGATTTCCGTGATTTACGCTGGTAGCTTTTGGCATTGCTTTTTGGACCAGAAGCTTTTGAGTTTGAAAGTTTTTTCATGTAAACTGCTTTTTGGACTAGAAGCTTTTGAGTTTCAAAGCTTTTCATGTAAACTGCTTTTTAGGCCAAGGGCCTTTAAATATGAGGCTAGGGCTCATTCTCTGGCATGCTTCCTGGAGAATGTGCAGAGTTTGGAGTACCGGCTTGTACTTTGATGATGCAATATAAAGAAATACCGAAAGGGGCGCCAAGGTTTGGGGCCAATACTCTCTAGGGTGGAATTCCGCCACTCCGTGTCGCGTGTCGTCTCTCTCTCTCTCTCTCTCTCTCTCTCAGTTCAGTTGTTATTGAAGCGCTAAAAGTTTGTTCAGTCTGTTCTTTTCTATTGGCACGTGTTGCCCGCCTTGTGACAGTGGTATCAGAGCATCAGGCGTGTGCTTTTTTGAAAGCATACCGGTCCTACAAAAGAGCAGACAGAGCTATTGGAATTGAATTATATTTGAGGTATCAGCCACTCCCACCCTTACACTATCGTGCATGAGGCGCGCTCCCATCTTCACCGCACATGTCTTACAGGGCATAAGCCAATTAAGATCCCTTGCAAGAGAAGGATCCAGATTTGTTTCAAGTCACTGTTTTTCTCAGAAGCAATGCCATGCAGATGTTGATGTCTACAGCTACCAAGCAGCATACTCCAAGTACTTGGCAAGCTTTCAAGAAATTTTTTTGCCCGAAGTTATATGGTTTCTGACATCTTCCTTCAGAGTGCAACTTCTGGCAGAGTGGGGTATCCTGAAATGCTTGCCATGGAAACCCTAGCAGATCATAACTTGAAATTTCTCGACATCTCTCAGTAGATGTCTCTTCACGAGCTGATGACCTTGGAGGTTTAGTGTGATTGCTATCTTTTGGGACTACCATTGTCGCCAAAGAAACACTGTCTGTCCAAGAGCTGATGGACCATCCTGTGCTCGGCTACGGCCTCATGGAAGGAACCTAACCCTAATTTTTGGTGCAGGTTTCAAGATGGAAAGTCAATCGACTTTTTGAGCTCGACTGATGTTGAGATTGCTTTTTTAAGTTTGAAATCTATTTGAGAACTTGTTTGGTGATCCTGTTTGGAATTTGTTTGAAATGGATGGTATCTGTTTGAACCTGTCTTGGTGCCGATTTGAATTGTTTGACTCTGGTTTTAATACTGGTTTCAGTGATTGGTGATTTTACTCCCGGGTGGAGTAGTGAGAAATTATGTTTGAGAATACTTGTTCATACTCATGGCCCGGACCCTTGTGGTTATTTGCGGGGGGAGTATTGAATGATTGAAAAGTGTTGTTGTTACTCATGGCCCGGACCCTTGTGGTTATTTACGGGGGGAGTATTGTTGTTGTTACTCATGGCCCGGACCTAGATGGTTATGCGGGAGGAGTATTAAGAAGTCTGAGTAGTGGTTACTCTCATCACCTCCAAACGACGCAGGCTGCGGTCTGGGGGGCGTTTGGTTGTAAAAGGCCTCTATATCTCATGGCCCGCACCTTTTTAGGTTATTTGTGGGAGGAGTGATGAGGGAGTCGTTGAACAGCTCGTGGCCCGGACCTGGATGGTTATTTGCGGGGGGAGTGTTCATCGGTGGCTTTATGTTTCTATGTCTTGTAACATGCATATGTAAGCATTTGTGTTGCATTGTGATGTGCCAACTACTGAATATTCCTAATTGGATGAGATTGCCTGGGTATGTAATTTTAGTGCATCAAGACACCTGTGGAAGATCAGTACGGTCTGGGTGTGATGGCTAAGTTTACTACGCCGGAATATCAAGAGTTCCGATATGGACGAAAGGAGAAGCTAACTCCTTGATCAAAACAGCCGAAAGGAGAAGCTAACTCCTTGATCAAAAGAGCAAAAAGGAGAAGCTAACTCCTTAATAAAAAGAGCAAACTGATTGTCCCTTGGAATGTCCCTTGGAATGACCCTGGGAAATTTTTGAACTAACTTGAGTTGTTTTGCAGATATGCTGTAATCGCGGACGATTACTCTCTTTTAAGAAGGGGAGATGTAACAAACTGTTGACGTGTCAAAGCCTAAAGAATGGAGTCAACTTACAGATGTGGCCGAGGGGCCTAAACCCTAATTTTTGCCAGAAACCCTAACTGTTGAAACCCTAATTCTGGAAACCTTAACCCTAAAACCTGCAAACCCTAATTTTTGCCAGAAACCCTAACTGCTGAAACCCTAATATTGGAAATCCTAACCCTAAAACCTGCAAACTCTAATTTTGTTGCCAGAAACCCTAAAACTGTAGAAACCCTAACCCTAACCCTAAGGACAGATTTCTACGTTTTGCGCTGGCTGATGACGTGGCAGGCTGTACAGATTTCCGTGATTTACGTTTGCAGCTTTTGGCATTGCTTTTTGGACCAGAAGCTTTTGAGTTTCAAAGCTTTTCATATAAACTGCTTTTTAGGCCAAGGGCCTTTAAATATGAGGCTAGGGCTCATTCTCTGGCATGCTTCCTGGAGAATGTGCAGAGTCTGGAGTACCGGCTTGTACTTTGATGATGCAATATAAAGAAATACCGAAAGGGGCGCCAAGGTTTGGGGCCAATACTCTCTAGGGTGGAATTCCGCCACTCCGTGTCGCGTGTCGTCTCTCTCTCTCTCTCTCTCTCTCTCTCAGTTCAGTTGTTATTGAAGCGCTAAAAGTTTGTTCAGTCTGTTCTTTTCTATTGGCACGTGTTGTCCGCCTTGTGACAGGGTGTGAAGCTTCGGCTAAGCAAGGCTTAGGAATCTTATTCTAGACAGGCTAACAAGCATCGTCAGGAGATCTCGATCAAGGAAGGAGATTGGGTATATCTACGAATCATGAAACAGCATCTTAAGCAAGTTGGAAAGAAATGTCCTAAGTTATCTTTTCGTATGTATGGTCCATTTCCAGTCATCAAAAAGATTAATGAGGTTTCAATGAAATTGAAGTTGCCTAACTCATAGTCAATGCACAACGTTTTCCATGTTTCTTGGTTGAAAGTGTTTCAGGGAACACCTCCAAAAGACGTTTCGGAAGAAGAACCGGAGATCATCGATGAAGCAGAAGTCATGGAGCCGGAGCAAGTCTTGTTGCATCGGTTTCGCCATGGTTCGAAGAAACAAGTACGACAATATTTTTTGAAGTTCAAAGATCGAGGAACCCACGAAGCGGTGTGGGTAGATGAAGAGTTCTTCAAGGATTATTCAGAGTTGTTGGCAGACTACAAGGAAGCCATGCAGCTCGGTACCAGTACCTCACTTTAAACAGGAGGGGATGTCACGTGACACATCCCAACCCTATGTGTCCGTGGACAAGCTACACCAAAGCAGGGTTTCCGTCAAGTCCAATCAAGTTAGATTAGAAGTGATCTGGCACTTTTGTGAGTCTATTCGTAGACCGTGCATGCCCAGTCACTCAGTATAGATGCATATCCTCTGGTTGCACACTGCATAAGCATAAGCATTTCCATCAGAGTCAGTTTGGGGATTTTTCAGATGACTTAATCCCATTTTTCCCTATTTTTAACATTTTTCACTTATTTATTAAGTGACTTTTGTTGGGTACTCAGTAGGGCAAATTGGGTAAGTTAATATATAAGCAAACCCAAGTTAGCACAAATTGGCAGATGAGCAAAGACATAGCAGGCTTCCCCAAGCAACAGGTGTCCCACCCTCTCTTAGCAAGACCCTCCCCAAACCCTTGGCGAGGCCACTCCACCCAGAGCCAGTGTTTTCATCATAGCTTGCCTCTCCATCCTTGGGCGCTTTCCAGAACCTGCCATCGCCACCAAGTCCATACTTCCCCTGGCGTTTTTACCACCATCTGGCAGCAGCATCCCCAAGATTTACTAACGCTAGCATTGCTTGAAGATCTGCAGCGATTTCAGCCTAAAAACGCTACTCAGCCTGCAGTACAACCTGTGTTTTTAACCTCAATTTCAGCCTTGGAAAACGCAGCAGATTCCAAGCGTTTTCAGCCGGCAACAGCCCTTCAAAAATGCAGCCAGATCCTCTACTTCAGCGTTTATTTTCAGCATAGTTACATCAGCTTTTTCTTCATCATTTCAGCCCTGAAACAGTCCATGAAAATCAGCAGATAGAAGATCCCAATTTTCAGCCACGAAGTCGTCGTCGTCGTCATCGGCATAGTCCTGTTGCATCAGTGCATTGCATTCGCATTGTACACTTTTGTGCAATCAAAGTTTAGACCACTCTCGCCGACGAGAGTGGGGCCTTCGGAGTAGGATTTTACAACCTCTCGGGTGTCGTATCTCTTCTCTCCTTCTCTCAGTCTCATTCACTTGCACGCACAATATCCACTCACTTTGTTCGTGACCACAACACTCTACAAGACGGAAAGCTCTCTCTTTCGCTAAGAACTAAAAGGAACCTTGAGCAATAAAGATCACTAATCTTTAGAAAATACAACATTCATTCCGCTGCACCTTACACTCAGAGAGTGAAGGAGGAATCTGCAAGTCTAGTCTGCCATTGCATACAACACATCTCTCTACAAAACACCACAGGCACTAGGATAGACAATCTTGTCCATCAATGGCAACATGCAGGGCCCATCATCTCCATCAGTGTTTGCCATGGACCTGTGTCAGAGCCATACAGGCTAGAGCTTCTCCACTTGTTTACCATGTTGGAGATCGTTTGCGTCGCCTCTAAAAACTAGTCAAACCATCTTGCTTCAAAGTTCGGTTCACAATGATGCCAGATGCCAATAGACACGTGTTCAACAAAGATGTACAAGCTTGGAATCGTCTGCCACACCATCCTCTGAAGATCGAATAGATCCTTTAGGCTTTGCCAAGGAAGTAGGAGCCACTCTAGTTGTGGTGCTGAGAAAGAAATTTGACAAAAGTGCTATCCAAGCATGAGTCTTTGTGAGTTCTTGGAAGACGAAGGTAGGTGAACCAAGTGTGTAAAAGCCGGAATATGTGCGGACTTCGAATCCAACTTTGACTTCTTTCGGTAATTTCCTTCGAATATGCCCATGTTCTCCACACTTACGATGTCGCAAAGGAATGACGTGGCATGCCTAACCGGAAGGAGCTCGTTGAGAGGACATGAAGGTCTAAAGCCAGAAAGTGTGGCCGAGGGGCCTACAAAAGGGGTTAGGGTTTTTAAATGAAAACCTAACCCTACCGACTTATGGACACTGGTTGAGGGGCCTAAACCCTAAAATATCAAAAGCGGGAGGACTGACTGGAACTTTCGCGATTTGCGCTGACCATGCTGACGTGGCATGACGATTGATTTTTTGGATTTTGTGTTGGCTTGGCAGAATTGCGCAAGCTTTTTGGATGTGAAGCCTTTGTGGCTTTGCATTAGGGAATCCCTTGTACGTTTATAAGTGCCCAGAGGGCCGCACTCTAGAGAGCATCTCGATGCAGAGTCTTGGACCCTTAGGGAGTTGTACCTTTGTGAAGCAATAATAAATAAATACTGGAGGGGAGGCCAGTCTTTGGGGCCAATGCATCTGCGGATGGAACTCTACCGTTTTGTGTAGACCCTCTCTCAGATTCTTGAAAAATTCGAGAAGGGACAAGGAGCCATCTAGCAGTTCAGAGGAGGAGTCTCATGCTTTGGTGACAGTTCAAACAGTGAGAAAAAGAACCAGAAGACCGCTTCATGCCGCTGACCGTCTGTCTTGGAGGAGTGCTTAGGGCGTTGTTCGTGGTGTCTTGTAACATGCATATGTGAGCATTTGTGTTGCATTGCGATGTGTCAACTATTGAATCTTCCTAATTGGTTGAGATTGCCTCGGTCTGTAATTTTAGTGCATCAAGACACCGCCTCTCTCCGTGCTGCTAGTATGTGATCTCCTAGTCGAACAATGTACTGAAAGAAAGGGGGAGGGGCTGTCGGAGGTGAGACTGAGGTGGAGGGTGGAGCAGGGACCACGTCTTGCTGAAGGGGGTCGAAACTATTCCCCATGGGAACCTACTGCTGTTGGACTGGAGCCTGGGGACCACTCTGAGTGCCAGGCTGGCGTGGTGGTCCATGTCGACGTCGACCACGAACCTGCTGCCAGCCCTCCTCCGCTTGAGCCCTAGGCTCGGAGTGGCTTTGCCTGTGTACCCTGTGACTCTGTCTTGTGCTACTGGCCAGCCCTTGAAGGTTGGGGCTCAGCCTGAGGTGTAGGTCGGGGTCTCCTCCTTGGACAGGCCTTTGCAAGATGGCCCTTCTGACGACAAATAAAACATTGATTCGGGAGGCCCGAATACTTTACGCTCTGACGGAACCAACCTCCACTCACTCGAGGTAGGAGGATGACCTTTGGGGGAGAGTGGGTGTCCCGAACCAAAACACGTATTGTGGGGATGTTGGCCGCCTTGGCAGCTATAGAGGTTGTCGTGCGAGGTGCCTCCAAGACAGTCCCAATCTCTGAGCCTATCTTGGAAATGAGCAGAAGGTACTCCCTCCGCAGGCTAGGGAAGCAGATTGAGATGGGTAGGTCTGCCTCCTTGACAAGAACGTCGGTAGTTGGGTCGAGACCGTGGCGCCACTGCTCGGATGGCCAGGGGGCTCATCGCAATGAACTTGGACGCCATCTCGGGAGTCTCAAACTCTATCTGGTAGTAGCTACGCCCGAGAAACTGAACATCAAGAATCTTGCCCACCTTGGCTCGGCTAGGGCGGGTACCGATGATCTTGCAGATGACGGAGGTTGCCTGGAGGCGCTCCACCTCTGTTGCGAGGTTCGCTTGCTCTGTCAGCGAAAAAGCAAGTCGGATGGTGGGCTCTGCAGGGTTGTGCGAGGGGGCTTCTTGAGAGTCCCTCTGAGGTGGAGCATGAGCCTTCATCTGTGTTTGCTGCTGCAATGGAATGGACCGAGTGAAGACCACCCTCTGAGAAGCTACAACGGTATTGTCACCGAAATGTCACTACCGAGGTGAAACAAATTGAGGCCTATTAGGGGGGGGCGGGGGGGGGGGAGGGCAATGTATGGCGCGCAATGGAGGTGGGCGAGCAGGGGAGAAGACCAGCAATGGTACTCGTTGGCCAGGCGGGAGGCGAGCTGAGAAGCGGCAGGCTGATGGGCAGCGGGTAGTGTCACCAGCGTGTGACTACTATCTATCCTTTTTGTTGATTTCTTTCTTATTATCTATTTACTTTCACTTTTTGGAAACACCCCTCGGGAAATCTAACTGTCCAGAGGGAGTCCAGGCCTGAGGGCAAGAGAGCACTAAGGTTGGACAAGGACTATGGTTAGCCAAAGTGGGGTCATTGACTAGCCAAAGTGGAATCCTTTGCTACAGAGGCTACATTTCAGTTTTGGGTGTGGCTGCAGTGTACAAAGGGGGTCAGATGACCTAGAAAGATACAATGGCAGCATCTCCTAAAATTTAGGGAACTGCTATTTTGGGACCTGAAAATGTGTTCGCGTCATTACCTCCGGTATGACTAGGGGAACATTTTCTTACTCTACCGTGAAGTCAACTTGGCGACCGGTTGGGAGGTTTTTAGGCGGCAACCCCGAAACGGGAAAATGCTTGTAAATGTGCCAAGTGGCACCTTTTGGTGCACTTTCCTCATGCAACAAGAAGTGGCGCTGAATTTTAAGCTGGGAGAGGCTCATTTTCAGTTTTGTCCACAGATTAAGAGCTATGGAGTGCTTGCTTTCCCTCCTATGTACAGTGCGGTGCCAGGAGTGATGCCCTGCACGCTACGCACCGCCCTCTCTCTCCTCTATGGCAGTATGTTATGCCCCTCTAGTGGGCTTTTCATTTGACCAATGTACAGTTGTGTGGGTTCATGCGCGATTGCCGAGGCAAGAGCCTCTTGCACAGGTACTGGATTAGCTAGCAGCTAATCCCCCGCAGGTACAGGTGAATTCGGAGAGGTTTCACGCCAGAAATCTCGTCCGATTCAAAGGGAAAGTAGCCCTATAGGTGCGGGAGCTCGAGGACTTGCTACGGATGCGACCGGCACGCGAAACGGAGCCCGAAACAGTAAATTACAGCCTGCTGTGTATTTTTGCAGGTTTAGGGTTTTGGCCCTAAACGGTCCCTAATACCCCCAGGAGGTTCGGGGATGCGAGGGGACTGCTGTACAGGTGATCTGGCGCATTTTCGGGGCAGAAAACAGAGAATTCAGCGTGCTGCAGATTCTCGCCAGGTTTTTTAAAGTGCCCGTATGCGTCGGGAAAGTCAGTCAATGCGTGGGAATACTGACTGTGAAGGGTCCTAGTACAGTTATGCTGCCGAAATCGGGCTAGAACAATTGAAATTGAGCCAAGCTTGTGCGGGGCAGCTTGTAGGGAACCACAACGTTTATTCCCTCTTTTAAGCAATAAAGAAATACCGAAAGGGGCGCCTAAGTTAGGGGCCAATATGGTGTCGGTCTACTCATACAGGTGCAATCTAGCAGCCTGTATTCCTCTCCTTTGTTGTGTCTTGAAAGTACAGGTAGAATAGACGACTAATAATGGGTGAAAGCTAAATCAAGGTTTGAAGTAAAGTCTACCGCCCTTTTTTGGATTGAACAGGCCGGTTTCATGGTTCCATCAACGGGATTAAATCACTTTTTCCCATAGAAGTGAGCCTTGGTCAGGTTGGGCTTGAAGACACAGGGGATCATAGACCAGACACAGGAAATTGCAATCATGGCTGACAGACCAGATGATGTGACTGAAGAGGTTTCCTCTTCACAGGGTCAACAGACACATGAAGTGGGTGAGTCCTTAAGACCACCACAGACGGATGATGATATATTCAGGACCCAGTTGGCTACTGCTGTGGATGTTCACACAAGTAATGCAGAACCCGAGGTTTTTAGCCTTTCTACAACCTCCTGTTCGGTCTCAGCAAGTTGGGTCACTGGATCATATTCAGAAGCCTGTTAAGGCTCGAGCACAGGTGATTCATACTGCACAGTCAATGGAAACACCTGTACACTTGACGGAGAACATGCAGTCTCCACAACCTGTGTCTAAGGTGCAAGAACAGGTGGCTGAGATGCCAGTCTTTCAAGCTGTACCAGTTCAGCCCGCCACCTTTCAGCAGCCTATAGCTGGTTCTAATGGGCAGGGAAGCAACCTACAGGCTATGCAACAAGTCTTCCCACCACCTTCAGTACACCCTGGCTATTTTGGAGGTGGATCGGTATTCCAGAGCATGGCTGGTCATGCACCTGGAAATCAGTTTTACACGCCAGGAGCAGTGTTCGGGGGTGCTCAAACGATGATGCCTAACCCCATGTATGGTGTCATGGGCATGCTACCAAGGTTTCAAAGCACTCAGGGCCAATTTGGGATGCCACAGGCAAATTTTGGTATGGCTGGAATTACAAATCAGCAGCCAAATATGGCATTTCCAGGTCAACTTAATTGCGGTCAGGGAACACAAATGAACCCTAACAGTGTTCCCATGTTTCAGTCACTTCCATATGACAACTTAACGCCGCTGGAGAGGCCAACTCCGTACAAAGAAGGTGGCAAAGGTGTGACTTTCACGACCTTTACAGGGTTTGATGACAGGAAGAAGGCTCTCTCATTCCTCCAGCAGTTTGACAAGGCCTATGCAGGGGGAAACTTTACAGAGGCTTCAAAGGTCCGCAAGGCAGCCACTTTCTTGACAGGGAATGTGGGACAATGGTGGACAACTTTATTGCTTCAAGGGCAAGCTCCGTCCACATGGATTTATTTCAAGCAGATTTTTGCAGCAGCATGGTTATCTGATGATTTCGAAGCAGATGTCATGACAGAATGGCACCAGCTTAATGCTGCCACTTGCAAGAATCTGGATGATTACAATCGGAAGTTTTGGAAAGCTCTACTTCCAGTAACTTCTATAGGTTTGTGCCATTGACAGAACAGATTGAAAAATACTGTTGTCGCTTACCCAAAGGATTGAGAAAGTACTGTACGAAGACCAAAGTCACTACTTTGACGCAGCTCATCGAGGTAGCAAACACTGGCAATGGTTTGCTCAAGGGAGAAGATTGTGAATTCAATACTGGCGTCAAGGAAGGATCAGGCAAGAAAAATTTAGCGAAGAAGTATGTTCCCAAGGAGGTTCCTAAAGTGACTCAGGAGCCAGCCAACGCAGGGAAAGGCAAAGCTACGGCTGAATCAGAAAAGGGACCAGCGAAGAAATGGAAAAGACGTTTTCCTCGCAAGTCGGAAGAGCAAAAGAAGGTCCTGAGGTCAGAGAACAAATGCTTCATCTGTGAGCAGCCTGGCCACATTGCTTACAACTGTCCTACAAAGAAAAGGCCAGCTGATTCTGAAGACAAGGAGGACAGGAAAGGAAAGAAGCCCATGGCTGGTCTAGTGCCAGATATGGTGGGCGACAAGCCAAATTCAGATGCAAGTGAGCTTTGCAGAGCATGGGGAAAGGTCAGGGATCAAACAGTCCTTATCTTCTTTGATCCAGGTGCCAAAGCCAACTTCATTTCCCCAGAATTGGCTTCAAAGTTGGGAATCAGACCTGAAGAGATGGGGTATACAGCAGAGGCAGGTTTGGCATGTCCTGGCCATACAGAGGCTGTGACACCCATCATTGGAAAGTTGCGCCTACATATCCAGTCCTATGTAGATGCTGAAGAATTTTACATCATGCCACTGGACGGATGTGATGTGTTGTTAGGTATTCCTTGGTTGTTTCGTGTACAGGGAATCATGGATGCCTACAACAAAAAGATCATTGTACAGAGCAGGGGAAAGACATCACATTCTGGATGTAAAGCTTAAAGGGGAGTCTATTCCCACTGTATGAGCTTCTGCTATTACTTCTGTAACGAAAAAGCATCTTTTTGCGTACTTGGTTTTTGCACGTGAAGTGTCAGATTGTGATGAATCAAATTTATCTGTGCTAGATAAAGAAAGGTCAATGTTTTTACAACAGTATAGTGACTGTTTTTCCGATTCATTACCGTCTCAATTACCGCCAGAGAGACCCGAGGACCATGCGATAGATTTGGTGCCAGGCAGTAGCCCACCAAATAAGCCTCCGTACAGGGTTAGTGCGGCTCAGCAGAAAGAGATAATGGACCAAGTAGAGGAGCTGTTAGAAAAGGGGCTGATTCAGCCCAGTTCATCTCCATTCTGTTCTCCAGTGTTGTTGGTGCAAAAAAAGGATGGCTCATGGCGTATGTGCATCGACTACCGTGCACTGAACAAGAATACCATCAAGAATAGGTTCCCTATACCTAGAATTGATGATATTATGGACAAATTAGAAGCAGCAGCTATGTTTAGCAGGATAGATCTAAAGAGTGGGTACCATCAGATCCGCATTAGATCAGAGGATGTGCACAAGACTGCTTTTAGAACGACGTTTGGCCTTTACGAATTTTTAGTGATGCCCTTTGGTCTCACAAATGCTCCTGCTACGTTCAATAGGATGATGGAAAGAATTTTCCGTCCACACCAACAGTTTGTTGGTACATTCTTTGATGACATGATAGTCTACTCAAAGAATGAAGAGGAGCATAGGCATCACTTGGCCATTGTGTTCGAAGAGCTATGCAGTCATAGGTTGCTCATCAATGCAAAGAAAAGTGAATTTTTTCTGGAAGAGATCCACTTTCTGGGACACATTGTCTCAAAGGATGGTGTCAGAATGGATCCTGCAAAAGTTGAAGTGATCAAGTCATGGCCAGATTTGAAGACGGTGCACGATGTCCGAAGCTTCTTGGGACTATGCTCCTATTACAGAAGGTTTATCCGAAATTTCGCTGAGATTGCTTCACCTTTACATGCTCTTCAAAAGAAGGCAGTCACCTTTAGATGGACACAGAAAGAGATTTCAGCTTTTAATCTCTTAAAGGAAAAGATGACTTCAGATCCAGTCATTGTGTTGCCAGATCTTAGGAAGTCATTTGTGGTCTAGTGTGATGCCCGCGGTAGTAGCATTGGTGCAGTGCTAATGCAAGATGGCAGGGTAGTAGCCTATGAGAGCAGAATTCTGCAAGGGCCAGAGATGACCATGCAGGTCTATGAGAAAGAGTTACTGGCTGTGATTCATGCGCTCTTAAGTTGGAAACACTATCTGCTAGGTGCAGATTTCGTTGTCCAAACGGACCATCAGACCTTGCGATACTTCTTGACACAGACAAAGTTATCTGAGAAGCATATGCGATGGGCGAATATCTTGTCCATGTTCCATTTTCAGATTGTGCATGTGGAAGGCAAGAAGAACGTTGTGGCTGATGCCTTGTCAAGGAAGCCACAAATTTCAGCTGTGTCAATTCCTTATCATCATGAACTTGATGATATGAGAGAACAGTATGCAAATGATGAAGATTTTGCAAGGGTCTTCGAACAGCTAATGGATGGACAACGTCATGAACATTATCTTCTCAAAGATGGGTTCATGATGATGCATGGCAGATTGTGTGTCACAAAGCCATTGCGACATAAAGTTATAGAAGAGAGTCATGTCCCACCGTATGCAGGGCATCGTGGTATCGATGCTACAGTTAAAGCGGTTGAGACATTCTTCTATTGGCCTACATTGAGAAGAGATGTGGATGCCTTTGTGCGAGAATGCCTAATTTGCCAGAAGGTCAAGTTTGACAGGCAAAAGGCACCAGGGTTATTGCAACCACTACCTATTCCAGATAAACCATGGGAAAGTATTGCTATGGATTTTATCTTTGATCTTCCGAGAACGTAGACAGGAAACAATGGTATTTGGACCATTATTTGCAGATTCAGCAAGCAGGCTCATTTTACTCCTCTCAGGAAGAAGATAAAGCCCGATCAGATGGCACGCTTGTTTATGAGCAATATTTTCAAGTATCATGGCATGCCACAGTCGATTGTTAGCGACCGTGATTCACGCATGACAAGTTTGTTCTGGAGAGGCTTGTTTGAGAATATGGGCACAACGCTCAAATTCTCTTTGTCATTTCATCCTCAAACAGATGGGCAGTCAGAAGAGGCAAATTCTACTGTCCTAGATCTATTGAAGTGTTATGTGTTAGAGCATAAAGGAAAGTGGGAGCAGTATTTGCCATTGGTGGAGTATGCATACAATAATACAGTGCATTCATCAACTGGCAAGGCACCTTTTGAGATAGTTGAAGGTGGCAAGAAAGTTCCTCCCATACTGCATACAAAGGACAAGATATTTGAAGCAGATAAGTATGTTTAGGACATGGATGAAATGTACAAGAAGGTCAAAGTGGCCTTAGAAAAGACTCAGGCAAAGCAAAAGAAAGCAGCTGATCGTCACCGTCGTGAAGTGGTATATTCACTTGGTGATTGGGTGCTTTTACGCTTTGAAAAGGCAAGGTTAAAGAAGATGAAGGGCAAGGAAAGACTGTTTCCAAAGCTCAGCATGCGTTACTATGGGCCTTTTCAAGTGTGCGACATAATCAGTGATGTTGCATATAGGCTGAAATTGCCTGACAGTTGGAAGATTCACAAGCGTTTCATGTGAGTCTTCTCAGACTCTATGTGGGTGATGTGCCAGAGGATATGCCAGCTGAAGATCAGCCGGAAGTCGAGGAACTTGACGAGATCTTGGTCCCCGAACAGATTTTGGCACATAAGGAAAGAAAAGTGAAAGGCAAGGTTGCTAGGCGTTACTTGGTAAAGTTCAGAAACTATCCACCAATGGATGCTAAGTGGATGGAAGAAGGTGAACTTGCAGAGTCACCAACTGTGTTATCACTTTACCTTGAAGCCTTCGATTTGCAACCTACCTTGACCCCTTGAGTTTCAAAGCTACATGGATTGTCAGTGTGACAATGGCTTCTGAAACAAATGATGTACATGGTATTTAAAGTGAGCTCAAATGAAATACCTGTTACATGAATGTTAGAGCTGTACAAATTGTCAGTTTGGCAATTGCTCTTATGGAATGTCCAAAAGTATGCTTAGTGCTATAGAAGTGAGTATCTCTTGTCAGTTTGTCAAGAATATAGTAATTGCTTCTATTAAAGAGTACATGTGTAACTGCATTCTTAAACTGTCGGTTTGGGTATGCTCGAAAGTGTTACGGGATCCAACGTGTACTATAAGACAGTGGCAAAATGTGTAGCTACCATTTTGTCATTGGAAAGTTAGTGACTCAAAGCAATGGCAGAGTGCGCAGCTACCACTACATCATTGGGACAGGGTTCACACGCAGGCAATACATGAGTCGACGAGCTGTTGAATACACCAGGGTTGACAATGAGCATGTATGTGTCGTACATGTGTCGATAGGTGTTGAATACATCAGTGTTGACTGGAAGCATGTACGACATAGATGCAAACGAGGACGTTTGAGATTTCAAGAGGGGGGTATGTCACCAGCGTGTGACTACTATCTATCCTTTTTGTTGATTTCTTTCTTATTATCTATTTGCTTTCACTTTTTGGAAACACCCCTCGGGAAATCTTACTGCCCTGCATTGCATAGCTAGTGTGGAACTGTCCAGAGGGAGTCTAGGCCTGAGGGCAAGAGAGCACTAAGGTTAGACAAGGACTATGGTTAGCCAAAGTGGGGTCATTGATTAGCCAAAGTGGAATCCTTTGCTACAGAGGCTACATTTCAGTTTTGGGTGTGGCTGCAGTGTACAAAGGGGGTCAGATGACCTAGAAAGATACAATGGCAGCATCTCCTAAAATTTAGGGAACTGCTATTTTGGGACCTGAAAATGTGTTCGCGTCATTACCTCCGGTATGACTAGGGGAACATTTTCTTACTCTACCGTGAAGTCAACTGGGCGACCGGTTGGGAGATTTTTAGGCGGCAACCCCGAAACGGGAAAATGCTTGTAAATGTGCCAAGTGGCACCTTCTGGTGCACTTTCCTCATGCAACAAGAAGTGGCGCTGAATTTTAAGCTGGGAGAGGCTCATTTTCAGTTTTGTCCATAGGTTAAGAGCTATGGAGTGCTTGCTTTCCCTCCAATGTACAGTGCGGTGCCAGGAGTGATGCCCTGCACGCTACGCACTGCCCCCTCTCTCCTCTATGGCAGTATGTTATGCCCCTCTAGTGGGCTTTTCATTTGACCAATGTACAGTTGTGTGGGTTCATGCGCGATTGCCGAGGCAAGAGCCTCTTGCACAGGTACTGGATTAGCTAGTAGCTAATCCCCCGCAGGTACAGGTGAATTCGGAGAGGTTTCACGCCAGAAATCTTGACCGATTCAAAGGGCAAGTAGCCCTACAGGTGTGGGAGCTCGAGGACTTGCTACGGATGCGACTGGCACGCGAAACGGAGCCCGAAACAGTAAATTAAAGCCTGCTGTGTATTTTTGCAGGTTTAGGGTTTTGGCCCTAAACGGTCCCTAATACCCCCAGGAGGTTCGGGGATGCGAGGGGACTGCTGTACAAGTGATCTGGCGCATTTCCGGGGCAGAAAACAGAGAATTCAGCGTGCTGCAGATTCTCGCCAGGTTTTGTAAAGTGCCCGTATGCGTCGGGAAAGTCAGTCAATGCGTGGGAATACTGACTGTGAAGGGTCCTAGTACAGTTATGTTGCCGAAATCGGGCTGGAACAGTTGAAATTCAGCCGAGCTTGTGCGGGGCAGCTTGTAGGGAACCACAACGTTTATTCCCTCTTTTAAGCAATAAAGAAATACCGAAAGGGGCGCCTAAGTTAGGGGCCAATCTGGTGTCGGTCTACTCATACAGGTGCAATCTAGCAGCCTGTATCCCTCTCCCCTTTGTTGTGTCTTGAAAGTACAGGTAGAATAGACGACTAATAATGGGTGAAAGCTAAATCAAGGTTTGAAGTAAAGTCTACCGCCCTTTTTGGATTGAACAGGCCGGTTTCAGGTAGCAGTTGGGGGGGGGGGGGGGGGGGCGTTGGGGGAGGCAGCACGGGGAGTGGCAGCGAACGAGGGGACGGGCTGAGGGAGGGCGGCAGCACGGCAGGGATGGGAGATAGCGCGGGGGCAGGCAGCAGGTGAGAGGGAAGCTGTGCAGGGGGCAACGTGAAGCGGGGGGACGGTGAGCGACACAGCAGGCAGCAAGCTCGCTCCTATATTCACTTTGGAATTTTTGTATATATATATATATATATATATATATATCTATCTATCTTTATGTATGTATATATATGTATGTGTATGTGTATGTGTGTGCGCGCGCGCGCGTGTCTCCGTCTTTAAGGTCCTTTGGTGCCTCCATATGCATCATATGGTCGTACATTGTTGGCCCAATGAGGTGGTTGCTCTCTGACCCAAATGATGTCCCAAAATCTCATCCTCATCCTGTCAATCATTCTTTTATTAAGGTATCCATGGCAATCTCTGTATATGCCCAGCATAGCCTTGCACAATCTTCTCCGAGGCTGCGGCATCTCTTCTTCACATATTTGTAGTTGTCAGGTCCATCGGTGCCTGTATCTCGGCCATATAGTCTCCTTGTCTATGCGGGGTTCCTTCCATTTGCATTCTTATAGAGAATGAAAGATTGATCAAGGGTTATGGCTGTGAGACTTTTGAGGTTTACCTCCCTCGCTTCCCAGCTTAAAATGCAAATGGGCCTTCTGACACTTATTATGACCTATTTTGGGGCTTTTGTCTTGGAGAGAGATTTGGAGAATGTTGAGAGCTTAAGTGAGAACATTAGTTTGTTGATTGTCCCAAGATAATAAAGAGTGAGATTTTTCTAATGTGAGGTCGATCTCCATTCTAAATCAGTTCATGTGTGGGTTGCAATATATTATAGTGCACATCTTGTTTAGTGGAGTGTAAGGTAGTGGATATTGTTGCTGTAGGTTAACTTCCATGTTGCTCATTGTTTTTCTTCTGGATTTCCTGGGCAGTATCTGCTTCCCTTCGTTGAACAAGAGCGATACAACTTACCTGAAGATTGCAGACTCAATCCCAAGAATGATATGTTCAGGGAGCAGGAGCTGAAGAAAGAGCACGTCACAACACACCAGTGGCAATGCATCTACTGCAAGAAGATGTTTCGCTCAGAGAAATTCTTGGATCAACACCTCGACAATCGACACTCAGATCTTATCAATTATGTGCGTTTCTAGTCCTAGGTTGCATATCATTTCGACTGTGGATTTTTTATGCTTTGGGCAATCGGTCATGGGTGTATTAGCTGTTATGTTAGACAACTAAGAAGGATGCTCGATTCATCATGCAGTGCAGAAGATGCTAAGAAGATGTGATTGGGCTCCAATCACTCACTGTTTTCTTGCAGAGTAGAGAGCGTTGCCTGGCTGACGTCTGCGGAGCTCTTCACTGTGATTATCATGATGCCCTTATTCAGTCAAAGAAAAAGAAACGGCACTGCAATACCCTTGCATCTGACAAGAACTTGCATCTTTGTCAGGTCTAATCACTTGATCTACACAGTATTCTTTCCACGTGTGAACTTTTAATTTCATCTTAATGCCATGTCTTTTTTTATTCATGTAGAGCCTAGCTAGGACTTGCTTTCCACCCGAAGGAAGTGCATCATCTCGGCGACTCAATGGTAAGTGAGCATTAACTATCTTACTATGTTAAAGATTCTCAATAGAAGTTGTGCCTTCAATGGACACGAACATTTTGGCTTGCATATCGCCAAGGGCAAGTGCTGTGATGCATAAACTGCTCATAGATGATAGCCATATATTAGAATAAGTTAGGGTTTTACTAGATTTTAGTGTTTGATTAGTAAGAGTGAAATTCTCGATATAACTATGAAGCATATCAAGGTTAGTTGAAGGTGTTGCTATGCTGTTTTTGCAGATTTTTTTCTGCGACAATTTTGTGACCCTCATGATTGCAGGAAGGGACTGCAGCCTTTCAATAGAGGAAATGGAGTAAGTTAATTGTGTTCAAGTTTTTCCTCAGTTTGCTGGTTACTTGGAAGAGGCTTATAGTTTTTCTGTCAGCTTATAGTATCGTAGTTGATTGCGATGAGTCTTCTTTCACTTGCAGAGATATGGAGACCGAGCTTTATACATTGCCTTGTTTGTTTTTGTGTGCCTATTGTTACTGCTCTACTACTTAGGGATTTATGCTCATCGAAGGTAAGTTGGCTCGTGGTATCGGAAAGATATTTCATCTCTCTAAGGGGGACTCCGTACTGGGAGCTCATTCTTGATCCTTTGTTGGGATTGATTGCAGTGATTTGAACCAAATTCAAATGAAAATGAAGCGAATTTCTAAGTTGAAGGTCCATGAGAAGTGAACGTTAAAAGCACCAAAAGCGCCAAAAATCTTGTCTGCCAACAGAAGTTTGGCTTCTCACAAAATGCTGGCTTCTCAAACTGCCCGGAGAGAAACTCTCCTTGAAATCCACAAATCTGTAAATACAGGGTGCATGGATACAATAATAGGAAATGTACTTCACAACCTTTGTAGGCTTCATTCTTCCCATTCTTCTGATGATACTGCAATATTTTATTATCTCATTCAAACTTGTAAAGTGAGTGAAGATTTTCATGTCATTGTAAACAGAGACTCTGGCTTTTGGCCTGCAGAGATTGGGCACCATCCCCTGATTTTGAGCCAGGGCTCGTGTTAATCATAACATAACATTTCCAACATGAGTTATGTGTGGCTATTGAGGGTACTGGCCACTCTTGCTTTATGTATCAAATTTTACCACCTAGTCAAATTAAAGGTACATTGTAAGTTTAAGGTTGTGCGCCACCGCTAGTGACATGTAGATTCAAGACAATAGATTGCATCCCTAACCGTCTCCTTGTCCCCTTGCTTAAAATTCAAAATTATTGCTTAGGTGTCATTGTTTATGCCCATTTTTGTGTCACATCTATTTTTGTTTCAAGCTCCCATACCCATATCACAAATTTGATTGCATCTCTCTGAAGTTGTGCTCGTGTCATGGTTTATCCTGTCTTTTCCAGACATCCATCTTGCTGCTGCATACTGCGAGTCACATTAAAGTGCAAGAGCAAGTGTATTATCACCAAAGCTGATTTTTTTTCTCTTAGACAGCTCTTCTTACTGTCTTCATTAGAACCATCAACTTCTTTGTAGGATCATGAATCGAAATTGGAACACTATTTTCATACCAAGAGGAATCTTATTTTGGAGCTTTGTTACTTTGCCTTACCAAAAGGAACTAGGGAAGAACTTTGCACTTTGTACTGCTACCTTCACCATGATTTTGTGGTGAACCACCACTGATCATTTGCGAGGTATACCGTGGTCATGGTTCACTAAAGTGGCAGATGTATTTATCTATATGTGATGTTTTTTTTCTTTTAGTAAAAATTGCCTTGCAAAATTGTGAGCTCTTGTGAGCTCTCCAATTACAGCTACGTAAGACTTGAGTATGCAAAGGGCGTTTAGTCCCACCCACTCATTCACCATGTATCATAAGAGTGCTCGATTACAGGTGTTTTGCTAGAGGAAGAGTAACCTAGAAGAAGACCGATGGAGTTGGAAAGTGTGTGTGTGTGTGTGTGTGTGTGTGTTTTGGGTACAACACAGAGTGAGGAGCCAAGGCGGGTTATCCTTGGGGGATTCACTTATATATGTATGGGGGGATGTCACCTGACATAATGTGGCCTTCAACCTCATTCTATCTTTCGGGACCAATTGAGAGTGCAAGTGACATTGTCGGGGGTGGTGAAACGTAGGTATGTTTTTTTCTTGGGAGGGCTAAAACAAGAGTAATGGACTACTCTTGTAGCCACTGAGCTTATTTTGTCATGATTCTATGCTTGCTTTTGGCTAATTGGGTTGTTGTAAATTGTAAAAGGTAGCCTCACAATGCTATGCTTTGCTAACTCTCATGCAATGGTGATAGGAATCCCTTTGATTGGCTTTTGAATAGCAACATCAAGAGCTCTCTCTTTAGGCTGCTTTGTAGGGTCGTATTTTTGGTGGGTCATGTCATCTTTTTTATAAAATAAATTGCGATATAAATATAAAAATATAGATGTGTTTGAGTCCTTAAAAAAAAGGCTAAAGCCCCTTACCTTCAATCATAAAGTAGTAGTTTTGAGAGAATAGAAGGAAATAATCAGGTGCCATACATAGAGAGAAGCTCATTCACAAAACAAGAGTAAAACAGTCGGCATCCAATAACACTTTGACAATGTTCGTGCACTCCACAAATTGAAACAACACAAACTTAACAGCTCAGGAGGTGGGATGTTTTGATCCATCATGCATCACTAGCTTGTGCATTCATAAAGGCATGTCTACACTAGTGGTCCATGTTCAAAATTGATCAATTTTCGTGCTTTGAGATAAAATTGGTTCCTAAAAAGCCTTTAAAATCCTTTGATTTTCACAATTGATCATTCGGGTTGTGTACAATCATGTCAAAAAATGCAAGTTTTCATAAAAAATGATAAATGAGACATAAAATCTACCAATGAGTTTGAGACTATATTTTGGCCAAGATGATTTGGCTACAGTAGTTCTCAGTGAGCCACTGTACAAACAATATCTTAGGATGTGGTTTATATTGTTAATGTTCATGTGACCTAAAGGTTTTGGTTTGAAAATTTGGTTTTGCCAAAGGGTTGCATCTGCAAACTTGTTGGTGGGGAAACCTTGTAAGATATGGCAAAGTTGGAGATAAGGGTATATGAGGTATGCAACAATAAAGGGGTTTTGAGTGAGGCATGTAGTCTCCAAGGAAAATGTAACATGCCTTAAGTCAAAATTGAATAGAATTATTGGTGAGCTATATGACATCATCATGGGTATCTTGATGTTAAGTTCAAGTATACTATCTATGGGAATAATTTTCTCTTCTTAGTTGAAAAGCACTTTCTAAAAGAGAGCATTGATTGGTACTTCACATGATAGAAGCAAAAGTGGAGTGGATAAGGGATTTCATAAAACAAGACTATCATGTTGGAATTTGGAGCACTTAGTATAGGACTCAAGTCACAAGGCTAGCGTTTGACTACATTTTAGCTTGTAAATATCGATGGAATTTTTTCCAATAGGAAAATTACACAAAGACCAAGTGTTAATATTCATAATAGTATCATACTTAATTTTCATACTAGTTGCTCAAACATTTTAACGTTGTACCTCATCAAATGAAACAAGTTCCTACTCATCTTATGCATAACAATATGATGCGTAAGAGGATGTTGAAAATCCAAAGAAGTAAGACCAGAAACAAATGCATCCAAAGTATTATCACACTAAGTTTGAAGCAACCACTTTGGCATATATTTAGGCAAGTCATATTGAGTCCTCTCCTCATGAAGTAAGTCATGTACATGTGCATCTATGGATTGGTATGTGACATCATTTGAAACATGCATATGCTCAAAATTCTATAGATGTGGCTGGCCATCATTTGCAAAAATAGGTAGCAACGTATCATACATATCTTGTGAGAGAGCATTTGTCTCTTTGGTGTAGGATAACCATGGCTGGGATAACATCCTCCACAAAAACTATATCTTGACTAATCAAGATATGCTTAGACTATAGACGATACAAACTTTAGGTATTTCTCTTTAATCTTTAATAAAAAAACATTTCACTGCCTCATGCATTAGGGATAATTTGGGCTCAAAAAATTACCACATAATAGAATCCATGCCACAAGATTCCCTCAAAGTTGGACGCATTGATTTTTTTTTGCAAAGAAAAAACCCAAACCTATCGAAGTTTGCATATCTAGTCTCTACTTTTCAAAAGTGACTAGGCGGTGATAGGTTTGGAATTAAGGAAACGGACTTAGGTGAAAGATTCCTTAGGCTAAAAGGAGTCTTTCACCTAAGTTCCTTCTATTAATTCTAGACATTGGCATTCCATATTTCACCGAATAGCTTTGTTAAGTAAATCCAGGTATGCAACCTTCAATATGTTGGAGCTTGTTTGAAAAAAAATCTTTGTGCGTCTCCCATTTGATGTAATCTTAAGGCACGAATTTCCTTATGAAGTGGTTTTTTTAACCCCAAAATTTTCCCAATGCATTTTCTTTTCTACAATCCTTCTCAGACACTAAAGCATAGGCCAAATAACCAAAGACACACAATTGAACAATAGAAAACTTCTTACCATGGCAAGCTTCATATGAAGCGATATACTAAAAATATTTATGGACACATACATATATAGAATACATGATAGCCTCTAGCCAAGGAGTATACAACATTATACATTGATCATTTATCCTATGACCATCTAGAAATGTATTAAACACCTTAGAAAAATTGTCCTCCTTCAACCCCAAAAAAGAAAGAAAAAGGTAGAACAGAGAGAGTCCTCTTCAAAGAAGGCGCTACACTACTAGAGGCTCTTCAACATGTTGATGCTAAGCATGCGACACTTTTCGGACTTTTAATCAACGTCAATATTTGCGTCGCTATGCATGTCACAAATAGCGACCGTGGAAAAAAGGCACATATTGACACAAATGAAAACGCAAAAGGAAAAAGTTTTTTGAAGTAAATTGTGAGCTCATTTTCAGCTTTTCACGAAACGTAGCAGGGTAAATTTTGTCTTCTCTAAACCTATATTGTAGGTAAGCCTCATCTCTCTCTCTCTCTCTCTCTCTCTCTCTCTCTCTCTTATGTGCACAACACGTAGAAAAAACACACATACACATGCGAGCGCACATACCTCGTGCACACACACACATACACTTTTTATGGTTTAAGTTTAGAGCTACTGCTGTTGTTTATCATTAGGTTGTAGGTTCAAATTTAAGTTTTCAATTTGTAAGTTAAAGATTGAATTATAGGTTTAAATTGTAAATTTAGTTTTAAGTTCACGTTTTATTAAATATTTATGGTTTAAATTTAAGTTTAGCGTTGGGTTCACGGTTTAGGTTCATATTGTAGGTTTAGATTTAAAGTTTCACGATTGTAAATATAAATGTTTAGGGTTACTGTTATATGTTTATAATTAGGTTGTAAGTTTATATTTTGAATTATAGATTTAAAGTTAGCTTTAAATTATAAGTTTAGTTTTAAGCTTACTATCTATATTTGGGATGTATGCTTGCATTTTAAATATAGATTAGAGTTATAGTTTAGGTTTAAATTTTTGATTTATTGTAAATTTTGAGTTTGATTTGTGAGTTTATAGTTTAAATTTAGGTTTTGATTTTTAATTGAGAACTACATATGGTTTAAATTTTCCTTCACATTTTTACATATGGTTTAAATTTGCGTTTACATCTCTAAATTTTGGTTTGCAATTTTAAGATATGGTTTGTGTTTTTTAATTGAAGTGTAGTTTACATATTAGGTTTAGGTTTAGATTGTAAATTTAGGTTTAGGTTTACAATTTAAGCTGTAGATTAAGGTTTAGGGGTTGAAGTTTAAGTTTACATTGCAAGTTTATCTATCCTTGTGAATTACATTTTACATTTTATAGTTTAGTTTTAGATTTAGATTGTAAGTTTAGGGTTAGATCGTAGGTTTACGATTAGAATTATAGATTAAGTTTAAGTTGTAATTTAGGGTTACATACAATTTAGGCTTGTGTTTGTGTTCTGTAGTTTCGATTGAATTACGTATAGTTTACGATCTATGGTTTAGATTTCAATTGTAGATTTAGTTTTAAGTTTACACTTTAGATTGTAGGTATAGGTTTAGGTTACATTTTAATTTTAGGTTTGTATTTTTAAATTACAACTTAAATGATGATTTACGTTTAAATTATAGATTTAATTTTAAGTTTACGCTTTTAAAGTTAAAGTTTAGTTTTAAGTTTGTATTGTCAAATTTAGATTTACATTCTTGAATTTAAATATAGTTTAGGTTTCTCGTTTTCATCTTTCAGTTTAAGTTAATATCAAGTTTTTAGTTTGAGTCTTTCAGTTTAAGTTAATATTAAGTTTACGATTTGCATTATTTACGTTAATTGTAAATTTTTGGTTTGCGTTTAAGTTTAAGTTGCATGTTTAGATTTGCATTTTAAGTTTATTGTTTATGGTTTATGTTGTAGGTCTAGATTTGTGTTTTTTTGAATCGAGTATGTCCCCTCAATTTCGGAAAGCAGCTGAGTTAATTAGAATCTATAAAGATGCTTTTCTAAAGTTGGATGGGGAAATAGGAGGATAGGGCACGTAGAGAGAGAGAGAGAAAAAAAAAAATGGCAGGTGGCGACCAAGGCGAAGAGAGAGAGAGAGAGAGAGAGAGAGAGAGGAAAAGCCGTTGAGGTTGCGGAGGTCGATTTTTAACAGCCGAGCATAAGCTGTGCGGGGGACAGAGGCGTGCAGGGAGAGCTGTCGCAGGAGCCCTCCTCCGGGTGCCACTCTGTGCATGCAAGGAGACGCGGCACAGGGAGCTCCTCTGTCGATGACTGTGATCAGAGCAATGATGCACACCTCTGTCGATGAATGTGCACGTAGGTGTCCTTCTCCTCATCAGCAACACGATGGCCATCATGAGCATAATCAACAAAGATTCCATGCGCGCCACTGCCAGGCCTCTCTGCCAGGGTTAGGTCAGAGGTAAGGCAGCAATCACCAAAACCTCGACTGTTGTGATACGCAGAAACGATGTCTGTCACCACCTCCACTCCTGGGGATCGAATTGGGAGCGGCAATGAGCAGGGAGCCTGCACGGCGTATGGCGATCGCAGCTTGCGTGGGACCTGGCGTCTCTGACGTGGAGGCTACCTTTTGCTTTTGAATAGATTATTCGAAACGAATCAAGGTTGTGAATTAATTAATGAAAGTGCCAGTAGACCCAGTACGATTTGAGTTTTTGGTATTTGGTTTAAGTTAAGGTTACGCATTAAAATTAAAATTGCAAGTTTAGTTTTATGTTTGCATTTTTCTGTTTAAGTTAAGTTTCCTGTTTAAACTTAAGTTTAGATTTATTGTTTGCTATTTTTATGTTTAAGCTTAGATTTAGGTTTATGTTTTAGGTTTGAATTTTTCGATTTAAATTTAAATGAGGTTTAAATGAGGTTTATAGTGTAACTAGGAAGATGTTTTTAGATTTATGCTTTATAGCACAATTTGAAATTAACTTTATGTTTAGGCTTGTGTCCACAAGTATTATGAGTAGCAATGACGATGTGCAGATGCCTATCTCTCGGCCAAGGTTTCATACCCTTGTTGGACGCAACAAATTAGGAACAACATGTCTACAAATATAGCAAGTTTGATTCATCAATTATAGATCTTCAATTGCCAATTATAATTCATCAATATGTGTACTAAAAACGGTAAGTCCTCAATTCTTCAGGACAGAGACAATGGATATCATGCAACAATTTTGCAACCCACAAAGCACATTTGCATGCGATCCGCTCAATTGGAAAGCATGGAGGCTATGCTTGAAGCGTCATCAAACTTGGAGGGTGGCGACAGAGCATCACCCAACCAAGATAGGTTTGAGCCAAATACAGACGAAATAATTGACAAGATCTTGGATGCAGAGAGGCTTGTTTATGATGACATGAAATATGACCACTATATAAGGGATAGAGAAATTGAAAACTCTCTTGGTCCATCTCAACCCGTGTCGAGATCCCTGCTGTAACGTCTCAATATCGTGGCATTACATATGTGGAGCTTTCTTACACCATAAACATTGCCACTGTGAGATAATGATGAGAAAGGTTGAAAGGCGATTAATGCCATATCTGGATTTTATTTACAAGCCTTCTATCACCACATCATGAAGAAATGGAAAAAAAAATTTAATTATCTACAAAGAGAAGGTCATGAATCTGTTTCACAACACTTTTTACGTGGAGGATGTGGAGAATCACCAAATTGGATGCACACAAGGATGCATGAATACTGAAAGCACAAGTTCTCGAAAGTATACGACGTACTAAAGCATGACAAAGGCAAGCTATTTTGGTTGACAAGGAAGAATGGAGAAAATGCAAAAAAGAATACCATGAAAACTGTGACAAGTGGAGCTAAGGAAATAGGCCACAAGGGTGCGAGTGGAGTCCAGGAGTTTGCATTACTTTGCACTATGGCAAAAAGACAAGCTTTGAGGGTGATTTTCAAAGAGAAGCTTCATTTCTTTTATGTTTAACATTTTGTCAATTTGTAATTGCTTGGTCTAATTTCTTTGTTACGTTCTTTAAACAGTGGATGATGACCAATTGGAAGCGTATGCTATTCAATCGTAGTTATTGTGCAAGCCACGGTCTCACTGTCCTCAAGGAGATTTTGAGATTTTGACCCCACTCGATGGATAAAATTTGAACACTGTTTTCATTGAGTTACACTGTGTGTTTGTATTTAAGTTTTATTATTTAAACTTTGTTTATTATCTCAATTTGATTAGTAAAATTTGACTCAAACGCCATTGCATCGTTAGGAAACCTCTTCAGTAGAGTAGCACTCTCATGTGCCTATACATAAATTGGGGATAGCATGGTTCTCCCATTTTATACATATATTACTATTGGGGATGGCATGGTTCTCCCATTTTATACTTCAATATTTGGCTTAATCTATATGTCATTTCGCTTTTAGACATTCGCCCATTTTTGTAATTCAACATTTGACACTACACTCGAACATCTTTAAATTTGATGCTATCAATTCAATGTATTTAACACTTCTATACTATAAATAATGGAGCTTTAAATTTTCAAGAAAGAAGAGACCATCCGTGTGTCACTCATTGGTTCACTTCAAAGAAAACCTTATAGAACATCTAATCTAAAGTGCAAAAGTGAAAGGGTAAAACTAAAGGGATGAAAATCCTTTTAACAATAAAAAGTCAAAAAACTTAGTTTCTTTTGTTTGCCAAAAGAATTTCTACTCTACACAAATAAATGTACCAATTTAAATGTGCCTATCGAAAAAAGGTAAATTTGAGGGGATTTTACTCTTCAATGCAAATTCAACTTTTGAAGATATATTTGGAGTTCTTTTAAAGGGGCCTTTTCTAAGATTAATATTGATATTATTTTAACAAATTGTGCAATATTTATTTTAAAATTTTAAACATTACATTAAATAGGCACTCATATACTCTTTCTTCCAGTTCTTGAAAAATTGACACCTCCACATGTCGTGAGAAAACACATTTTCCGCTTCCCTCCCCTCCCCCACAAAGTCATTGATTGTTGCGATGAGTGTGTACACACGCATGCACCAAAGAGACACTAATGAAAACTCAAAGGTTGAGTATGTTAGGAGGCTTGCTTGTGATGAGTGTGTGTATGCATGCGTGTACGAGAGAGACACTAACCAAGAAGATTGTGAGACCTAGAGGCAAAGTATGACAAGGTGCCACACGTGCCCAAAGAGGTGGGTGATAAGCCTGTTTTTGTGAAGAACCTACAGACAGTGTGGGCAAGGCACCAGGATTTTGACGCTAGCAACACAATTCTGGTGGATGACTGTCGATACAAGTCACTCAAAAATAAATGTGAGAATTGTCTCGCAATCAGATCATACTACCCTGTCGTGGTAGGAAAAGAACACCCTTTTTACTTGGCGGACCTCATTTTGCCATGTTTTCTCGGATGGATATGCGATCAGTACCCAACAAAGTAGAACCCTATCTTTGACATACAAGATAATATTTTTGGATATGTTGCTAATTACTTCATACAGGTGGAGAGCGATGAGTACCCAACAAAGTACACTCGCAAGAACCCTATCTTTGACATAGAAGATAATAATTTTGGATATGTTGCTAATTACTTCATACAGATGGAGGGTTACTCTTACATATTTAATCCCCTTGACCTAGGAGATTCTTGAACTGTTGTACTTGGTGAAATTTTGTATCATGTCGCATATTATATAATGAAAAACCACTTTTTTGGTACACTCTCTTGAGATCTTGATCTCTAATGGATTTTCTTTTGTTGTCTAGTAGTTTGCAGTCTAAAAGCATATTTTTTGAAATCCTTGACATTGGTGTTAATACAATGGTGAAAATGCACAAAATTTGGTGCTAGAATAGTACCAAATTTGGTGCTAGAACAGAGTCAAATTTGGTGCTATTCAGTACCAAATTTTCTTAAGAATTTGGAACTGTTCACTTCATGCTGGTAGTGAGCCATGTTGTCTATTGTTTTGGAGACCCTACTGTGCATCACTTGTATTTGAAACCCTAAAGTTGCAAATATATAGTTGCATCTTGGATCCATTGTCTTGCACCAAATGCTCATAGTATTGTACATGAACTTATGCAAATAATTCTACAGTGCCAAATTTTGGTATTGCTTGTCATCACTTTGATACTGATTAGCTCCCTTTTGGTAGTTACATGAGCTTATGCAAGGGATTCTATAGTAAAAGTTTTGGTAGTGCTTGTCATCACTTTGGTGCTCGTTAGGTCCCCTTTGGTGCTGGTTAGTGTTATTTTGGCATTGGTTAGGGGCAAATTGGCACAAAGTTTGACAACTAATTTACAACAATCTCAAATATTGAATAGAGGAAGTGAAGAATAGCAAGAAAAATAGTAAATCATGAGGAGAAAAACATGTTTTCTGTCTAGGAGAAAAAGCATTCACTTGCCCACTTAGGGATTCTAGAATTGTGTTTCAAGTAACATGGATGCACCATTGCTCTCATCATCATCATATGGCATGATATTGTATATATTGTCATATAATTCAGTAGATAACTTGAATTGATTAAGGACTTTTTCAATAGGCTCCATCAAGAAACGTATGGCCCTTACAAGATGCGAGTAGATCATGACTGGAGATGTTTGATTGAATAGGCTATATGTATCAACTTTTCCTTCCACTTGGCCATAGTAGAAGCCTTCAACAACCTTCCCGCCTCTAAAAATCTTGTTATGCCATTTATGCTTATGTGCTCTCACTGTGTGGTACAACACTTTCTGCATTTGATAAGGTAGAAGTCCTCTTTAGCCTCGACTGCTTTCACTACAAAGTTATCCCCAATGGACAACACTCCACATAACATTCAGGGCATCCTTCATATAGTGGCAAGGTAGAAACTTGGCTCATTGACATAGAATTTGAATATCCATCGTCCTCCTCCTCATCCTCTTCGTTGTCCTTGTATTTAGAGACTCTGGTAGTGGTTTGATGGAAACCATAGCCCACTCATACATGGATCACAAAAGCATTAAAGTGTTTGAAGTGTACTGCACACTGGTTGTCCTTTGAATACCCATCATCACAATGGAACAAGTAGGAGCCCACGATGCACTCATAGTCCCACTGGAGATCGCGTTGCACATCATCCATGTCAATAAGACAAAAGACTCTATGTGTGTTAGACTTGTGAGATTATTCTCTTGGCTGAAAAGTTGCATTCAAAAAGTTGACCACATTAGTCACACACTTCATAGGCCAATCATCTGGTCTCAATTTCTCATACATCAAGGTTCTCTTGATGACTACCTCTACCCCATCATGCTCTCCTTTTCCATGGTCGGATGCTAAGAAGTTATGCATCATGTGCAAGCCTGTCATCTGATAGTACCTGGCCACAAAACAGTAAGTTCTACAGGCTTTGAATTGTGAACTAGCACCATCTGACCACACCAATGGTGCTTCAAACAATGTCCATGTTGTTTCAGCCATTTGTCATGAAGCATGTAACAATGTTGTACAAAGAATGTATCCTGCTGCCTATCATTTGATATGTAAAAGTGTAACATCTTTTGAACACCACCTTCTGCATTTCTTTCATAAGTGATGTGCACAAGTATTGTGACGAGTAGACCACCAATACATTGATTGAATCTCACTTTGAGTTTTAAAAGAATAATTCTCTACAAAGTCAATAACTGATACAACAAAATTTTTAGAAAACTTGAGCAAACAATCCTTGAATTGTTGGGCTTGTCAACGAAAGACAAAGTTGTGCTTGATAAAGCTTGTGAGGTGGCCTGAAAATAGACTAAGAAAAGCTACACTTTTCATTTGTTGCACAATCAAGTCCTTTCTCTTCTTCTCACTCCCATCTGCATCAGCCTGTGCCATTCCAATATCCATGAAAACCTTCACATATACCTCCTTGCTATCCTCTGCTATCTCACTGGGACAAAATGTCAACTCTGTACACCACATTGGGAGCAGTCCCCCATCAAGAATTTCTTGGCATGGTATTTACTATTTGGAGGCTTCAGGCATATGATGGATTCCCACATACTAGTGATATGCTGAAATACTGCTTGGTTTGCAAAACACTCTCGTGTATCATCACTTCTACAACATATGGACAAGTGCAAAGGTGAACTTTCCTGTGATGCCCAAACTTGTCTATTTGAAATAGAGTATCTGCACATGGGATACACAGCAGTAAGTATACCTCTCTTTCAACTTTTGAACAAAGTATGGCTTTAATGCCTCAAAGCATCTAAGAGACACAACCACTGTAGGGTGAGCCTTCTTGAATCTTTGATAGCATAGCTCAACCTATGGCACCAAAACAAAAAAATATTAGAAAATTCCAACTTTATGCAGATGGTAAAATGCAAAAACTGGTTGTAGACAGTACCAATATGGTACTAATAGAGTACAAAAATGTCCTTTTGGGTAACCAAAATGATTCATTTCTACCTTCTTTGGTACAATATAGAACCTCTACACATCAATACACAACAAAGTGGGTTCTTATGAGGGCCTTTGGTACTATACAACCATTGCCCCATGAAATAGAATAGCATTTAAGAGCTGGACAACACCAAAACCAGTCAAATTTGAGACTAATTTAGAAAACATTTGGTGCTATAAAAATTTGAGACTATTCATAAAACACATGGTACTATAAAGAACTATTTCCATATTTGGTATTGTCTTTAGGCTTTTGGTATTTAGTACAACCAATGGCATGCAAGAAGAGTACCAAATTGGGTAGTTCACAGGGGCTTGGGTACTATACAAAGACCTTTGGAACAGTGAAGGACCATTGCCACATAACAAAAAGTCAGATTTGGTACTATGTTTTGCTTCTGACTCATAGTAGAACTCTATGTAGAAGAGTACCGATATGGGTACTACACAATTATGCTTTGGTAAAATAGAGTGAGGCTTTGGTACTCTATAGATATAATATTTCCATATTTGGTACTATCTTTTTGTTACTATGTACAACCAATGGCATGTAGGAGAGTACCAAATTTGGTAGTTTATAGAGGCTTGGGGACTACACAAAGACCTTTGGTACTATAAAGGACCATTGCCATAAAATAAGAACTCAGATTTGGTACTGTCCATTTTCTTTTGAATCATAGTATAACTCCATGCACAAGAGTACCCATATGGGTACTTTGCAAATTCTTTTGCGATAAACAAGAGTGCTTTGGTACTATACATGGAGTAGGTTTGGTACTACACAAAGACTTTGCTACTACACCAATCAGGCTTTGGTAAAATAGAGTGAGACTTTCGTACTCTATAGATATATTATTTACATATTTGGTACTGCCATTAGGCTTTGGTACTATGTGCAACCAGTGGCATGCAGAAGACTACCAAATTGGGTAGTTTACAGAGGCTTGGGTACTACACAAAGACCTTTGGTACTCTGGAGGACCATTGCCATATAACAAAAAGTCAGATTTGGTACTATTTTGGTACTTTTGACTCATATTAGAACTCTATGCATAAGAGTATTATATGGGTAATTTGCAAATGCTTTGGTGATAAATAAGAATGCTTTGGTACTATACAGGGAGTAGGTTTGTTACAACACAAAGACTTTGTACTAGACGATTAGGCTTTGGTAAAATAGAGAGAGGATTTGGTACTCTATAGATAGATTTGGTGCCTCCAGGGAAGGAAAAATTATTATACAAAGGCTTTGGTACTCTATAGATAGGTTGTGGAATTTTCATTAAACAATTGAACACCAAATTTGGTACTGCAAGCTTTAAAACTACATTGGGATGCATTGGTATTGTATATAAAATTTGTAAAGGTACTCTACACACCCACTGCCATATAGAAAACTACCAAATTTGGTACTGTCTTGACCAAATCGGCCTTAAGGATTGTCAAAACAAATTACAATTGCTAAGAGTTGCTGGTACCTAAGAGTCATCGATCGAGTAGATGCATGGGATGTTTGACGACACTTTTTCTTCCAATTCTCTTATGTCCTTCTTGGTAGGTGAAACTCTGGTCTTTGATGTCCAAAAGGCATGCACCAAATCTCTTGTTTCATTGGTGATAGTGGTTCCTCACAAGCACTCAATGGCAACACTTCATCCTCATCTTTATTCTCCAGCCTTGAACTTGCAGCAACTATATTCCTTCAATGGATACCCTAGGACACTAGCAATTTTAGATTGGTTTATTGAGGTCTTACCTTTACTATTGTTCAAGATCATTGTTAAAGAGGTTCTCTTCAAAAAAAAACTCACTTTGCTGAGTGCGGGACCTTAATTTGAGTCAAAGTGTTGCACACACCCGATAGAACGCTGTCTTTGACAATGCTAAAATTTTATTTTTGCAGCTCAGAAATTTTTTGGTGGTCCAAGAGTTGGTAGAATATTTCCGTCTGCTCATTCCTTGATAGACATAGTGTTTGCTTGCGCCAACATTGTGCCATCCTTCCATGATAGACCTAGTGTTTGCTTGCGCCAACATCGTGCCATCCTTCCTTGATAGACCTAGTGTTTGCTTGTGCCAACATCGTGCCATCCAAGAGTAGAAGAAGGATGTTTTTTTTTGCTTCTCTTCTCACGTTTCTTTGCAGCCCAGGAATTACGAAATGGAATTGCAATGGAATGGCTTTGTGTCATCTGTGCTCAAAACACCTTCCAGCTTGTCGAAAGAGAGCAGCTATGGATCACCTGAGCAATAATCTCTTGCAGTATTGTCCATTGGCAAGGAGAAAGTGCAAGAGGGAGAGAGAGAGAGAGGGAGAGAGGGAAAAATCTGTGAAACCGGGCTTTGCCGTGTAGCTACAGGACGAAGAGAGAGAGAGAGAGAGAGAGAGAGAGAGAGAGAGAGAGAGAGAGAGAGAGAGAGAGAGAGAGAGAGAGAGAGAGAGAGAGCATCAAAGTAGTGAACCATACCCACCCCCTTGGTCCCACCCTCAACCCCCTTGGAACCATACCCCCCCCTTGGTGCCACCCTCAACCCCCACCTCTCCTCGGGAGTGGCGAGTTTCAAAAGTTAAAGACATCTTCAAAAACCAAGAAAAAAAATATATGACCCATCCCCAATTCCAATTAAAAGGTCCTCTCTTTTTACACACATGAACCACCAAGCCTATGTGTCAAGGATAGTCCTTTTTGTACCACCAAACCATGCTTTCAGCCGACAAGTTCAGTCTTTTATGGGGCATTGTGGGTATTACCGCAAGTTTATCTACATGCATGCCATAATTGCTAGACCTCTCTACAACTTAATAGTTATTTTAATATGCATAGATGAATGTGAAGACTCATTTCAAAGCTTAAGTAGGCATTAATATCTGCACCTATACTTAAAGCACCAGATTGGTCTTTGTGCATGTGGATGCCTCTGCTTTTGTTGTGGGTTGTATATCGGCACAACCAGGGGAAGGCAACATGGATTTTCCTATTTGCTATGCCAGTCACCAATTAAACACCGCTGAGAAAAATTATATGACTAGTGAAAGAGAAGGATTAGGAATGATTTATGCTGTGAAGAAATTCAGGCATTATCTCCTTGCTAATCAAGTTGTCTTTTTTGTGGATCATTAAGCATTGCTTTATCTTGTTAATAAACCATGTAACACCAAAAGAATTGTAAGATGGTTTATAATACTTCTTGAATTTGATTTCATGATAGTGGTAAAGAAAGGTACTAACCATCAAAGGGTCGATCACCTTTTTAGATTAACCAATGGTGAAGCATCCACTAGATTTGATAATGATTTACCCGCTAACACATATCTCTTTAACATTGAAATGGTACCCAGATGGAGTGAAGAGATATTCCTCTTCTACCCATAGGTCAATTGAATTTGAGTCAATATAAACCAGCTGACAAACAAACCATACAACAAAGCGGCCCATTTAGCTGCTTAACGGAAGGTTGTATCATAGGGGACAGATGGAATATTGAACCTATGCATAGAACCCTATGCTTAAAGGAAATTTGTATCACGTGTGTATTTGCATGAAGTACATGAGAACTTAGATTGTGCTCATCGTGGTAAAACGTGCACATATCAAAACTTGATGAGACTAGGAGTCTGCTGCCCAGTATGAAGTTTGAGACTCATACATATGTCCAAAATTGCACTATGTGTATGGCCACACCTCCAGTAGAAAATGTGACCTTGTTTCACATTGCTATAGCACCTCAATGGAGTAGGTACATCATATATTATCTACATCAGATTCCATTTCCATAAAAAATGTCAAAAACAAGGATTAAAACCATCCTACAGACAAAGGCAAAGTTTTACCAATTGATTGGCAATCAGTTGTATAGATGTTGCAATGATAACCAACTACGGCTATGCGCTACGAAGAGCGAATAATTTCCAATTTTGAAAGAACCCCATTCAAGACAAGCAGGACATTTTTTGACAGAATGAACAACGAAAACAATTATGTATGCCTGAATTTGGTGGCCTACACTTTTCAGGGATGCGGGTGCGTATGTGAAGATTTGTGACGAATGTCAACGAACAAAAATTCTAATAAAAAAGGATGAGCTGCCAATGAGACCAATTATGGGAGCTTGTGCGTTTGCTAAATGGGGTTTAGATTTTGTTGTCCCTATAACACCACCTGCTTACAAAACTCATGCCGAATATATCTTAGTCACTATTGACTATTTAACCAAGTGGGTAGAGGCCAAAGATACTAAGAAGAATGATGCAAGAACCACAACGCAATTCTTGTATGAAAATGTTTTTACTCGCTATGGTTTGCCTATTGAAATTGTCAGTCATAGGGGAACACATTTTGTCAATGAAATCATTGAGTATTTGCTCGATGAATTCATGGTCATTCATAGAAAATCAGCCCCCTATCACCCACAAGCCAATCTTCAACAACATGAGAGCACCAATAAAGTCTTGTGCACAGTTCTCACCAAGATAATAAATGTCAATAGATTAGATTGGGACCAAAAGTTGCACTCTGATGTTTGGGAATATAGAGTTACATACAAAAATGTTTTGGGGACCACACCATACAATATGGTGTTTGGGCTTAAAGCGATACTTCCTGTAGAATTTTTTATTCCCACCTTGAGAGTAGCAAAAGTGCTCGCCTGGACTTTTCATGAATGGTCTAAATGCTTGGACGACCTTGAGGAACTACATGAAACTCGCCTAAGGACTGTTGCGGACATTTATGCCCAGAAACAACGCATGAAATAGTTTCATGATAAGCATGTTAAATCTAAGGACTTTGAACTAGGTGATTATGTGCTTGTGTATACACTTAAACGAAAAATCAAGAAGCTGAAAAAGCTTGGAATGGGACCCTTTGTGATCCACTCAATATCATCAAGCGGGGCCATTAAGCTTGCAACAATAGATGGTCAAGAAATGCCAAATTGGATTAGTGATTGTAGATTGAAGAAGTATTATTTGCCACTAACCCAAGAAATTCTAGAAAGAGCACATGCAACAAGAAATAGGAAGGAACAAAAAGAACAATAGGTTCAACAAGCTCAGACTAAAGCCAAGGAAAGAGCGGCAAAATAAGAGAAAATTTTAAAAGGCTACAGACGGCATAAGATAGCTCGACAATGTCAATTGACGACCATTGATGAAGATGAAGATAGTCTACACCCTTACATTATCATAGAATTGGGGATGGACATATTATCGTTACATGCGCTGGTAGAGCCCGTATTACATCTACAGCCAATGGAAAAAACCTTTATAGGATTCAATGGCACTATCAATGTTGCATCTAGGTATCTGGAACTAATGGTTTATGTCAAGGGATCTTCGTGCTCGCACAATTTCTTTGTCTTACCTCCGAATCCCCTCGACAATTAAATCATTTAGGCACACCATGGCAACATAAAAACAAAGCATACATACACTGGTTTGAAAATTAGGTCTTTTATACATCAAAACAATGGGTAAGAGCTATTGATTTTGCTTCCCTCAGATATGGCAACCTCAACACCATTATCTTTGGATCTTGTTCACAATACTAACACAGCTATGGTGACAGAGCTCCCTTCAATTCAAATCTATGGGACAAACTTCCCACTTCTTAACCTTGCTACCAGAAATCTTCAAACACCAATGCCACACAAAGACCCTATACAATCCACAGCTCACAAATTTCTTCTGCAACCAGCCACACGACAAATTTGGTGGCCAAAGAACATAACACCGCAAACAGTTCCTCTCACAAAGCTACTTCCAGAAGCTAAGGCCACTAAACCATTTGCCAAAGAAGCTGCTTCATCGGCAATCTCCAAAGGAAAACAGAGGAAAACAATCTCGAGAGAGCCACAATGGGGTGCTAAGCACTCATCCCAACATCCACAACACTTATACCATATTTGGGTTCCCAAGAACACTATCCTTGTCCATTGCTCTTGTATATGGGTTCCCAAAAGAAGAACTCAAACTTCTTCGACACAACTACCACAAACACCAGAGTGCAGAGAAAAACCTCGCAAGATAAGGCCCAAGCCCAACCCACCACCCATAATCAAGACAACACATCTATCTTACAAATGGGTGCCAAAAACTCCAAACACAACAACGAAAAAAACTCAAGTCTCATCAGTTGTTCAACCGGCTTCACACACATACAAATGGCATCTGAAATCAACAGCAACGTTCATTGTTTTAAAGATCACCATTCAACAGCGCACAACCATGCTTCAATGTTTACTTCATGGAATCCGCTCACTCACTTCACAACAACTTATTTTCATTAGCAAATGCCCTTAAACACCTCGCTTAACAACCCGCCTTTCGCACAATATGATTTTTTTTTTGTGTATTGACTGTGTGCATAATAGGCCCTTGGACAACTATCGTCTAGGAGAACTCCATCTAGGAGGGGGGAGGTATTCTAATGTGGAACCATTGAAGGAACCATCAAAGACATCATTAGAATAGGCAAAAGGCTAGTGTTTGCAATTGAATTTTTGGGTAATACCCACCTACATTCTTTTGCCCTTAAAGAGATGAGAGATACTAGACAAGGGACAAATGCCAGAAATGAGCCCTTAGGTGTGAGTATATTTGTAAATGGCTATTTTTACTTCATTTATTCTCTTATTTTATCTTGATTTTTCTTTTGAAAGCTAAAATTCAAAAAAAAAAACCACATGGACAAGACACTCATCTATTCAGGTCTCGGATGCCACAGGAACTTCCAAAAACAGAAATGGAGTCAAAACGACCAAGTTATGACCAAAAATGGTTAAAAGCAAAAACCGTCTTTTTTAACCACGAAGGCCTACTTTGACAAAAGTGATGGATTTTGGTCACAAGGTGTTTGTTTTTAGAGTTTTTCAACTCGTTGGTCGTCTCACATATGAGGTAGGACTAACTGTGAAGTTTCATCAAGAAGTGGTTTGGGAACCCAAGGTATGTATAGTCTAGGGCCCATTTAGAACCTCATTTCTTCTTTGTGTGTGTGTGTGTGTGTGTGTGTGTGTGTGAGAGAGAGAGAGAGAGAGAGAGAGAGAGAGAGAGAGAGAGAGAGAGAGAGAGAGAGAGAGAGAGAGAGAGAGAGAGAGAGAGCTACTTTGGAGCACACTTTCCCACGTCTACTACATCCAGTTTGGTAACCACTCGACACCATCTATGAGAGTATGATCAACACCCAATACATTATCGTTTGATACTCTTGCATGTCTCTATGGGCAGGTAGAATGCTAGGTTAGACCTACGTCGGACCAAAGACAAATGGATTCATAACTTTCATTCGGATGACCCAATTCAAACCAAAACTTGTAGGCAAATTTCCCTTAGCTAGACTAACATGACCCTAGCTTCAAAAGTTAAAAAAACTCCAAGAAAAACCACCCCAATAGAAAAACACGATTTCAGTCCTCATGCCAGATGGACCTGAGAATTGACGCGCGGCTTCATCAACTTGATGCCAACAAATTTTGTTAAGGGGCATCACCATCTACAAAGATTTTGGTGGTTTTTTTTGTCAAAAAACCTCCGAGGCCAACCCAAAGTGCTTTTTGACCTACAGGGCCCAAATCACACTGTATTACACAAGCAAACCAAAAGTCCAACAAAGGATTTAAGCACATGCACGGGATGTCTAGGCATATGAACAACATCCATGAACTTAGAAATGGAAAATTCCAAGAACATGGTGAACAAGAGCAAGAAGAGTAGTTGCAGATGTCAAAAAATTGTCATGTGTCCACCCCAATAGTCCAAACTCTCTCAAAATAGGACCATATGCCTAAATAATAGGGTACATCAAGGTTGTAAGGTCAAAGTTGGAAAAGAGTTCCAGAATCACCTACTTAGGAGAAAATTGAGATTTTCTACTCTATTTGCATGAATTTAACTTTTTTACACATGTGAGAGTTCTGCATTGTTCATGTAACTGCTTGGAGCATATTCAAGTGATAAAAAGTCAAGAGAGGTTAAGAAGATAGCACCAATGCTAATAAACGCTCTGAAAGTTTCTAAAAATGCTATTGCTAGGTATTAACACTATAGGAGCTATGAAGACAGAGAAGATGCCACCCAAGAAGTGAAGTAAAAAGAAAAAGCTGGACTTCATACCACCATTTGTGGTCCTTAGAGATTCATTCAAGGAGAGTACCGCATACCTGGAGAAGGAAAATCTTGAATTAGAAGGCTCCACCATTTTTGAAGGAGTATTCAGGGATCTAGCTGGAGATGCTATGACAATGTCTATGATACCTGAAGAGGTATACAGACTCACTAGCAAGATGGAGATAGAGGGAGCACTGGAAATAGTGGACCTCTTGAACTACTTCAAGAAGAAAAATCTTTGCGGGATTGACATCCAGAGTGCTCATGAGCTCTATACGAGTGTAAAGAGGGATGGCACAAACAAAAAGATGATGAGATTGCTACACATAAGTGGATGATTGAAAGAATCAAAGCCAATCCAAAGGTGACAGGCTTTTTTGAAGGAGCTGGGACATTTACGGATGCTGAACAAAGGATTAAAGAGCTAGAGAGAGCCCTGAGGATAGAAGAGAGGATGTGTCCGGATGCAACCATAACGGCCATAGCTCGAGAAGTGGAGTTACAAAAAGAAAACAAGGCCCTGCAAAAGGAGAATGAGAGGATGAAGGCTCTGATATAAGAACTTCAAAATCAATTGGCATGCAAGCCTCACCTTTCCCCCTCATGTGATGATGATGATCAGGGTGATGATGGTGGCCATGATCTTTTTGAAGATCATCCACATGGAGACAAAGAGGCACACACCACCACTACAGACACTACACAAACATCTCATGCTCCTCAAGAAAGAACCGGAACCTCCGAGCAAAGAGATTCGAAGCACATAAGGATGAGGTGAAAGCGATGAGCAAAGCTCTAGAGATGGATATTGATCCAAGCAAATCTCTATGGGATCAGACGCAACAACTGACGGATAAGTTGATTGAAGAACTTAAAGATAGGATACTCACTGAAGAAGAGTGTCATTGTTGACAAAAAGGCATGGAATGGGAAATAAGGGTTTTACATTCAGCAAATGTGCAGATCTTATGACCCACATGGATCAATGAAGATTGGTATGCAAGACAACTTCCCTTACCATTGATAAGGTATGAATGCTTGTGAAGAAAGGTGGCCATTACAAAGGAGATGAATGAAGCACTAGAACCAAGCCCAAAGCAGCCAAAGTGGAGATTAGCTTGGCTCGCTCAACATCCATACTATAAAATTCATATGGGCTTATCTACAAGATGATGTATGTTTTTGTCCACTTCCCAGAGTACGCACCTGGCAAAGACACGAAATGCTTTAGAAGGAACACCCAAATTGGCTAAAATTTCCAGCCCTACTTGGGCCAGCCATAAATGAAAAGATGGATGAGAAGTATATGATCGGTTCTAACTGAGGCCATGGCACTTTTTGAGGGCCTATCCGACCTGTCTTGCCAGATTCTACATAAAATCTACCAAATGATGGCAGCCTACATCAAAATGTACCATAAAGTGAGAGTTGGTAACACCCTGTGGATGTCAATTTGGAGGGCAACCATGGCCTAGTATATGACCTAAGCCAAGCAGCCAGACTCGGGGGGGGGGGGGGGGGGGGGGGGGGGGGGGGGGGGGGGTGCACTATTTAATCATGTTAATGTACAACGCGAGTTCAAAAGGAGGGGCTTTTATATTCAATTTTAGAAAAAATTCCTATAATAAGGGGTCATTTTATTCATTCAGACATGTTAAAAAGGGGTTTTTAAAATACCCCGTGAATGCACATTATATAGGGGGTATTGAACGGTGGACCCCCCGAGCAGTCAGATGAAAAGATAATACATGGATTTTTTGCTCACTTGATGTTCATGCCCTCTTACTACTTAAGCACTTTTGGGGAAGCTTTTTATACGGGTTTTTTCATGCTCGGCACCAAGATTTTTGGCCCAGAAGTAACAGATTTGAGAGCACGTTTTGTCAGCTACGAGCTGCAAACACAAAACTATGGCCAAATCTCGGGCCTCTACCATCGACAAAGAGCTTGCTAAAGAATACCAACAAGCATTGCAACTACTTGCCTCCTGAAGAGTTCTCCAAAGGACTCATGTCAGGGACGACATGAAATAGGGGGAGTGTTGGAAGATGCCAACAACGGATGCTGATGTTGCCAAGTCAGCCATGTGTCAAGCGTCAAAGTGTCAAGACCTTGTAAATTTTCAATGTATATAATTCTACATATTAAAATCTTAGTCTTTTAGTACATTTTGTCAAGCGAATTCCAGGGCCAAGAGCTTCCAAGTTGTATCTGTGAAATTGCCTTTTGAATAGCTGAGTTTTAATCATTAGAGCTATTCTTGCCCCATGAACATTGAGACCCTTAGCCCCGGTATAAAAGGAAAATTTTAAGGGTTAGACCTAAGATCTACGTTCTAGGTTTGGATAAGTGGAAAACTAAGGAAATCAGAGTTATTTGTACGTTACCACCTCTCTCTTCTTCTCTGATCTTTGTCTACTTGCACCGCACTGCGCGGTTGTCCTATCAAAAAACCAAGAGCACCATTGGCATAACCACGGGGAGAGCTACGTGTGGATACCTACATTGCGAGCATAGCACAAAGATCGAGTATCGACTCTTGCAACATTCAAGGTGAGTTTTCTCACAAATTGATCATTGAAATGCGATTCCTCCACTTGCTTTTGATTCCCCATGCTTAGGAGTATCTTTGAGGGTGTTTCTAGTTGATTTCAGTGACCTGTAAGATCCGTGTCTACAAAAATTGTGATTTTTGCCCATGTACAGAATCTACGTCTGATGGTACAAAAGTGTTCTAGCCCAGCTTAGGAAAGTGCCTACTAATTTTGACACGTGATTTGAAGTTGATTTGCTTGTTGATTTGCATGTATTTGTGTGTGCGGTCTAGTAGAGAGGGATTAGGATTTTGAGAAGAGTTAGGTTTATGAATGTTTAGTGGAGCGAATTTGTGTTCAGACAAGGGATTGACACCCTCTTGGCGTTCCTCCATGCCCTATTCAAAGTCACTAGCTTCAGTGTATTGACATTTTTGTCTTGGTTCCGTCTCATCTTTTGATGTGATAGGTTGAGTTAGAGGGAGCCTCAAACAACTACCCTCACTTTGAACTTTCCTCATAACCTTACAAGCTGCAAGTGCTTAGCAAAAATATTGAAATGAGCTTTCGTATTCAAGAACCACTATTCCTTCATGACCCTGGGAATTGGAAAACTTAACATATAAAGAGTCACTAACATTTAATATCAACAAAAATACCAAATTCACGTGCTAGGCTTTGCATTTTTCACTTCTGAGAACATGATTGTATGAGACCCATCTGAGAGATGAGTGAAAGTTGGCCTCTCTTACATGTAATTAGAATTTTACACAATCAATGAGCCACCTCTATGGGCAGTCGATACCACTTGCTCATGTAGCATAGAGTCACCATATTGTCAACAAGCATGGTAGGGTGTTGTAGAGGTTATCTGGTAGTCCGTGCCACAATGTACAACAAACAAAGGATTGAACTTTATTGAGAGAGCTAAGAAAGGAAAATGTCATATTAAAAGCCAATTTAGGCTAAGAGCCACCAGCTATTGCCACCGCACATCTAGCATGAATTACACTCTTGGCTCATAAGATTCAATCTCTACTTCATTCATGATATATGTGATAAGATACTTCCTCGGAGATCAAGATTACATATCAATCTTGAGAAAACTTGTTGGGTCGATGGAGAAGAAGTGAAGACACATGCATAAGAGTCTACCTCATAGTGTTTGTTGGGAAGTATGTCCATCAAGAAAATCATCCTCTATGGGGATAGTGCAACTTTTACCAAAGTATCCATTCAAGAGAAGTACTCAAGCTCCTTCTTGGTGATGAAGATGACACTGTGTTGGGTAATGGCATGGCTCTTTGCATCAAAGAAACACTTACTATTGAGTCTGACCAACTATAATCATGCAACACCCACTTGATGCAAAACCATTTTGAGAGAAAGGAGCAATCATGAAAAAGCGTAGACTAGTAGCTTTTGCAAAGAGCATGTATAATGCCATTATCAGAAGTGGATGCTATTCTCGATGCAGGGAAAAGAGGGTGGGTGGGGGGGAGGGGGGTTTACTATATTCAAAACTTACATATCATGTGCGTTCAAGGGGTATGTATAAAACCCCTTAGCTCTGAACTTTTCACCAATAAAAGGGACCCTTTTCCTATTCATTCTATACCTTTTATTTCAAGATCATTTTCTCAACACCCTTCTATACGTGAAGATGTAAGAAAATATAGAATAAAATAATCACTATTGTTGAACCCATGTGATCTTGGGGGGTTGCACATTTAAGAAACTATTCATATAACGTGTTCAAAGGGTATTAAAAAAACTCCTTTTCTTACATGCTTAAGGTAATAAAATGACTCCTTTTTCTTAAAAAACTTATGGGTTTTTCTCTAAAATCAATTGTAAAACCCCTTTTGTAAATGGGTTTTCATGTATAGGTGGTCCAAAAAGGGCTGTCTTGGACACGCCTTTTAAAGTAGTTTTGGGGAACTTTTGAGTCTACATTTGATTTTTGGGGGAGGAAACTCAATGATGAGCAATGAAGATGGGAGGAATTTTTAAAAAAGAGGGGTATGCATTTTTTATCGCCCCCTGTAGTTCTTGGACATGTTGGACGTACGAACACCCCTTGCGTCTCCTTCTCTACATGGACATAAAGCATACAGGTTTAGGGTATTCTCTGTGTGCGGTTTTTGCATAGAGGAAAGCACATTTCTCTCCTTCTATGTGCAATGTTTTTGCATCGCATTCCCTTTCTTTCCTCTGCACGTGGTTCTCTGCTGTGTGTGCTTAGTTCTCCATCTCTCTCTCACTCTCTCTCTCTCTAAGGATGGAGCCTTCTCGCCAGTTAGGTGTGTGTGAGCGTCTGTGACATGTTTGGTCTTGTTGATGCCTAGGCTCTTCATGATGTATGTTCATGCACTCAGCTCTTTTTCTCAGGTTTTCTTGATCCGGCTTCGTGCCCACCAGTACACAGTCAAGCAGAGTTTCTCGAGCAGTTCACAGGTTGCTTACACGATTACTGGGCGGCAAAGAAAAGGGAACAAAGAGAGAGGCAATGGCAAAAAACGTTCTGTGCTGACATTGAAAGGATGTCCAGCTCGATGAGAAGCAGAAAAGGAAGATTCTTCGTGCCATGTCAAGGCGCCAGGAAGAGCAAATGCAAGGATTGACAATCAAACTCCAAGGCAAATATACTAAAGAGCAGTTCTTTCCAACATTTGCAACACCTTGTCACAGAAGTCAAGGTCCCGCACTCAACCACGATGCTTTTCAAGAGGGCAACAGTGATGGCATGCATTAATTCGAGGACAAAGTAGATGCACGTCCCTTTATGGATAGAGCACTTGCAAAGTTGTTGGGCATACACAGTGAGGCGGTCCGGGGCGGGCAACAAGAAGAGTGGCCTCTAAGCACCCTTATAGGCTCCCGTGCTGCTCAATTGGGTTGGGGTTGGAAAAAACAACAAACACACACACAAACCCGCAACCTAACCCTACACAAATTTGGGGCACCACCTAGTTTTGGATGCGAACTAGGACGCGTAAAGAGAGAGAGAGAGATACTGCTCGGGCTGCTTTGAAATGTATCGGCAATGATCAAGCAAACACAATTATATATGTAAGAAAGAGAGAGAAGAGGGAGGGGGTGCTTGTTGCATTAATACCTTCTTACAAATCTGTCATCACCAATCAAAGTGAGATTAGTATTTGTTCAACATAGCTTGAGTAAATTACACCACAACACATCACAAGAAAAGCCACCCCAATCACTATCTTAAGGCCAGGGGAGTCCTCTCCACCCTGTCGCCCTCTTACAGTATGTGGTATTTATGGCTAAATTGATGACAACACCTAGAGACAAGCTATCAAGAACTTTAAAAAAAAACACCAAGACACTTACACATCATTGTTGTCCATTACTTCACGTTGGAAGAGAGACAAAGTATCCAAACTTAGTCCAAATCCACCCTCCTTGATTCAACAAATGTTGGGCTTACACTAGTAGGAGAAATGATAGATTTCCTACTCTCAATTGAATGATCACTCTCTCTCTTACAATGGCATAGAGTTTCCTCGCTAATCACCCCTATTACAACACATGCACATGCATAAGACAATGAGCTTCCACTCAAGAACTCCTTCTAGAGAGGTTGAGCTTGGCTTCTCAAGCTATAGCATAGTGCTCTTGCTTATGACTCTCCCCTTTTGTGCTAGCTATATCCTCCTTTTATAGCAATTTTGAGAGATAGGGTTACTCCTCTAACCATGGTTGGGTTAGATTTTCAGCACTTATCTAATTTATTTTGCTTGGAATTATCAAGAAGTTGGTGTGGATAGATGAAGAAGAGAGAGAGGAGAGAAGTGGAGGTGATAGGACTTTTCATAGTAGGTTAGTGTTAGTAAATTAGTAGAGTTAGTATTTTTATTGATTTACAAATGGAATTGGATATTTACAATGGGAGTATCCAAGTAGGATACAAATAAGGAAGAAAAAACTCTTAATAGGTAAGAAAATATGGATTTCTTACAATGTTGATGCTCCAAGTGTCTTGAGAAGGGTCAATTTTGACGCTTGTTGACGGTCCACTAGCTTTGATGGTACGTTTTTTCTCCACTCTTGACCTTCCTTGGGAGCCAAGGTAAGTGAATATGAGTAATCAATCACCATGATGCTGTCTTTCAAGAGAAGAGGCTGAATTTTGTGGTTTTTTGATAGATATGGATAATATGGATGAAGAAAAATGAGACTAGGTGGTCAATTTTGGAATGGAAGTGTGTGTAGGAGACCTGAGTTCACCATGGTTTCTCTTATTCTTCAAGGTTGAGAAGAAGGTGAGTAGGGTGCAGAGAGGAGTGGTGAGAGAGGTGGGGATGATGAGTGGAGAAGTGTGTGTGAAAGAGGAAAATGATAAAGTGGAAGAGGGAGTGTGGCTGCATAGCATGGGTAAACTGGGGTCCACCAATAAAATCATAGCTCACAGCTTGTAGCTCAAAAAACTATAAAAAAATTTGAGGTAAAAGTTCAACTCACGAGCTACAACTTTTGTTTGTATCACCTTTTCAAATTTGGAGAGCATGTGATCTTTAAAAATTCAGCAAAACCGACTGTTTTTTTCCACTGCACAAAGTCCTTGTGAGGTCCTTCTTTGGATCATTCTTTTGAATAACTCCAAGAGTGAGCCTCCCATGGTGCATGCATGCATTCCACATACCCTTGGCCTTATTTGGTAGGTCTATAATTGAAGATATTGTTGAGATCATGATATAAGTGAATAGTACAACTAAGAAAATCAAATATTGAGGGGTCTAAAAAAAATATGTACATGTCAAATATAAATAATGTAGGTGGAAAAAATATAAAGGGGTCAAAATAAATCTCTCTCATTATAAGTCTACCATAAAAAGATGAATATTTTTGGTGGTCTAATTTATGAGAGTAATAGAGAATAGATGTAAGAAGGAAAAAATCACAATAGTGAAAAAATATACACATAAATAGAACTAGTTTTTTTGGATTTTTATTGGGATGGAGTTACACCAAAAATAAGAGAAGCTTGCACGAAATTATTTTTATATGGAATAAACAGTATGCAAAATGTTATGAAAAAATATGGTAATGGTGAGTCAATGTACATAGCATAAATAACACACACCTAAGTATAAATATTTAAATAAATACCAAAATAATTATGGAAAATCCTTTTATTTAGGCCCTATATACAATAAAATATTTACACAAAAATGGACCATAATATATTTATATTTTTTTATTGTTTTTATTTTTTTGGCTCAACTAGCCCAGTGACTAGCTAATTGAGGGTTTTTAAGAAAATATGGAGAAAGTCCATAACTCACACACGCTTATGTACAGTGAAATGGTAGGGATAACCAAAATGTTTGAGTGATTTGATAGGGTGAGGTAGCTTACTATGGCAATTATGGAAAGCCGAAAATGGCTATCAATAGAAGAACATCGATTTTACGAATGCACGACTCCATTTAGAGGATGAGAACAATCCTTTTCCAGTCTTAGCATGTCAACGGCAAGCTCATTGTTCTACAAACATCACAGAGGACATTAAGGAGGTTGTGTTTGGTTTCTCGAAAGCAGAGACGTGAGTCTCTCTGAACAAGAAGGATATATGCCAAAGGCGTATCGGTAGAAAGGCTGTTCTTATGCATCCATTGCATTTGCTGGATCAACCTCAGGTATTATCAACCACTTCCAAGTAGTATATTGACCAATGTTCACCATTGTCAAGCTATCACAACCACAATCAAACTATAAAAAACCATTGTCAAGTAGTATAGTGACCACTGTTCACCACTTTCAAGCTGTATGAACCACTGTCAAACTGTAAAAAACCTCTGAGAACTGAGGAAACAATCAAAAAGTGGTTGAATCCCCCTTCAAGTACTTCGCAAAGCAGTTAAAGCACTGATAGTGATTTAAAGTACCTAAAATAGTTCTTTCAACCACCTAAGTGTGGAAGCTTGTACTTTGCAAAGTGTTGAAATAGTTTGTCACCACTTTATAGTATTTTAAAAACCACTTGCAATCCGCCAAGTGCTTAGGTGGTTTTAAGTGCTTCAGGTGGTTTGAAATCTGCTAAGTGCTTGGGTGAGAACCTTGAAGATTTCAAACCACTTGAAGATGATTGAAAGTGGTTTGATGACCCTTTTCAATCACATTTAGGTGGTTTTAAGTGCTTCGGGTGGTTTGAAATCTGCCAACTGCTTAAGTGAAAACCTATGTAAGCACTTAAAACCACCTAAATGAAGTCATCAAGCCAAATGAAAGTGGTTTGATAAACTATTTCAATCACCATTAGGTGGTTTTAAGTGCTTCAAGTGGTTTCAGGTAGTTCAAAGCCACTTTCAAACATGCAAAACCACTTCAAAGTGGTTAATGTTCCTCTTGAGTGCTTTTAAAAACCCAAAATTTGGGTGTTATCCAACTGAAGGTGATTGAAAGTGGTAAACAAACCACTTGAAAGTGGTTAAATAACCACTTTCAATCACCTATAGGTGGTTTAAAGAGCTTGAGTGAGAACCTATGTAAGCACTTGGAAGATTTCAAACCACCTGAAGGTGATTGAAAGTGGTAAATAAACCACCTGAAATTGGTTTGATGACATTTTTCAATCAGCTTCACGTGGTTTAGAGTGCTTCAGGTGGTTTCAAGAAGTTTAAAGCCCCTTTCAAACATGCAATACAACTTCTTAGTGGTAAATATTCCTCTTATGTGCTTTCACAAACACGAAAGTGGGTGTTATAACTTGTAGGTGATAATACCAAACATTTTGGTTAATTGTTGTCACATTATTTCTTTATTGTCTACTTTTTTTGTGCATGTGGAATTTTACAAGCGGTTTCAGGAAATCCACATGACGGTGCGCATTTTGCTGAGATGCTTTGAGAATTTAAAGCCCTTTCCTGTTCAAAAATTACAGGACCGCAATACTTGCTGTTGCGAATATCATGTGCAAGCTGTCTACTTGAAAGATGCTTTCAACCAAATGCGTCAAGGTAGGTTTGAAGTACATGGAGAATCTTGTTGCTGTGCTTGTGATGTTTGTGACCCTGCAACCAGTGGTAGTATATGTGTGGCTACAAAGTCAACATTTGAGAGCCTCACAACACTATGGGAGTCCTTTTTGTGTCCTAAACCAGAAAATTCCATGTTTCATTTACACATCTGCTTGATGGGAAAATGCGATCATTGTGGTGCCAAACAACTCAAATGTTGTCCTCTTGAAGTACACAACGACAACTTTCAGGTGGCTGCAAAGGGTTTTGTTGGTGTGTAGACACAATTTATACATGAAGATGGCCAGCATCACAAAAGGAAAGATCTTATTATTCAGCAGATTGGGTGCTCCACTTTCATTTCATTCATGAAAGACAAGGTGACCAAGTTTATCAAACATAACTACATCTACAGATAGTAGGCCAACCAATTCAAAGAGTGTCTATAGAGTTTTCCAAGTGATATTGTTGTCTCTGTCATGGACTTTGCAAAAAATTACAGTTTTAAAATTCAAAATGATATCCAATGCATGCACTGGTATTCTAGTCAGGTGAGCATTTTGGTCCACATCTGCTATGTGCGCTCGACAATGGGCGGCATCATAAAATTTCTCCATTTTTATATATTCAATGACAATTTTCATGACACATTGTTCGTTCAATACTGCTTTCTTTTGCATGACTGGTGGTTGAAGGACCAATGTTTTTGTTTAAAGCGACACTGGGTATGGTCTAATGGTGCAACATCACAATTCAAAGCACGACGGCATTTGTTGCAAGGTTTTCTCAGCTTAGTGGGCTTGAGATGATGCACAACTATTTTGGGTTAGATCATGGAAAAGGTGAACATGACGGTGCTGGCGTAGTCATAAGAGGGCATTAAGCCATGAGCAATTGAAGGTGGATGGACACCCCCTGTATAATGTAGCAAGAGTGGTCAATTATTTCACCCTAATGAATAATAGGAAATATTGTTGGTCATCCATGAACAAGGTCAATAGGGTCTTCTGGGAAATCAAGGTGGGTGATGTGCTGAGAGATATAGAATGGGATTGCAAGAAAATCTGTGGATCACGTTCAATGCATTGTGTGAATGGTTTCTCTTCAACAGATACGACTGCACTGAGGTGTAGAAATCTGTCCTGCTTCTATCTTGCTTGTGTGCATGGTCAATGGAGAAGATGTGCAAACAAAGCTCACATAGAAGCATGGCAATACTTGAGGATCATACCAACAGAGGCTGACATAGATGAAGATGTTTCAAGTGACGAGGAGATTGATGCACCTATGTATGCCGGCCATCACAATGATTTGAGCGATGCCTTATGAGTTGGAGATAACTTTGCAGTCAACGTTGAGGAGGAAGACTTTGATTTTTATATACTGAGGTGTTGCACGGAGAAGAGGCTATCCACTGTGACTCAGAAGGATGCGTGGCACAATCAGATAAAGAAGAACTCCTTTTATGTTGAGAAACACGTTTATGATAAAGTCGAGGGACGCTCCGATCGATATGTGTTATTAGATGATAGGCCTCCCGCTTCCATGTACTCGCGCCTAGTTTGATGCCTTAAGTTCCCCTTGTATTCTGAGAGAAATGAGCCTAATGTCTACACTTTGAGTGATACCTTGTATGAGCACATCTACAATAGCATGCCCTCTAAAAGCAAGCCGATTTAAAACACATTGACCTCATAAAGTATAATTGGGTACCGCTTTCTTGTATTCGTTCCTCAAAAACTTATGTTCCTTATCCAAAAGCTGAAACGTTTCTGACACTTTTTTTATTCTTTCGAGTACATGTATTTTACAACTTGCCATCCACTTGCAAGTGCTTTAAACTGCCTTCAACCAGATTTTACAAAAATTTAAAGCCATTTAAGCCACCCAAAAGTTGTCAAGACACCCTTATATACGTAGTTTCGATATCATTGACCACCTACAAGTGCTCACTAAACCACTACCAAATGGTTCAAACCTTTTCCAAACCACTTTCAAATCACTTGCAAGTGGAGGAGACCTAGCAAGTGACCTAGAAGGCCTTTACAAGTGCTTTAGAACCACTTGGTTGAATATGTAGTGTTGATCTCATAGACTACCTGCAAGTGCTATCTAAACCACTAGCAAGTGGTTTTGAACCACTAGCAAGTGCTATCTAAACCACAGGCAAGTGCTATCTTTACCACTACCAAGTGGTTCCTAACCACTGGCATGTGGTTTAGAACCACCTGCAAGTACTATCAAAACACTAGCAAGTGGTTCTGAACCACTATCAAGTGCTATCTTAACCACTAGCAAGTGCTATCTTTACCATTGGCAAGTGGTTTAGAACCACCTTCAAGTGTTATCTAAACCACTAGCAAGTGGTTTTGGACCACTAGAAAGTGCTATCTTAACCAGTGGGGCAAAAGGCTATCTTAACCACTGGAAGTGGCTCTGAACCACTGGCAAGAGGTTTTTAACCATTGGCAAGTGGTTCAAAACCACTAGGAAGAGCTATCATAACCACTAGCAAAATGTTCAGAACTACTGCAAGTGGTCCAGAAGTCCTTTTCAGGTGGTTCTGAACCTCTTTCAAGTGGTTCTTTACGACTTGCTTGTGGCTACTAGTTTACATAATGCAAATAGTTGTCAACCACTTGCATGTGGTCCACAGTTCATAAGTGGTATAGCTTGCACTTCTGTCCACTAACCGCTCAATTTTTTTATCTTCTACAAAAGCCCTAAGAAAAGCTGCTAAAACAATTTAAAATCAACTTATAATAAGACATCTTGCAAGGCACTCAACAAAATGGTCGATTGAATAGCAAATCATGTTTCTACATTAGAAATCGATATTGAATTCTGCAATACAATGTCGGTTTTTTTCCCATTTTACACAAAAAAAAAGTCCTCATCATGAGTTACACTATCAAACTCATCATGGGTATTTACATAAATGATCACAGGTACACAACTCAGTGCCCAAAAAACTTGTATTTTTACTACAGTGCCCAAAAAACCACACCCAATAAATTGTAGTGAAGATTGACACCATGAGACTAAAGATTTATCTTATATTTAAAATAATTAAATAGCACAAAAAGAACATGGAACTTAAAGTTTCCGATGTGCGCGTGTTTTGGGGGGGGTCTTGATTAGTACTTTTCTTTGGATCTGGATGATGCACTCCTTCCTCTTGCTGTTGCTTGCGTTTCTTCCTCAGGGTATCTGCAATTACTAGTAATGTCTGCACATCCTCTGCGTCCTCCACTTTATCCTCTGGGATCACAATAAGGTTTAGGGGAAAAAAACCTAAATATGCTCGAACAAAAATGAACCACTACATATATGCACTTCATTACCTTTCTGGTTGCCGGTTGAGACCTTGCTGGAGTCATGTCCAATGGTTTCCTTGCCATGGTTCTCAACCACGAAGGGTTTAGCCTAGGGGTCCTCCACTCTATCCCCAATTTTTACAAGAGCCTTGCCATGCTGAAAACCCTCAGATAGCTCTATGTTGTTCTCGTCAAGCTCAAGCAGATGAGAACTATTGTCAGCATTGGTTTCTTCAAAGAAAAAAATCATGTTAAGGGACTTATCTCATGACAAGTGGATTGAAGCTGAGTACAATGAACCCACCCTCCGGCTCTGTGTACTCAATTCCGAGTGCCGAGCACTTGGCAATTTCTCGAATCTTTACTGTGCACAATGGGTGAGTGCACTCTGTCATAGTGCCACATAGAACTGCAAAGCAAAATGGGTGATATTTGTGTTGACATATGAGCGAGAAGAACCCTGCCATGTGGTTAGCTGAGAGGGGTTTTCCACATGCAACACAGTCACCCCTAACACACAAATGGTTTCAAAACAGAAGCTTTAGTCGACGGTGAGGGGACAATGATGCCTCTACCTTTTTCCTAGATATATTTGATGGCTGTATCCATAAATGCTCTTTGAGACGTCAAGGCTTCTAATTCAAATTCCAAAGCCATATTCCTTTCCTCCCAACCATAGCATAAACAACAGCGGAGAGTAAGATCATTTCATGCTTGAATGGACTTAAGTGCACAAGCTTGAATGCTTCTATTCAACTTCTTATAAAGAATTCAAAGCAAATAAAAAAAAGCTTGACAAATCTTATCAAAACACTTTCTAGTCATTTCTTAGCGCTTTCTAACAACTTGTTTAGCACTTTTTAACCACCTATTGAGCACCATTAAGCACTTTAGAGCACTTTCTAACCACCTTCACCACTTTCTAAGCACCTAGCTACCACTTTCAAAGCACCTCCATAGCACTTTCAAAGCACCTGGTTACCACTTTCTTGGTACCAAAAAGCATTTCAAATCACTTCCTAACCACTTATTGATCAACAGTAAGCACTTCAAAGCACTTCTCTCATAGCACTTTCAAAGCACTTGGTTACCACTTTCTTAGCTAAAAATAATTTCAAATCATTTTTTGACTCACCTATTGATCAATAGTAAGCACTTTAAAGCACTTTCTTACCACTTAGACACCACTTTTACTCCTTGTGAGAAGTTAAAGTGCTTTAGATTGCAGATTGGTTACTTGAAAGCACTTTGAAGTACTTTCTAAGCACCATTCAATATTGTGGAGCATTTTCTAACCACCTAGCTACCAATTTCTTTGCACCATAAAGCAAAACTTACCACTTGGTCAAAACTTCAGAACCACCTAGAAAGCAGTATATAGAGCTATATCAAAGTACTTCAAAGTACTTTGAAGGACCTTTTCACCACTTTGAAACACTTTCTTACCACCTATCAAGCATTTTCAAGCATATTGTAGGCACCATTGAGCACTTCAAAGCACTTTTAGGTGCGTTTAAGGCATTTATTGGCACTGTCTAGGCACTTGTGAGCACTATGCAGACTTTTCTAACCACTTGGTCAGCAATTCCTACTTCAAGTAAGCAGTTTAGACCTATCTCAAAGCACTTCATAACATGAAGCATATCTAGTCTTAACTCCAACCACTTGGTCAACACATTCTCCTTATCTATTGAGCAATTTGAATTTATCACAAAGCACTTCTGGGCACTTTTAGCAGCAAGCTAACCTGCAAGGAGTCCAAACCTTCTTTAAGCCGCCCTGAATCAATATTGACACCTGCCTTGGACAACATCTTGGTGATAGCTGTGACCTCTACCTCTTTGTGGTCTACCTCCCTCGTGATGTGAATCAGGTGAGGTCTTGAGCACCTCCAGCTCCTTGTTTAGTTTGTCCAATTCCCTGTAGAGTTCACTGAAAGCAAACTTAAATGCCCTTCATTTCTAAGCCACAGGTCCCTCTTTTGCTGCAGCTACACTTTCACCTCGCCCAACAGCCTTTTTTGCTCATTCTCCTGGCCACTAAGTCCCTCCGCCATGCTAAGCACCAGCTGAATATACATTGGCATCTCTATTGCCTGAAATGGTTGCAACTTGCTTGCGGACATTGTCGGTATTGATGACAAGGCACCATCCCAGATAGATGCTTCTATTTGAATGACAACCTATCAAGACATAATCGGTGCGGAACTTGTTGATCTTCCGCTCCAAACCCCTTTTTGCATCTTGCAGTTTTCAAGGACACTGCCACCAAACCTTGCCCATGCAATCCGATGTCCAGTCGGATCACTCGCTGTTGCTGGACACCTCTCATACACGAAACCTCGTGCAAATTTTGCTAGCAGCTCACCATTGGATGGGGTTGCTTGATATACATTCTGGTACAAAAGCCGGCACTCGTCAACGAACTCATCCCTCACATGGTTGAGAAATAGCTTTGTGCTTTTCTTGTGAAGACATTTGAAGACACTCAGCCACTCCTCATCGGGGATATCTTTATCTGTGAGCTCTTTAGGCAGCTTCCCCTCTAGGCTGAGCCCGTACTCCTCATGCAGTTCCTCGATCGAGAAGCAAAATCTTGCTAGTCACGGGTACTCCATTGCTGCAAGCACCAGAAAATAGAGCTTGTTGAAAGCCCAGCTTTGAAAACACTCAAGCAATGGAAAAAAACAATGCAAAACATACACATGCATACCTTTCGATGACTTTGTTGACAACTTTGAGTTGTATGCAACGCATTCCAGAGTACCAGGTAGAGCCTTTACCCCCACTTTTGATGGCTGCTTCGCGTCGCGAGCTCATTGGTTGGAGGGGTTTGATCTTGAAGTTTAGGTTCAGACATTGGGCCCTCCCCGGTCTTCTGCCTTGGTAAACCGCGTGCAGGTGACTTCATCTTGTAGCCTACAACTTGACTGTACAGTAAAAAGGATGAGCTTATGAGCACGCAGAGAAAGACTAATGACCTAAAGCTCCAAGTACTACAGTATGATGCATGCAAAGCTTGACTTCGGTAAAGTAGATAGGCAAAACGAGACATGTATGAGCATGGCTGGCGACCTCTATTTGCAAAAAGGATGCATGTCTTATGAGCAGGAGGAGAAAGACTAATGCATGCATACATGTAGCTCCAAGTGCTACATTATTCATGATGCATGCAAAGCTTCACTTCAAAAGCAGCAGAAAAACGGCACATGCAGACATGGAAACCTCAGTAGTTCAAAACGGCAGTAGGTTAACCTTCTCAGTCCGCCAGAGTAGAGGCGAGAGTGAATGAGATGTCTGCAAACCTCGGCAGTAAGGTTTACCTTCTCAGTCCGGCATAATAGAGGTGATAGTGAATGAGATGAGCGTTTGTGTCGAAGCTCAAGGAGATCACCTGGCACGCGGAAAAAAGTTGACGTCGACGTCATCCTATGACAAATCACATCACGCATACCTTGGAATGATGACTGAGACGCCCCTTCCTACAATTAATGGCCCCTTCCAACTACTAAGGCCATTAACATTTTAAAATTCCCCTTTTCTTTTTTGAATTTATCACAAATTCCTTTCCAAAGTAGTCTCTTGGTGGTACCCCAAAAAGTGAAATAATGATACCACCAATACATGCTTAAACCCAAATATAATCCTATTAAAGCTTTGAAATTAAAGAACCCTTTCATTTGAACTCACGTGGTAACTTACATGTCTAAGAGGTGAACCCCCCGAACATGTGATAGGTTTTTTTCTATTGTAGTGAATCCCCCCTCCAAAATCAATTATGATAACATTGAGGATCATATATTTAAAACAATCTAAAATCATCGGAGCAAGCAAGGATGAAGTGAAGCACTACCAAAATGCCACTAATGATGTTGCATAAATACCATCAACACCTTTGTGCAACAAGAAGATGGTGTGCAACAAGAAGATGGTGTGTTGTCTAGAATCTTGATATTGTTGCTCTGTCACAAGGTTTGATAGCTCCCCGTGATATGCAAGCCTTGGGACGTGCTACTCTTGTTTCCAACCTTCAAGAAAGAGTAGTCACACTGAGCTGATGTTATTCTAATGCTGAGGAGGATGATGGGGAGACTTGTTGGCTAGTGATGGTGAGGGAAAACAATGGTAAGGAGTTAGGTCTTTGAGCGAGCGAGCTTTGGAGCGAACCTTTTTATTATTATAAAGGGCCGCCCTCCCTACCTCCCCTTCCTCCTCTCGCCGCCCATGTGCTTCCTCCTCTTCTCTTGCTCCTCCTCCTCAACCTCCACTTTCAATATCCTCCCTCTCCTCCACTTTCTCCCTCCATCTCCTCCTCTAGCTGCCCTACTTTTCTTCAATCGCTCTCTCTCCATCTCCTCCTGCCTTCCTCAAGGTCCTCTTCCCCTACCACCCCTCTCTCTCTCTCTCTCTCTCTCTCTCTCCTCTCTCTCTCTCTCTTCTCTCTCCTCTCTCTCTCTCTCTCTCTCTCTCTCTCTCTCTCTCTCTCTCTCTCTCCTCTCTCTCTCTCTCTAGCCTCTATTTCCCTCGTCTCCCTTTGTCTTCCTATTACTCCCCTCTTCCACTCTCCTTCTCCTTCTCTGTCCAATCTCTATCGCTTTTCCCTCCCCTCCCCCCCCCCCCCCCCCCCCTCTCTCCTCTCTCTCTCTCTCTCTCTCTCTCTCTCTCTCTCTCATCTCTCTCTCTCTCTCTCTCTCTCCTCTCTCTCTCTCTCTCTCTCTCTCTCTCTCTCTCTCTCTCTCTCTCTCTGGGAGAGTTTTCTACGACGTTAAAATTCTCGGGTGTGTGTGTGTGCGTGCTAATAAGAGGAGGAAAATGGTATAACCTTTCTATCACCCAAGTGTGGTAGATTGTTATGCCATTTTCCTCTTGAATAACAGGTCTTGAGTTCAACTCTCCTTGTCGGATAGATCTTTAAGGTCTCTTGGGATAGTTTCCTAGGACGTAAAATTCTTCTTCTTCTCTCTCCATCTCCTCGTCTAGCCATGCTACTTTCCTCCATTTACTCTTCCAATCGCGACTTGCCAGGCTACTTTCCTCCATTTACTCCTCCAATTGCAACTTGTGAAGAGAGAGAGAGAGAGAGAGAGAGAGAGAGAGAGAGAGAGAGAGAGAGAGAGAGAGAGAGAGAGAGAGAGAGAGAGAGAGAGAGAGAGAGAGAGTCACTCTTTAGAGAGAGAAAAAAAGAGCCAAGCACTAGCGATATCGCTAGTGCTGGTTCTTCTTTATAAAACAAATAAAAGCAAGTTGTTTATTTTTAACGCAAGCCTAGCCGTAAATCAGCGCTCTAATGCACAAGGTAAAATTAGCCGCAGGTTTGAATGAATGCAACGCTGTAGCATGCAGAAGGTGGCAGGAACCGCGCACACATCGTTTCTAGGAACCAGCAAGCAACGTTTAGAGAGGCCCACGCGGACTGCCTGCAACCAGTGAGCTACTTACCCACCAAGTCGAGTAGAAGGAATGCACAATTCTTTGGGGAGCTTCAGTGAATGATCTGATATGGAAAGTTCAACGAACATATGGCATTGTATTGGTTGTGGGCGGAGAGAGAGAGAGAGAGAGAGAGAGAGAGAAGAGAGAGAGAGAGAGAGAGAGAGAGAGAGAGAGAGAGAGAGAGAGAGAGAGAGAGAGAGAGAGGGGGGGGGGGGGGGGGGGGAGTGTAAACAAACTACCCTGTGATGTGCAGAGAAACGGAGGGCGAGAGAGAGATCTAAGTGTTTGAGCTTTTCAAATTAAATAAACAAAAGGAAAAAATTCAAAATACCCTTCTAATTTGTGAAAATTCTTAAAATATCCTCAAATTTCGAAAATCCCAAATACTAGTAGTTTGTCATTAAATTTTCCAAAATGCTCTTCTAATTATACAAATTTCCGAAAATATCCCCGAGAGTAAATTTTACCAAAATAAAACAAATCGTAACATTTTACAAGAAGACTGATTGTCTATCATGCAAGATGCTAAACTAGAATTATTTGTGACAAATTATGTGTGTGTGTGGTGTTGGTGTGTGTGTGTGTGAGAGAGAGAGAGAGAGAGAGAGAGAGAGAGAGAGAGAGAGAAGAGAGAGAGAGAGAGAGAGAGAGAGAGTGAAGGGGGGATGGGGAGAGAACATAGGCCGGAGAGGGAGAGTTTGATTGGGGAGGGGCTTAGGGAGGGAGAGAGAGGGGGAGGGGGGGGGGGTTGCTCTATTGGAAGGAGAGCTGCAATGGATGGTGGTGGTAGGAGTAGGGGCAGCACATGGTGGCAACAAGCTAGAACCACCAACAACCAATGGTTGGCTAGGGTGGTGGTGGTCATGGGTGGTAAGGGGCAGCAATGGGCGGCAGTGGTGGTGGAATGGGGAAAAAAAAAAGCTCACTCTAAAGCTCGCTCCATTGAGCTCACTCTGTAACCGCCCCCATAAGAAGGAGCATGAGCTCATAGCCTTTGATATGTCCAAGCGTGAATCCATGCCTTGCGTCTCATTTGATGCCTATTTCGAAGGCCTTGGGGGACCATATACCATGTTGCAATTAGCGATCGTGTGATAGCAAATAGATGACACACATGAGCAGCAGTTCCTAGTTGGCCAGCCTTTCTCGCTTCATATGCCGCAAGAAGATATGGAAGCCCTTCACTTTTTCATGCTTAACCTTCTCAATGGCTCCCACAACACTATTACCCAACCATAGTATAATTTTCCTATAAGGTCTCCTTGTAGCTACAATCTTTCAACCATCACTATCGTCTTTTCCTACATGTAGAATCCAATGGCTTATTTTATCACTTGTGCTTTTATAATTCTCACAAACAAAATCGCTCATGGAATTCCTCTTGTTGATATTACCCAAACAAGTACATGTGTGGCTCCACAAGCTACAAGCGATGAGAGATTGAGTTTTGTACGAGCTTAGAGAGAGAGAGAGAGAGAGAGAGAGAGAGAGAGAGAGAGAGAGAGAGAGAGAGAAGTAGGTTTCTCAATTTAGGGCAAATTGATAGTAGGTCACTATTTTTCTCATAACTTGAGCTAAAAAGGTCGGATCCAAATTTTCTAAAAATTAAAATGAAGATCTCTTTGAGCTCTACAACATTGTAGAAGATTTGTTAGCTGGTTTGGAGTGGTAGTGGGAGGCAAGTTATAGATTTTCACTAGCTGCAGCTTCTTCATCTTCTCAAGCTTTGTGTGGGGGCAAATTGATAGTAGGTTCACTATTTTTCTCATAACTTGAGCTAAAAAAGGTCGGATCCAAATTTTCTAAAAATTAAAATGAAGATCTCTTTGAGCTCTACAACATTGTAGAAGATTTGTTAGCTGGTTTGGAGTGGTAGTGGGAGGCAAGTTATAGATTTTCACTAGCTGCAGCTTCTTCATCTTCTCCAAGCTTTGTGTGTTTCACTGCAACCCTATTTCCAATAGGGTTGCATTGAATTTCCAATAGGGTTGCAGTGAGACAGTTCTCAAATATAATTTTTACATGCACATGACAATCACAGGTTCTTTGGTCATAGTAGATCTGCGAGCATCTTTGGTAGTGATAGCCACTATAGCTCTAGTGGGAGTTTTGGATGCATATGGTTTATGTGCGACTAGCACTTGAGAGTGTTTGAGCTCTGTTTTTAATAAGAGTGTTTTACTCCCTGTAGGGAGCTGTTTTTGTGCTTTTCTTTGCATATTCATTTTGTACCTCATTGTGGAGCCGATTTTGGTTTGTTTTGGCAGTCCTAACTGTTTTCGAGACTCGGTCCGGAAGAGCCCTTACTAAGATTGTGGCTCGTCATAGCATTTGCATAGCCTTTTGTGAGGGTCATTGCATGAGGTGTTTTGAAGTCGAGTGCTGGAGGCCGAGTTACCCAGTGTGAGGTGGATTAGGCTGCCGAAGATCCCCAATTGTGGCCTCGCCATAGGATATGTATAGATGGTTATAAGTGCTTTGATGCGAAGTTGGTAATCTTTGATAGTGAGTTTTTGAGCTATATATGGGATTTGATGCCCTACTAGCAATGTTTATGGTTTATGCATTGATTTTCTTGTTTCTAGTTGAGACATGATACGAGGAACATTAAATGCTACCATTGTCTAAGAAAGGACACATGAAGAAGGTTTTCCATTTGTCTCAAAGAGAGAAGGGTAAAGCCATTGTCGTAAGTTTTGCACCTCCTACGAGTCGTGTGAAGATATAGACCTCAATGTCATTGAGTCTCCACATATTGATATCCTGACTTGCCACAACTGTGGGATATACTTCACTTTTGATTTTCATTTAGAGGTGTTGTTAACTCTTGACAAATGCCATGCGTAGAATTGGATTATTGACTCAAGTGCCAGTTTTCATGTTACTCCTCACAAGGAGTGGTTCTCAAGTTATGCTTCTACACATCCTTCAGTTAAGCTCAATGATCCTCATCAGCTTGAGATATGTGGCATTGGAGATGTGAAATTGTGCATGCACAACAGTTCTAAGTTAATGCTACCATGTGTTAGACATGTGTCAAAACTAATCAAGAACTTGGTTTCAACATGACAAATGAATGATCTTGGATACACTACAATGTTTGGCAATGGTCATGGATTATCTAAAAAGGTAATTTGGTCATGCTCAAAGGCCAAAATTCTGGCTCATTATACTCTTTATATGTCTCTAGTGTGAAAGAGAATTCCATATTGCTATTGAAATGCCTTCTACTAAGTTGTGGCTTAGCTGGCTTGATCATATGACTAAGAACAGTCACATTACTTTGGCTATATCTTTGTGTTAAAATATTCTGATTTTATTTTGTGTGAGCATTGCATATATGGGAAATAGACTAAGCTTACCACTTCACCATTAGGTTGAAAGTTGTGGCTTAGCTGGCTTGATCATATGACTAAGAACAGTCACATTACTTTGGCTATATCCTTGTGTTAAAATATTCTGATTTTATTTTGTGTGAGCATTGCATATATGGGAAATAGACTAAGCTTACCACTTCACCATTAGGTTGAAAGTTAGGGAATCCGCTATATTTGGTTCATAGTGAGCTACATGGGCCTATGCCACATAAGTCTCTAGGGGGGCATTATATTTCTTGACTTTCATAGATGACTCTACTCAAAAGGTGTGGGTCTACCTTTTGAAGAGGAAAGACAAAGTCTATAATGTCTTCCAAAAGTTTCTATCTATGGTCAAGAACTAGTCATGGAAGAAATTGAAGGCTTTGCACACTGACAATGGGGGAGAATATGTCTTCACTGAATTTAAGGACTTTTGTAGCAAACGAGGCATTAAAAAGAAATTTACTATGTCATACACACCTCCTTAAATTGGAGTTTCTAGGTGTATCAACAAGGCTATTCAAGAGAGGGTCACTTACATACTATCTATGGCAAATTTACCTCAAGAGTTTTGGGGAGAGGATGTTATGAGTATAGAGCTGAACTACAAGATATTGCAAGTGATGTGGATAGGCAAGAAGTCCAATTATGATAGATCATGTGTGTTTGGGTGTGAGGCATTCTCACATGTGCCTAAAGATCTTAGAAAGATGGAGAGATGGGTTGTCATCTGTAGCACCCATAATCTCAGAGAGTTATTTGCAGCTCACAAGTGATCTTTAATGAATCAAAGATGCACAAACAATCCATGAGAGAAGTTGAATAGTGCAAAGTGAGATTTGAGGACATAACCTCAAGTTCAATTACACAACACCTCAGTCTACTAGTGATGTACCTATCGCTAGTAGTGCTCCAGAGAGAGCTAGTAATGCTCCTGAGAGAACAGAGTCTAGTAGTCACATAGTGAGGAGATCTACACATTGGAAAGGGGAAAATGGGAACACAGTTGAAACAAAAACAAACTGCCTCTCTATAGCCCAATATATACACATCACCCCTAACCACTAGATTTCATCTTCAAAACAACACAAATCCGTAGGCAAACCACCGGTTGCACACAACATGATGCACACACTTGACACAACACCACAAACCAACCCAATCATTCTACACTGTTCACTTCACTGCCTTCTACTCACACACACAACCTCTCTCTATCTCTCTTTGCACAACTTGACCTCAAGGGGGCACCCTTGCCAACACACACCTGGAAACACATGCACACAAGAAGAAAAGAGAAGGGGGAATTGACACAAAAAACACGGCAATGATGGCTTCTCTTCACAAGATGACCACAAACAACATTGATCCAAGCTGGCACACACCTTAGCGAGCTCAAACATAACATGGCAGCCCGCGTGGCTCCGCAAAAGCACCATGGCTCAAAAACCCTTCATTTAGGCATCACACACTAGCTCGATGGCCGCCAATGGCTTCCACCCCACAATGGCAAAAAAAGCAATGGCCTCCACCACCCAATGGAAAAAAAGCCCAAATGGCTAAAAAGCCCTTACAACTTGGTGAGAACACTCTTTTATAAGGGTGGACAAAAGTCCAAAAAAGAAAAAAATTGGCTATCTCTACTCGTGTAGCTCCACTTGAGCTTCTTTTTAGCATTTCATGGCATTACATACACATGGCTTACTTCATTTTGCCATACCTTGCATGCTCGGGACACCTTGACAAGATTTCATTTCCTCTCTCTCTCATATGAACTACCTTTTAGATCCGTCAACCGAGCACTTTCCCTTGCTCTCTCTCTCACACAACAGCTGATCCACCCCTTAGGCTTGCTTTTGTTGTCATGGCACCATGACAAGGCTGATGTGACACTTCTCCTCAACAAAAAGAGTGGTGCCCTAAGGTCTGCGAAAACCCCATCTATGCCAGACTGCCACATCATCAACATTGTTGAGTTACTATCCGGCGGCCACATCCACAACAACAGTACCGCGCACCACCTTCTCCACCACAGGTCGCCATCAGCGCCGCCTGCCGCCCGTGCATGTAGCGTCCACAAGCTCTACACCATCGCTAGGGAGCAAGGGGCTCCTCTCTCCACCATGTTGACAACAAAGGGCTTTCACCACAGCATATATACCTCAAACTTCTGCCCTACACAATCACCTATGGGATACAACAGTTGCCACATGGCACTCACTGGTCACCTCAAACTCATAGGCCTAAAAAAAACGACATGTGACATATGAAAAAACCTCTTTGTTCCCCACCAAATTGAAGGTGTTGTCTTTCCTACTCGGGAACCGAATTTCTTCTTTGTAAAGCCACTATCAAAGAGTGTGTTTTTGACTACAATTCATATGGAGCTTGTTGCATTCCATCTTCCCCAAGATTGCAAACCCAACCCGCCAAAATTGGCAAAAACACCTATCAACAAGCAAATGCATTTCAACTCTTATAGGCTGTAACTTGGCAACCATGAGCTTGATGGATGAGCCGTCACTTCCTGTCATCTCCATAAGCTATCCACTACCCTTGCAAACCTTGTTGAGCTTCAAAAAACACTTGATGGTTCATTTCCCAATGTGATCAAGCTGGCTCAGAATTGTCCGCCCTTAGCAAAACTTCAAAGCTCTGTAACTTGGCATCTGGGACTTCGATTGTCGATCTGTAAAGATCGATATGCTCCACTTCTCAAGCTCTTCATACATACACTTTAAATCCTCCCTTTGCCAATCCTGCCCTTCATACCTACTTTATTGCCCCTGCCTGCACCTGCTAGCCCATTTATACCTGTATGTGCCGTCTTCTACGGTCGACACACTTTAGTTGCACCATCATTGCCCAACCCCCTTGTTGAACATTTATGTTCAACCACAAATCTACTTTACTCATCTAAAAACTGCACAAACCTGGCAAACACTATCAACAACCCCAAAACCATATGTACAAATTTTTATTATTGCCTCCTACCAAACCTTCAAGTGGGTTGCCCCTTGCATCACAGCATGACCCCAAGATCAAACACATAACCTGGACCGTAGTCATCCATCTACAACAACTTTAAGTAGAACTATACCTAGCCTGCTTCAATTAGAGCACTATCGTGCTCACAATATCACTCAACACGCATATCTGTTCACATACCTGACCTTCCACACCAAATATATAAAGTGGAGGCCTCCTCCAAGGACTCCTGTAGCATACGGACCATCCCATGTATAGTAGCATCCACAAACATACTCATCAATAGCATAGCACATACCTTTCTTAATAGCTTTGGCTCATCCATAGACCGATCCTCTTTGCTTTGCACCCCTTGTTCTTCGCCCAAGCTCACATACAATCTCCCTAATTTAATGTGTGTGTGTGTCTGCGTGTGTGCACACACAATGAAACACAACCCTTTGAGATCTTGCACATAAGCCTTAATTTACTACGGTTGGAGCTTTTTGAAACCTTCGCAAGCCCAAAGCCTCCAAGACTTCGCTAAAGTTGATTTCCCTTCTCCAAACGCTTCAAGAAGGCATTTGATTTTTGAAGATCTGATTTTTCTTTTCAAATGTTTCAAGATTCTCTTTTTTGCTTAGTTTCCAAAGCACTGCATCTGGGCTTTTCTAAAGTTCTAGATTCTCCCAAAAGCTTCAAGCCAACATCTATGTTTCTTGCACAGGTTTTGTTTTTGTTATATTCTTCATTTCCTCCAAATGTTACCATATACATGTGGTAGTGATGTGTGTGAACACACTTAGGACCACCGAGGCTCCCCTCACTAGGAGTTTTTTCCTCCGTGCAGTCTATATAAGCCCATCACTCTAGGGCTATCTTATCTTTCCATTGCACACTAAGTAATACTACTCTTTGTTGTGTGCCTTGAGCTTCCTTCATCTTCTCCAAGCTGTGTGCGTTTCCTTGCAACCCTATCTCTAACAATTGTTATCAGAGCAACTTGCATCCTCTCAGGCTTAGTTGCCAGCACACACCTGCTAACTTTCTTCGATTTCAATGAGATTTGGTGAGCGTCAGCAGGTCCACAAATACTTGGGCTCATTTTGGCCTCCGTTTCCACTATAGGCAATACTGCACATACAAATTTGTCCTTTTGTGTAGATTTTTGTCAGTGAGGCTATTTGCATAACAGGTCCCTTACAGTGTTCTTTGGATTGTGCTCTATAGCACGTGTTAGTCCCGCTTCATTCCTCCTCTTTTTTAGCAGTCTTCACATTAGGTGCATACATTCACCATGGTGGCTGACAACAACCCATATGTGTTCAAGATGTTTGCTCTACTGAGGATAGATTGGATGGGGACATTCACCCAATGTGGGCTTACATGATGCAACATGTTCTTGTGTCAAAGGGTGTTTGGAATCTTGTGCAAGGCATTGATGTACGTCTTGGTTCTGTGGATATAGGTGATGTTAAGGATGTTGCAGGTTTTTGGTGGCAAGGTTGTTGCTATTAGAGCTGTTTTTCCTATGGTTGAGCAAGCTTGTTGGGATGTTAGAGATGCACATGCTCATGCATTGATTGTGTTATCTGTGAATTGCACTATTGCTCCTCACATTCGTTCAACTTAATCTACAAAATAGGCTCGGGATATTATGGATGGTCTTTATGCAAGTCACAATGAGGCTAACATTACATTGCTGCGTAAAGAGTTGGAGTCAAAGATTATGCATGAGGAAGATGAAATGGACACTTTATTTGCTAGTCTCAAGGATATTAATGAGCAACTTATTTCTACAAGAGAAGTCATTTATGATAGTTCCCTTGTGCAAAATGTTCTTGATGCTTTGCCAAATTCTTGCCATACTTTTGCTAGTACTTGGAGACTTATGACCCAAGCAAATCCAGAAGTTGTCAAGTTTGATGCATTATGCACATTGCTATTGCAAGAGTCACCTGTTTTATTGCTGCTCAGAGGAAAAGTGATAACATAAATGTAGCCACTTCTCATGGTTCTTCGGTGAGTGGCAAATCACTTGTTTCCAATGCTTCTGCTGGCAACACCTTGTCTAGGAATTCTGGTGAAAAGGGAAAAAAGAAGATGTATTTCCATTATTGTAAAGCTAATGATCACTTGATCAAACAATATCCAAATTGAAGGCAAAAGAGGCTAAGAAGAAAGAGGCAAGTTTCACTACAAGTGATGCAATTGTAGAGTCTTCTGTGAAAGGAGATTGTGATGCTGATGTAGATGCACAACGGGCTTTTAGTGCAGAGTGCACTTATGATCCTTCTGTCCATGATGCATGTATGTCAGTTGTTGCAGATGCTCATGTGTGGTACTTTGAAAGTGGTGCTACAAAGCACATTACCTCTCATGTGACTTGTTTACCTCTCTCGAGGATGTCCCTCATGGGAATTTAGTCATTTGTGTCAACAATGCCTCTTATCTTGTCAAGGGAGTTGGAAAGATTGTGCTGACTTCTGCAAATGGTAGTTCTTTCACACTTGTTGATGCACTTTATGTACCTTGGAGAAAAAAGAAAATCTTTTGTCTGTATCTGCACTTGCTAGACTTTGTCCAATTTGTGGATGACAGATGTACAATTCATGATCTCAGTTTTGGTGATGAAATTGTTGCATCTGGCATTTTATGCCGTGGACTGTATAAGCTCAGTTTGTATGACAATTGTGGGCAGAATTTTGCAAATGCACTTGTGGATTCAAAGGATTATTTAGATGCAAATCTTTGGAATGCATTATGGATATCTAAATTTTTCCAATCTGTTGTGTTTGCAAAAATATGATATGGTTGCTTCTTTGCCGCCCCTTGAAGCACCTGTGAAGCATGTTTGTGAAGGCTGTACTTTGGGTAAGATGCAGCGCTCAAAGTTTCCAAAGGATGGTTCAATAAGGACTACATGCAGGTTGCAGCTTGTGCGTAGTGATGTTTGTGGGCCTATGCAAACTCCATCCTTAGGCAATTACTTGTACTTCATGACTTTCATTGATGATTACTCCAGGCATGCATGGGTGTATCCACTTTAAGCTAAGTCCAAAGTGTTTATGTGCTTCAAGCAATTTTTGGCTATGGTTGAAAATATCTCTAAATTTACTATGGTCACCCGTTGTTAAGATCGATGGGGGGAGTACATGTCTCATGAGTTTAATACATTTCTGGCTATTCATGGGATAAAACACCAATGTACAGTGCCATATAAACCTCAAAAAATGGTGTTGCTGAAAGGAAGAACATATGGCTTATGGAGATGGCACGATGTATGGTCAAGAGTCAAGATTTGCCACATTCATTTTGGCTTGAAGCCAGCATGTGTGCTACTTATGTACTCAACTGGTGTCCTATGAAAGCTTTGCAGTCTATGACTCCTTATGAAGCATGGCATGATGGAAAGCTATCTATTGATCACATGCACATGTTTTGTTGTTTGGCTTATTCTTTGGTGCCACAAATGCAGTGCAAAAAATTGGATGATAAGGCTATCAAATACATATTTGTTGGTTATAGTACTGAAACAAAGGTTACAGGTTGTACCATACACAAACAAAGTGTATCCTGGTTTCAAGGGATGTTGCGTTTGTGAAAGATTCTATTGAGCCTTTGCTGTCATGTACTAGAGACAATAATGTATGCTCACAGGACATTTATGACAGTTTGTTGCCTCTTTTCAGTGGTGGAAGTTCGAATGTAAATTCAAACGACGAAAATGTACAGTCTATGGGGGGTTTCAAAAAATGCTACGGATTAGCCCATTACTGATGCAGATGTACATGATGTACTTGATGTGGAAAGGGCTGAGAATGAGCAGGCTATCGGTATGCCAAAATGGTTGGTGCATACTTTGCGTGACAGTAATTTGGATGCATCTTTGTCTAGTCGTACTCATTTAGGTTCTTGCCATGCATCTTATGCATTAGATTGTTATGCTTTGGTTGTTTCTACCTTATGTGATGTAGAGGAACCTATGTCTTTTGATGAAGCACAAAATTTTGAAATTGGATGGTTGACATGCAATCAAAATATGATGCACTTATAGAAAATGACACATGGACTTTATGTGATTTGCCTTTTGGCAAGAAAGGCCATTGGTACGAAGTGGGTTTACAAGTTGAAACGCAAGCCAAATGGTGAAATTGATAAGCATATGTAAGAAAGCTTTGTATGGTTTGAAGCAGTCTCCTCGAGCTAGGTATGAGAAAGCTGACAATCATTTGGTCAAACGAGGCTTTCATAACAATCCAACAGAGAGCACTTTGTATGTAAAGCGTGAGGGTGCATTATTATTGTATATGTGGATGATTTGCTGATCAATGGTCTGAATGAGGCACATATTGCTGAATTTAAGGCTGATTTGAATGCTACTTTCAAGCTAAAAGATTTGGGGATGTTGGATCATTACTTGGGCATACAGTTTAAGAAGTGTGATGGTGGTATTGCCTTGTGTCAGACAAGTTACATAGAGACATTGCTATGTAAGTTTGGACTTGAGGACTGCAAGCCTATTGCCACTCCCATGGAAACATGTTTGAAGTTGAGTCTTCATGATGCTGGTGATCCTGCCGATGTCACTCTTTACCAAATTGCTATTGGATGCCTTATCTATGTATGCAACATGAGGCTAGATATTCAGTTTGCAGTCTCACAGGAGGTCAACAAATTTATGCATAGCCCATGGTAAGCACTAGTAGGCTGCCAAGCAAAACCTTTGCTACTTGCGTGGCTCTTTACATTTTGGGTTGTTTTATCCCAAGGGGGGATCATTGCCGCCAGATTTACATGTTTTTTTGGACTCAGATTGGGCTAGTTGTTATGACATGTGAGTGTCCACGAGTGGTTTTTGTTTCATGCTTGGTAGTTCATGCATATCATGGTTGGCGTGCTCCTGAGCCCCTCCCTCACATGCAAACTCTTCCCACCACACCCTCCAAGCATACCCTAAGGTGAGGTGACAGCCATCCCTTTAGTCCTGAGGGTGCCGATCCCCACCACTAGCATCCAAAAACATGGCCCCCTCCTCACCATAACTACTGGCAGTTGGCATTTGGCAACCCTTGCATTAATGCCATTAAATATAGTCCTCACGCAGGCCTCCTCTCATGTGAAATCGTCTATTGTCTGAGTTTAAGGCCGGGTTCACAGTGCGCGGCAACAGGAAAAGTGAGCCGTCTGCCAGTGAATCACAAGCGTGCACGTCAGAATGGGTGTTCACATTGCGCGACGGATACTCTGCAAGACGATGCCAACACATGACAAAAAATCGCCACTGACCCCCCCCCCCCCCCCCCCCCCCCCCCCATCTTCTCTTCCACCCCTCCACATGTGCTAAAAATGCCACGCTAGGAGCGGTTTTTAATATTGTATGCCTTCTTTTCAAATAAGAAAATCCAGATGAATGTCTTCTAGTGTTTCTTCCACCCATCCCCTGAGTTCACATTGGGTGGCGGCACAGAACACCCATTCTCTCTTCCACCCTCCCCACTGTGAACATTTAGCTGGTGGAAAAGCGGATAATGCATGTCCTCCACTCGGAAGATGGCGTTTTAGGTGTTATCTTTCGCCTCCCCACTACGATGTGAACCGCTCGTCACTATTTGACACCTCCTTTTGCAAGGTGGGATCAATGGCTCATGATCACCGGTTGATTGTGACCATTGGATTGCCTAGGGAATGCAAAAGATTCCCACATTTTCGGTTCTGGGGCGTGAACCCACTACTCTCCCCCCCTTGGAATTGACTCTAACCGCTAAGCTATCACACGTCCATTGAAAGGTATGTGTGTGGTAAGTTTATAGATCACTGCCTCGCGGACAAGTTCACACCTACTTCACACTGAGTTCACATTAAGTTCACACCAAATTTGGTGTGGTGCACATTCCTCCCGAGTTCACTCTTCGTTCACACCTGGTTCAAACGGCGATCGGACGGTCCGGATTGCTTCCGCCTCGCTACGCCTAATGTGGGCCATTGATCCCATGTCAATTAGTGACGGGGGCTGTGAACCTCATCACTATATCACACGGGCATGCTGAAATGGGATCGAACCCAGCCTAATAAGTCTTCAACGTTTGAAGCTGAACGTTGACTTGGAGAAATGCCAGTCTCTCTCAGGTGCTTGCCGGCCTCTTTAATTTACTACTGCTACCGCCTGCCTGCAGGTGCCGTAGTGGGGATGATCTCCTCCTCCCCTCTCTACATATGCTTTAGCTGAACAGGTGTGGTAGTCATCCCAAAATGACGTCTCCCACCGTCATCCAGTTCTGCCCTCTTTTCCTTGCCATCTTCCTGAGCCTCACCTGTTGCGGCGCCTCCACAGGTACGTACTCCATCTCTCAGAGAGAGAGAGAGAGAGAGAGAGAGAGAGAGAGAGAGAGAGAGAGAGAGAGAGTTGTTTCTGTTCCAAGCCATGGTCCCAATGTGATTAAATCTTGCTAGTCTGTGACGCAATAACAAGCAAGCCATATCTACTTGGAACCGCAGTAAAAGGTAGCAAGCCGCCCCTTGGATGAACTACATCAGCAAGCCACAACTTGAACTGCTTAAGGTACCTAGCCGTCTTCTGAAACAGGAACATTGCATTGGTAGCCATCATCCGCTAAGTGGATGTACTCTGATGTTCTAGTTTGGTGAAGACAATGTAGTTCTTGTTGTCGGTTCTAGTGGATGGCCTACCGATGTTTCTTGTTGATGCGATCGCTTATTCAACATTAGGTGAAAACCCCTGCATTTTGGGAATGAAACTTTAATTTTGTTCTCGGTATATCTCAAAGATACAAACGCCAACTTTGTTGGAGATTGAAGATCCGGATTTTTCTTTTCCAATGATGATTCCCATGAGGGGGTTTTGACCAAAGATTTGGAGGCTTTATTGCATGCCCATTGCAAAAATGGGAATGGGATCTTCCCCATTTTATCTAATATCGATCGGTTGTGGCAAGTTGTGGAGGCTTTGTTACTGGCTTAATTAAAGGGATGGCTTCTTTTATGGCTCTTGAAGTGGTTTGCTGATGATACATGTTTGCAACGTTTGTTTGTTGCATCAATGGTTTGCCTTAATGGGTGATGCTTTCTTTTCCGTTATCACTGACAATATGCTAGTTGCCTCAATGGTTTTGCCTTAATGTTTGATGCTCTCTGTTCCGTAGTTGCTGACAATATGCTATGGTTTTGCATCGATTTGATTGTTGCATCAATTGTTTGGCCTTCGTGTGTGATGCTCTCTTGTCCGTAGTCGCTAACATTATGCTAGTTGGACTTAAGATTCTGTGTTTTCATGTTTATGTGTAGGGTTTTCAAGGATATGCAATACGAAAAAAGGAGAAGGCAGAAAGCTTGCAAGCTCTCAAAAGTTGGCTGCTGTGAATCTAGGTGGATGGCTTGTAATTGAGAAATGGACGAGGTCTTCAATTTGGGATGGAATACCCGATGCCGACCTTCTTGTATGCATAATCTGTATTTATATGTCTCAAAATGTGTACGTGGTTGCGCTCACTCATTGATAGTCTTTGCGAGCTTGGGGTTGATGGGATTGTATATGCCTTATGGTTAGGATGGATCTCAAGTTCAATTCAAGTCTGTAACATTACAGAAGTATATGTCTGCTGAAGGTGGAGGTGGGCAGCGGGTGGTTGTGAATCGAGAATCGGCTTCTGGTTGGGAAACCTTTAAGGTAAATTCTCTTCATTGCCAGCTTTTTTTTTTTTGAGGTACAACTGCTATCTGAAAGATGCCGCTGGGTATTGATCAATACCTGTGTCTTTACGCACCCACACATTCATCTTAACCACTAGGTTACAATCTCGTTGGCAGTTTTTTTACATCACAAGCATTCTGCAAGAATGCCTAAAATGGAGTCTTTAACCACCTCTATATGAATAGAAAACTTACAGGTGAGGTAGGACCTATTGGTTGGTGATTTTTGAGCGGTTGGTGCCTATGTGGCACTAGCAAACACCCTTAAAATTTGAGATCTGTAAAATCTAGGGCATTTGCTAATGCCACATAGGCACTAACGCTCGAAATTTAACCGGATGTCTGTTCTTCCAAAATCTTAGCTGTATATGTCTTTTACTGAGGATTAAGATTACATCAATATACCATACAGGCTTTTGATTTCATTGATTATGTGTCAAGGTCGCGTTTTACATCTAGATTAAATGTTCCTTATGGGAGCCAGCTCTCTAAATCACGTTCAAACATTTTAAATCATTTTTGTTTTAAATGTTCAAAGCTACCTTGTTCTGCTTGAAGATTTGGAGACATACGGATGGCATCTACAGTTTCAGAGTGTTCGACAACCAGTTCATAAGTGCTCTGGATGCAGGCGGTGGTGAAGTGAATGCAACTGGAGCAAGGGCAAGGGAGTGGGAGAGCTTTATGCTCACAAGGAATCCTAGCAATAACAGAGTTCACATCAAAGCTTATAATGGAATGTATCTTCAGGTCAAAGAGTTAGTGCTATCTATAATTGCACCATTTGATTTCATCTTCTAGAAGTCAAATGGTTATATTGTGATGTAGAGATTTATGAATTGCAGGCTAAAGATGAAAACCAGCTTACTGCAGATTATGTGTCCTCTTCAGAACCGGATTGGGGGGATAATCCGGCGACTTTTAAAATGACAATAAATGTAGCGTCCCCTTATCATGGAGAGTATCAGCTTGCAAATGGTTGGGGGCCAGAGAAGGCTGCTTCAGTCTTTGAGGTGAGCTTTTCATACTGGGGACTGAGGACTACCCATTCTTCAGCTTCTTCCGTTGTATACTTAGACGTCCATTGCATGTGCATTGTTGTGGCAAATGTCATTGTAGAGGACGTATAGAGCGCAGATGCTGCAGTTTGAGGGCCCTCCATAGGCACTTTCAAAGGGTTTATGGGGAAGCCTTTACAGATCCGGGATTTTAGACTAGGCCTTGCACGCACGAGATATGGAGGGTTTACGCATAGTGAACTCCCCAAGTTTCTGTAATTTGCTCCGTTAACATTGTTTTACAGAGCCTCAACCCTAAATTTGGGAAAAATTTTGCTATTTCTAAGTGGACGGGGTTTGTGTATTGCTATGATGACAGAAGCACAGAGACTCTTTCATCACAGCTGCCGATTTTCAATATCTGAGCAGCATTGGCATTAATGGTGTTCGAATACCCGTTGGATATTGGATTGCAAAGGATCCTGACCCGCCGAATCCTTTTGTAGCTGGATCCCTCAAAGCATTGGATAATGCCTTTTCATGGGCAGAGTAAGCAAGCTTTCAAGACTTATCTATTTGGCAGAGATTTACAGATTGCAATTATGGCTGTTTTTAATCCATTTTTCGCTTCACCAGGAGTCATAAGATAAAGATTATCATAGATCTACATGCAGCTCCAGGGTCTCAGAATGGCCAAGAGCACAGCGCGACAATCGATGGGGTGTCTGAATGGGCGAGAGGGATTGACGCCAGTAGTAAGAAAAGCTACATTGATTTAACCCTTGAAGCCATTGATTTTCTTGCATCAAGGTACATTCAGGCCCTTTTGCATATGGGTTTGTTATCTGCAAGGTTTAAGCTTTTAGAAGTAGGTGAGGTTGGTGATCGTCCCATTGTGAGTGTCCCATTCTGAGTGTGTGTGCACATTAAAGCATGACTTCTCATTATCTACATGCTTTTAAATATGGAGCTGATACTATGTGCAACATCATCATGTCTTCAATTAAGGCTCTCACGTCCGCTTAAGCATTGATTTGGGGGTGAGAAGAATTTTGACTCTCTCCCTTTGTCTCCAGATATAGCCATCGAAGTGGGCTCTATGGAATCGAGCTATTGAATGAGCCGACAGCAGGTGTTGTTCCTATTGATATTCTCAAAAGCTACTACAAGAGAGGCTATGACATTGTGAGGAAGTACAGTACAAGCACATACGTAATCATATGCCAGCTGTTAGGAGCTGATCCTAGTGATCTGTCAGACTTGGGCACTCAATTTTCAAATGCCATTATAGATCTACACTACTACAATGTGTTTGGAGACACATTTGCCCGCATGGATGTGCAAGAGAACATAGAATATATCTACAACAACAGGAGCCAAGAGATCAGAAAACTGAACAAGGGCAGCAATGGTCTTCTAACCTTTGTGGGTACGTTTCACCCCCTACCATTGTCGTGTATGCTATGTGAAGTGTATGCCACCTCTTGTGTATCACGAGTAGGATTGTCGTTTATCGTGGCGGGGAAATTGTTATTGGAAATAACTCTCAATTTCCTTAAAGTTTTCCTTTCATAAGAGCAATGGACAAAATTGCCTTAATTTTTTCTGTAGGCTTAAAAGTAAGGATGGTCATACAAGTGGACCACCAAAATGGACATCTTTATTTTTAACACCGGTTCTGTAATTGGACACTCAAAAGTGTCTTGAGACACTGAAATGCCTTGTCTGTGTATGTGTCGCACAGATAATGTATCATTGCATTGTCTTATCTAACATTGTGTTGTTCTATGATATGTTGATGCTTTGTAGGTGAATGGACCAATGAATGGGCTTATAAAGGTGCTAGTCAAGCTGAGTATCAGAAATTCGGGCAAGCTCAGCTTCAGGTGTATGGGGAGGCCACTGCAGGGTGGGCTTATTGGACTTATATTATCGATGACTCTGGCTTCAATCATTGGGACTTCAAGCAAAGTTACCAAAAAAACTACATACAAATGCCTTCTAATGGGTGGCTCAGTTAGCACCGAAGCCCAAGTGTATCAAATAACATATTTGCCAAAAACTTTGGAAGAAGAAAAGATGTGCACAAGGCCTCAAGAAGGGGAGAGCATTTTTTTGTTTTGCTCCTCTGTGAAAACAACTCTGTAGTAAGGAGATTGTGGCCAATCAACACAATTTCTAATCAACAAAATTGTCCCAAAGAATAATCTAGATCTAAGAAAACCTTTAGGCTTGTAGAGCTGTAGGTAGCTATGCTTAACTCAAGAGGAGTTGATTAAGTTACAAACTTTCCGTATCTCCCCTTGATTCCCTGTCAAGATACCAACGGAGAACATCTTTACAATGGATGTTGAGAATGCTTGGAAAAATTGGCTTTGTGATGCTGCAAATGCGTCTACCAAAGCTCTTGTTTGATTATCGGAGAGCAATGCCTGGTCTGTCAAAAGTAAGCCCCTATTTCTCTGAAGAGTTTTGTAATAAGAATTGTCAAATCCAAATGGAGATGAGGGATCAAAAGGTACGACGTTCGTGCTACCCGTTGCAGGGCACTGTCCTCTTAATTGTCCGGTGAATGCTGCATCGTAAAACGGGTCGTTGCCATTCAAGCGGAAATCGAATTGTCGACATTTTGCGAAGCCAATTGTATGTGCCCCTACATGTGCACAAGAAACTCAACAATTTGTACCTTTGAAACATCTTATACGTCTGACATTAAACAATATGGAACATATAATAAAGAAAAACTAGTACATGTGTATACCTAGATGAATTCAGAATAAGAAAAATTCACCTTTAAAGGAAAGTGCAAGGTATAGATAGACTCGTGAAAGTCACCCATAAGACAATCTAACCGTCAGCTGTCATGCATAGTATTGACTAAATACTGCGACATTGAGGTTGTCACTGCCCAATAGTGGGTGTAGATCTAGGCACCAATATATACACCCTTTGTGGTACGTTGTGTGGTCAAAGAGAAAAGAAACGGTAGTTCTTAGCCGTTAATGTTGTTCCACATGATGAGGGGCTTGTGAATTTTAAAATGGAGCATGCTGTAAAGGTTTACAAAAGCAACCTTTGTGCCAATTGATCCGTTTTCAAAAATGTCCACACATATTGCTCTATAAACTTGAAAACCATGCCATCTGGTCACCATACAGACACCCATACCCTAACCTTGAACCCTAAATCACTTAAATTAATTGAGTTGTACAACATTTAAGATTTAGAAAGTATGAGTAAAAATGCTTAAGCCCTAAAGCATCAAATGCTTGCAACATATTCAGCTCAGTTGGTAAGACCTTTGTGATGTAACCCCAAGGTTGAGGGTTCAAGGCTCACAAGTTGCAGTCTCTTGGGTGTATTCTCCTCCCCTATTGGGGGGGTGGTTCCCACGGTTACCCCTCGAGGGCGTAATGTACAGCAATGTACAGTTGTAAATACATGATATGTGTATAGTTTCTCCCTACTAGCTTCCCTGCGCTGATGGTAAAACACTAGGTAGTTTTACATGCATCGTTTGTATACAAAGCATCAAATGCTTGCAAAATCCTCAAGACGGACAATTATACATGCATTGTCTAGATGTTACTCACAGAGAAAAATTATGTGTCTGATATAGAAATCTCGAAGCAAAAGAGCTCTGTAGCACCAACAAACCTGAAAGAGCAACCAAGTCCCCCACATCAAGGCCTTTAGAGCTGAAAAGACTAATTAGTTGGTCTCCATCCAGGTTTGACTGTGGTATGTTGGCATTTCCGTTAGCTGCAAGAGAGGTTCGGCTATCCCTTCTTCCAAGCTGAACTTGCCATGAGGGTCCTCCGAGCTATTTGACACAGGGTGAGAGACACAATTCATTAATCTCTCTCTCTCTCTCTCTCTCTCTCTCTCTCTCAAAGCGCCGCTACAAGAGATCCCAAAAGCAATTCTAGCAACGTCACTACATGGGGAGTACAACAGTGAGAGGATAATAGGAATACATACAATAAATAAAACATGCATAAAGACATAAATGGAAATAAGTAAATAAATAAATAGATTAATAAACACATGTAATTGTGTGCATGGATTATAATGTATAGACAGATATAACTATATATGGTTATACACTAAAGTGTGACACATGAGTATATGTCAATATAAATGTATATTTACAGGTATATACACATGCTTATATGTATATCTATACACACACAAGCTGATGAATTGTTTGTGAATGACATGGGGTAAATAACGACAGCGAACTCACAAATTGCACAGCTTCAAAGGTTGCCAAAGCCACTATATCAGCACAAGAAACAACTCCTGGGCAAGATGCTTCAACAGCTTTTTTAATTGCATCAATGGCGTTGAATGCTTGTTGGGGTATGTCGTTATCCACATAGTCTCTTTCTGCACTGTTATCCGAAGTTGAGGAAAGCAAAATGGACCCATCACATCCCTGCCTTTGAACATAGCCATTGTAGAAGATAGTAAGTGACAAATCTTAGGCATAGCATGAAGAAGTCCTAAAAAGAAAAACAAAGGCATAACAAGAGGGTTGTTATAAGCTTCATATACTACTTTCAACATGAGGAACAGATTGACAACTTTTCACAAAGATGTATGGAGGAGGAGGAGAGGTTGAGAGTACCTGAATGAAGCAGTCATGCATGCTTAATCGGAGAGTGGCAGGAGAGACCACATTGTCTTTGGTTGCCAAGGGTTGATATGTTGAGCTCACAATAGAGAGCAAGTTGGGACATGTGCTTTCATAGAAGCTCGAAGAAAGTTGGCCCCTAACACAGCTTGTGTAGTACAAGACTAGGATGCCAATACTCATGCAAAGCACTTTCTCAATTTGCAGATGTTTGCTCATTCTTGCCTCCTGGTGTATTTTGAAACTGGCAATGTGCAAAACCGCATGAGATCAAATAAATATGTATCCTTGTCCTTAATGAAGTTTATGGGGTGTGCCAAGCACTTGTGAATATCAACAGCCTGCCCCCCCCCTCTCTCTCTCTCTCTCTCTCTCTCTCTCTCTCTCTCACACACACACACACACACACACACACACACACACACGCACACATTTGATAACTGAACAAACTAAACTCGATAGACGAGGTCAAGGTAGAGAGAGAAGAAGATAATGTAGAGGGATGCTCCTACCAGTGCTCACTTATCCCAGTTTGCACTGTAAATTTACCAGTTGGAAATGAAAAATCCCATTTGTAATTCCATTGGCCCTTGATTGTGAACACAAAAAAAAAAGGGTAATTCCTGGCGAATATCCATTAAATCCGGTTGTCTGCCTGTTTGCCCTTAAAAAACATGGCCAAGAAAATGGTTTTTGAGAGAGATCAGTGGCTCTGGAACAATTGCTATCACTCCTGGGGGAGTATTTTTTTAACCCAAAGAGCACAATGGCTTGAATTCCTGTGTGAGACTGACTGAGTGTTTGGACTTCCTACACATGCATCTAAGTCAAAATGCCTTACTCGGGACCCTTTTATTGAAACCCAAAAAGCCTAAAAGCTAGTGCCCCAAAAGCTGGGTTTTTTTTCCGGAAAAATAAAACCTTTCCATTAGAAAAACCACCTCAAGGAAGGTAAAATTACATCAAAGTAATATAACAGAGAATCAACCATAAATGGTTTCAGCAAAAGATAAAAGTCCTAGGGCAATCTAAAGTACAAGATTACCTCAAATCAAGGCCAGGAATGGGAATTAAGCCTAGAGGACCTCCTTGGCTTAGAGGTCTTCAAAAGCTGGGCTTTTCAAAGGAGCTATGGAGACACTCAGCAAAAAAGAGTTTTGGGTGCATATACTTGCGATCTCACCCAAAAAAAAAAAAGCAGGACACATTTTTCGGCCATTTTGATACGATCTATTGGCCAAGATTTATGGATCTATTGTAGAGCAAGCTTTCAACAATGTTAAATGTTGAAATTCAACACCATGAAAAATATAACTAAACAACAACGTAACATGAATTGACACATGGAAAGACAACCCCTTGTATATTTGCCCCTTTGGGCTGAAGCAAACAATGATCACCCTTCAACTATTCTGCACTCTCTATCTTTGTGTGTCTTCCTTTGTGTTCATTAACTCCTGTGTGTTGAGTGTGTCCGATTCTACATGGTATCGCACGAACTAAATTGACCACCCAACCCTTAGGGCCCTACTTGCATTTTGTCGTGATTCCAAATATATATAGATGAATCTAGGAAGAGCCCAAATTCACCTATGAAGGAAAGTGCAGCTACAAACTCATGGTAGTCACCCATAAGACAATATAACCATCATGCATGGTATTGACTAAATACTACATCCCCACTAACGTCATCAATGCCCAATAGTGGGTGTAGAACTAGGTACTTACATAGCTCCCAACACAACACACACCATACATGCAAACATATCTTTTCGTACGCGTAAAATTGCCCAACCGTACTTCCGTACTCGTCTGAGTACAAAAGCGTACCGGAAGTGATTCCGCACCCGGCAAAAAATTTGGGGCAAAAATTTTTCGCTTGTAGTTTTTTGGCTGCGCGAGTTGGGCTACTGACTCTGTTATGCAGGCATTGCAGAGAGTGTGAGATTTGGGCACATCAGCAAGCTGCGAGCTGCGAATCTGCGGCCAACCCATCCTCTCGCCCTCTCTTGCTCACCTTCAGGCTTCTCCTGCGCCCACAAGCTAGTCTCTAAATTCTAATTTCTGAAGTTTCTATGGTTTTGTGTTTGTGTATAACGTTTTAAACATGGTGGTGTAGTATGTAGGCTTTTAAGCATCCTATGTCGTAGGCTATTTGACGTGTGGAATTTCCTAGTAGTTTGATCCGTACTTATTCCGTACTTCTGTACTCGTGTGTGTCCGTTGACATATGGAAAAACTATGCATGCAAACATGAGCATTCATCAACACAAAGTTTTGCGTACTGAGTTTCTGTCATGACTCCAAAGACCAAGGGTAGACACCCATGATGAAGCCTAGCACTAGAAAAAAGCCTAGATAGAAACAATTAATGCAACAAAAAAGGTACTTAATAGGGCATACACAGCACTAAGAATAGGAATAGTTTCCACAATATCAGCTAATCGCAACTTGGGCGAAACTTCACAATGTGCCCAACCACAAAGTACTCGCTCCTACAAAATCGACAAACTAACAAGTGATAACTACACCGTTTGGGTGCGTCGAATGGAGCTACTATTCAAGTGATCCTCCGAAGCATTCGTCAAACGCACCGCACCAAGACCAAATGTCAGAAATTGATGACGTGTCAAGCCACTGAAGAACGGAGCACACCTGCAGATCCCGGTTGAGGGGCCTAAACCCTAAGAAGAAGAAGCCGAAGCAATAGAAGAAGTTTTACCGACTTACAAAGTCTTGCCGAGTGGCCTATTTTTAAAGAAGAGTTCCCACCAACTTATGGCACCCTTCCGATGAGGCCCAAGTGATATAAAGGCATTAAAAATAAAGCAAGCCCAGACACACGCGCACGAAGAACTGATGACGTGGCAGCTGTACGGATTCTCGAAATTCACGCCGACATGATGACATGGTAGCCGTATAGATTTCCGCAACTCGCGTTGACATGATGACGTGGTAGGTGTACGGATTTCCGTGATTTACGCAGATCAGCTTTGGGGTGCAGCTTTTGAGGCCAGACGATTTTGAGTTTGGCTTTTCATGGCCAAGGGCCTTTAAATATGAGCCATGGGCTTATTCTCTGGCATGCTCCGTGTAAGGTGCAGAGGATGGAGTACCGGCGTTGTACAGAGTTCAAGTATTATAAAGAAATATCGAAAGGGGCGCCAAGGTTTGAGGCCAATGCTCTCTTGGGGTGGAACTCCACCACTCCCCGTCTCATGTCGTGCATCTCTTTCAATTCAATTGTTATTTGAAGTGCTTAAAGTTGTTCAGTTCCGTTGGCATGTGGTGTTTGTCTCGTGACACCAAACACCTCTGATCCTGGTGAAGTATCGCACGACCTTGCTGGCAAGACGGAAGTATTTATGCACTTGCATGATACACAGGCCCAATTGGTAAGGGAATTAAATTCTGCTCATGACATATGGCAGTTTCTTCAAGAAACATACAAACTCACAGATAGAATGACAATAGTAACGGCACTGAAAAAGATCGCACTCGTCAATGGTGTTGACGTCAAGAATTTTAACAGTCATGGAAAGTTCTCCTGGACAGCGTTTTACTTTTTAGCTTTGCCCTTGATGCAAACCAAGGCAACCGCTATTTTACTTTCTTTTTTTTTTTTTCGACACATCAGAGGGCCCACAGGGGGAGGTGCTTATCCCTTCCAAATATTAGCCATGTTACATGGTTGGGCAAGGGCCGCGTACCATCGGGCAAGAGCCACGCGTAGGCATCACCATGGCCACCTAATTGATGCACCACATGCTGGGAACGACGGAGAGAACTCGTAGCAACCAGCTAGGAACCTCCTCCTCGGGTGACCCACCCCAGGAGGAGGATGCACTCGAGTGTCCAAGGGCAAGAGCCCTAGCAACGTGAACACCAGGTGAGCACAAGGTGTCCCTCTAGAGTGTGACCCAACAAGGGATTTGAACCCACAACGCGTAGGTTGAGAGGCCAAAGCCTTACCGTTAGACCAACTCTTTGGGGACCGCTGTTTTACTTTCTGGCTTTGCCCTTGATGCAAACCAAGGCAACAGGGAGGTGTTTGCTGATGGCATGACCTTGATCTTGGAGGTCATTCATCTCGACACAATCTGCTACTGCAGCCCTTTCAATGACTGACCTATATGCAAGAATCCTGCAAGAGGACTCTTTGCACAATTCTAGTGAGTCAACTTCGTCTGGCTTGGCAATAGCATCCACAGCCAGTAATTTCACATATAGAGGCCAGTTAAGGGATAAGAAAGGGGTGTCTTCGAACCAGCGTTTCAACCAAAGGCAAGGTCCAAACTGTCCAACAGGAAGATCCCCACCCTATAATCCAGAGGCTTTTTGTTGACCAACAGGACATTATGAGTGGGATTGTCGTACAAAGCAGCGGTCTTAAGGCATGCGAAGTGTCTGCCATGCCTTGTGTGAAAACAATCAGGATGTAAGCTCATTTCAAGCCTTTGCTATCATGAATACTTCCCAATTCTGTGCTGACCACAATGTCTGGTATCTCAATACTGGTGCTACCCGTCACATGATGTTAAAAAGTCACGTTACCAACTGGTAGAACAGCCTACATAGACAACATCTACCACTTGCTAGGATTAGCTTGCAATTTTCTCTCTGTTTCAGAAATAACAAATGATGGCTCAAGCATAACCTTACCTTCCACAAGGGGTACTGTACTATGCATCTGCTCAAGCGAGAGTATCCAATGCCCACAAAATGGCAGATTGTATCCTCATAGTGTTATCTCTCACAACAGTTTCAAGAGCCACCAAGGCATGTGCCAGCACAAGCCTATTCTGCTCAACAATCCAATCTTGAAATAATCGTTGTGGCACTATTGATTAGGCCACGTGAGTGTTCATAAGCTCAAGCTTATGTCAGACAAGGCTATAGCAATGGGTCTTTCCATGCACTGGTACAGAAGTCATAACTGTTGTTGCTCAATGGACTATTTTCTTATTTTTTCTGCGTAATTTCTATTTACTGAAATTAGGATTTAAATGTGTACACTTGAACTGTTAAAGTTAGGAACTATAGATCTACTGGAACTGATAAAAGCCATCAGGAACGGAAAATTCTGATGTGTCATATGATGGGTGACATTAAGCATCCTGAAGGAATTGTTACGTAAGTTCAGGGTGGGAGAGACCGGGCAATGGATATTCCTCATGCGTCACATGATGGGTGATGGCAGCATCAAATAGGAAATATTCCATTAGTGTGGGAGAATATCCGAACTGGGTAAAGGATTACGCGTAAAGACGCACATACAAGAATAAAGATGGGTTCTTAGAAGCTTTTTCTAAAAAGCAGAATATTTTTAAGTGCTTTTCGGGACAGCAGATGCTTTCCAGGGAGGAAATGTATATCTGCATTGCTCATGATACCAATCTAGGGTTTACACTTTCACAAATCCTTTTCTTTCTTTCCCTGCGTTATGATTCCTAAGCTTGAATAATGGTTCCTTTTACCTTTCCCTGAAGAGAGGGAATGAGAGAGTGCGATAGAGATGTGTAGAGGGAGAGAGAAAGAGAGAGAAGAGAAGAATGACACCTGATGGGGTTCAACCAACCCTCTCAAGGGCCCCCCACACCATTGCTGATGTGGTATTTGCTTTAGATTGCGTAAATGGAATGTACACACATGCGATATCTCAAGTGTAAACTGTACTGACTCACATGATGATTGTCACCACGGTAACTCCTCAAGATGAGGCACCTCCACTGCTGATTTGATGCACCTTTGGATCCTTCTCGATGTGGGATTGTCAATGGCCACCAAGGGGCTGATTTGCACTCCTGATGTGAGAGGAATGAAGAGCTGAAAACGCAGATCTCGACGATGCCGATGATGGACGACAATGGAGCACTCGATGCTGGCAAGGGAATGGTCGAGCGGAGGCTTGGTGGGATGCCGAAGTACCAAACCGCAACGGGATGCCAACAAAGACAAATACAAGCCGTTCTGTCGAGGGGAATGGGCTGAAAGTTGAAAACGCCGGACTGATCTGCTGCTAACTGCAGCGCTAGGTCTGAAAACCCAAAACGCTGGCTAGTAGGGCTTGGATCTGCAGGCGATAAGGTGAAAACTGAAAACGCTGCAGGGCTGATATGGAGCACAAAACGCTTAAGCTTCTCTGCCTCCTTGCTAGCACTAGCACAATATGATGGAATCGCTGGGCTCTTGCTTGGTTGAAATTGCACTTATAATTATCCTAAGGCTTAGGTAGGGCAAACCGTCCACCATACCGTCCACCATACCCAACAAACAAATCATTAAAATGATTTATTAAAAAGTTAGGCTAGCGGGTCAGTTTTTGGGTGAAACTATCGCACATCTGCCCACTTGGGAATCCGATCGACGTGGGGAATGGCTCGTTGGATTCCTTTAACCTAGAACTACATGCGCGTCATGCCACATGTCCACTGTAGTGTAACAATATCTGTGAAAACGCGCGTACAAACCATTTATGCAAGAGGGTTCCAAAACTTGAAAACCTAATCTAATGGACTTGTCGAGACATGCAAGTCTTGTGAACAGGCTCACGAAATTGCCGGTACTAATCCTTCTAGGATTTTAGACACTCCTATCTAGGAAGAAGGGAAAAACGACTCTAGAAGTCAATTAAGCATGTCCACGTGGCACACAGAGCCATGTGCACATGACATCCTCTCCTGCTTAAGGTGATGTACGGGTACCGATCTGTATGGCCTAGCAAATCTTGAAAGTGAATGAAAACGTCCTTGTACACCCAAGAATTTGCATGTGTCCCTCGATCCTTGAATTTGAGAAAATGTTGCTTTGCTTCCTTCTTATTGCCAAACTGAAATGGAAGCATTCAAAAACGTTGTCGACTTGGTGGCAATGATCTCCACTGGTTTTTCTTTGGATTGCTCCTTGGAAGTCCACCACTTGTGGCGACACCTCGACAGGTCCACTGTGGAAACTCGTTGTGCCACTTGTAGATGTTCCAAAGAAACGGCCATGTGAGGTCTTGGTTTCCGAACTTTGACCATGAAATCCGGTCTTGTCTTGAGTGCCCTGAAATCCGATTTCTCGTGAACAAAGAGAACTGGTAACCCAAAAGACCGTACCTTGGGAGGGAGAAGGCTCCTAAATAAGAAATCACCTGGTTTTGGATTCTCTTTATGTGATCGAGAAAAAATTTACCTACGTGTTCTGTGTCATGCAATTGGTCGGAGACAATGTCCATAGGAATGATGATCTTGGGAAAGCACAGAATTGGTTTTGACAAACCCTTCACTATACTTGTCAGGAACACCAAAGTTCCTTGATATGGGGTTAACATAGATAATCACCTCTTGGGCTCCTCAAAGTAGCTCTTTGTTTTCTTGGATGTGAGAGATGAAAGAGAGAGGGAATACCACTCTCCCCTCGAATGAGGACGGTTGCAACACATTATCATTGATGAGAAACGTGAGCTTCTTCCAATCGATAATGGGCTTGAACTTGCGAAACCACTTAATGCCCAAAATGATATCACATGTTGCAAGTTTAGAGACTACAGAACGAGGAGTAAATTGGTTTGTTGAATGACATCATCACATTCTTGAAAAATCAAAGCGTCCATGCGTTCAGAGAACCCCTGCACTAGGAGGGTGGGGATGGGAGAAGTCTAAAGACGTGCACATTTCACAAGAGATTCACTTATGACATCTTGAGAACTTCCAGAATCAAACAACACAATGACCCTTTGACCATTAACATGTCCATAACACTTTATGAGTTCATCCTCTTCAAAAGTTCCCTCTTGCTTAGCCCCTTGCTCTACCACACTCATATCATTTACTTGAGGGGTAGAGTCAGAAGGTAACGCAGAAGAGGTTTCCTTTTGAGATTATTTCTTAGGACACTCCTTTTTCATGTAACCTATTACATGACAATGAAAACACCTATGTTCCTTTGCATACAATGCCTGTTCTTCCTCATTGAATTGACCATTTAAAACTCCTTGAGCAATCTTTTCATCAGGTGTGAGTTGAGATTTATCAGATTTTCCTTTACCCTTAGCCTTAGCTTTTTCGCCCTTTGATTGAAATTGGATGGAGAATTAGATTGAGAAGAACTAGAAGAGTTCTTTTTATTGTTACCATTCTCATTAGAATTCTTATCCTTAAACGAGTCATGAGAGGAAGAGTTACCATTACCCGAGGCCGTCTCGAGCTTACCCTTGTTGTGCTTCATCTCTTGGAGTTGAGCCAAGCGTAAAGCTTCTTGCAATGTTTTCGGATCATCTGCTTCCACATCAAACTTGATCGAGTGGTCCAATCCAAAGAGAAAAGCCTCCAACCTTTCCTCATCCGATTTCCGTAATTGTCCTCCTAAGTGAGACACACGGTTAGCATATGACATCACAGGTTTACCTTGTTGAGACAAAGCCCAAAAATCCTCCTTCAATCGCTTCAGGTACTGTGGGGGTGAGAAGCGAGTCTTTGGATCTTCCTTGAACTCACCAACTAAGCTCGAGAGGGGGAACGAGGAGAGACTCGGAATGGGCAGCCTTGTGGGCTTCCTTCTTCTTCTCCATCCACTGATTTTTCCAAGTGATGGCATCACCCGTGAGATGCTGCATGGAAGCCAAAAGAACGTTGTTATTATCAGACTTTTTAACAACCGCAAAATAGGATGTAAATTGATGCAACCAAGAATAAACGACATAGCATCCATCTTATCATCATACAAAATTGTACATAATACTCATGCCGTGCTAGAGATTTTGTGAACTCGGAAGGTGTCTCTCCCCTTCTGAAGATCCTTAGAACAAAAACGCTCCATGTGATCATCTCTTGACTCAATCTAAGAGCAACCCGCTCATCAAGTAAACTAGGATTTCAAATTTGAAATTCCACGAGCACAGGCCGTAGCTATCTCTTGATCCTTCCCTCATAAATAGAGGGTTTCTTCACTTGTGCGAAAAGCACTATCATATCTTTCCTTAACGGGTAGGGGGTGTGGGCGTAGAGAGTACTCAAGCTTAGTGAAAATTTTTCCCTACTTGAAAACTCATAATGATTCCGTCGTAATGTCCTACCCACAATAGCAGGTAATTTGTGGGAGAACTACCGGGTACCAGATCAATTATTGACCTTGATCAAATGAGGTCATTACATAAACACTCGAGAGTGATCGGTTGTAACAGGAGGGACATCACATGCCAACGGAAAACAACAGACTGAACTCTTCTAGCACTTCAAATAACACTGAACTGAAAGAGAGAGAGAGAGTGCAAGGCACACGAGACGGGGAGTGGCGGAGTTTCATCCTGAGAGAGCACTGGCCCCAAACCTTGGCGTCCCTTTTGGTATTTCTTTATATTGCTTGAACTCAGTACAATGCCGTTACTCGCACTTGCACCTTCACATGGAAGAGTGCCAAAGACTGAGCCCTGTGCACATATTTAAAGGCCCTTGGCCTATGAAAATAAGTTACATGAAAAGCTTAAAACTCAAAAGCATCTGGCCCAAAAGTTGGCGCTGAAAATCAGCCAACATAAATCATGGAAATCCGTGAAGGCTGCCACGTCACTAAGTCAGTGCAAAATGTGAAATTCCATACTAGCTTGCCACATCATCAGGCTCTACGCAAGTCTTTGTGTGTGTGTGTGTGGGTCCCGCTTTATTATAATCGATTTAGGTCCCATGGGCCCCATCGGATTGGGTCCCGTAAGTTGGTGGGAGCTCGTCTTTAAAAATAGGTCCCTCCGCAAGACTTTGCAAGTTTTTTCTGTTGCTTGTTCTTCTTAGAGTTTAGGCCTCTCGGCCGGGATCTGCAGGTTGGCTCCGTTCTTCAGTGGCTTGACACGTCAGCAATTTGTAACATCCCCCCTTGAAAGAAAGTAATTGTCTGTGATTACAACATGCATATCTGCAAAACAACTTAAGTTAGCTCAAAAATTTCTGAGGGTCATTCCAGGGGACAATCAGTTTTCTCAATCTAGATCGGAGATCTTGATATCCTAAGTCGTTGGTTTCTCAGAAGTATCTCATCCAATAAGAAGTCTCATTTCAGACCGCAACTTGCGTCGTTTGGAGGTGCTGAGAGTAACCACTGCTCAGACTTCTTAATACTCCCCCCGTAAATAACTATCCAGGTTCGGGCCATGAGTAACAACAACAATACTCTCCCCGTAAATAACCACAAGGGTCCGGGCCATGAGTAAAAACAACACTTTTCAAACATTCAATACTCCCCCTGCAAATAACCACAAGGGTCCGCGCCATGAGTATGAGCAAGCATTCTCAAACATAAAATCACCAATCATTGAAACCAATATTAAAACCAGAGTCAAACAATTCAAATAGGCACCAAGACAGATTTAAAACAAATACCATCCATTCAAAACAAATTTATCCTTGGATGGTCACTGGAAGAGCACCAATGAGAGGTATCACCTTCTCGGTCTGACTGGTGGCTAACTCCGCTTCGATTTCGCCGCCCTGTGGATTATAATCAAATTCCATCTGCTTCAAGAATTCTGGATGGATGTAGTTTTCGGTGGCTCCTGGTTAAAGAAAATTAGGCTTTGAAGCCGTTGACTTTGCTTTCAAGGCGTATGCCATAGATGTCATGTACAAGTCCAATGGCTGCTTTAGCTCGTTTAGCTAGAGATGGTCCTGGGGTTTTGTCGACCATCGGTGCGGGCGTCGACTCCGCTGGTTTGTCAGTGCGTTGGGGACAACCAAAATAGTTATGTCTTGTTCGAAAGCATCCAAAACATCAGCCTTCTTGTAATAAGGTGTCTTGTTGTTGATGCGTCAAATGAGGCCTTTGTGGTTGACTTTTACGAGAATCTCGAGAATTTGTTCGTGGTTGACGGGAGTTCTGGTTATTGGCCGGAGTTACTTCTGTAGTAAACTCTAACTTGCCTTTCATCAATTTGTAGCCGATCGTCGCATGGTCCATAAGCTCTTGCATAGTTGAGACTTGCTTGGACAGGCAATATTCTTGCAATGGTGATGGTAGTCCAATGGTGTATCGCTCGCATTGGTCCTCCAAGGAAATGAACTTAAAGAAGGACACTAGGAGGTAGACGTCGAGAAACCTTTAGTTATAGTCGTCCATGGTCTCTGTGGCAAGCATTTTCAAGTTGTCCCATTTTGTCAAGATCCGAACATCCAAAAGAGAAGTTATATAATGTCACGTGCACATCTAACCCTATGTGTACGTGGACAAGCTACTTCATGACAAGGGTTCAGTCAGCCTAGCTTAAGAAGTGTTTTGGCACTTTTGTGAGTCTGTTCGCAGACCGTGCATGTCCAGGTACTTAGAATAAATGCATATCCTTTGGTTGCACATAGCATGATCATCAGATTTCCATCAGAAACCATCAAGAGCATTTTTATAGTGCATAGACCTATTTTCCCTATTTTAGCCAATTTCACTTATTATTTTTAAGTGACTTTTGTTAGGGAACTCGGTAGGGCAATTTGAGTCCGGAAGTATATAAGAAACCCTAGCGCTAGCACTTTTGGGCAGAAGAGGCAGCAGGGACCTGACATCCAACAGTGCACCTTCTTAGCAAGACCCCCCGGGCAGGAGACATAGCGTTTTCAGCAACAAAGCACCAGCGTTTTCAGCATTTGCAGACCAGCCCAGTGTTGTGCAACTTGCAGAGCAACCTGGCGACAACAGAGTTAGCAGATCTCCTAGCGTTTTGCAGTTCCTCCGCGGCAAATCAATAAAGAGCATCAGCGTTTTCAGTTTTCAGCATCAAGACACCTCAGTAGAAGTCCTAAACCTCGTAGATCTCACCTTCCCGCAACAGATCCTCACCGCACGGTCAGATCCACCGAAGTTTGCAGATTCAGCCCGGAAAACGCAGATTTCAGCATCTGCGTTTTCAGCGCGTCGTCGTTGCATCGTCGTCATCGCCTTCATCACCGACATAGAGTCAGAATTCAACAGATAAAGATTTGCAGATTTCAGACATTAACGTTTTCAGATTTCAGCCCGTCTCGTCGTCGTCCTCATCGTCGTCGACATCGTCGGCAAGTCCAAAGCATTGTAGAGATTTGTGCAATCAATAGTAGACCGCTCTCGCCATAGAGAATGGGGCCTTCGGAGGAGGGTTTGACAACTCGTCTGGTGTCGTATTCTTCTCTCTCTATCTCTCAGTCTCAGCAACTTCATTCACAATGTTCACCACTTTGTTTGTGTCGATTGCAATCTCTCTCTAAAGGAACGAAAGGCTCTCCCTTCCGTAAGTAAAAGGAACACTTGAGCACAGTTCGGAGCACTCATCTTGAGCAAAGTTCAACATTCACTTCCGCTGCACCTTACATTGCTATCAGAGCTTTCGCAGTGTTCTGTATCACTCAAGGAAAGAACCACATAATTTTTTTTGCTTGTTACGGTCGCACGTAACCCAAGTCCACTTGGGCGTGTCGATTCCTAATCGTGTTTTTGAAGAGTGACAGGAAACCCAAGAAAGAAGGGCTTATCCAGCTTCCCCTTGTTTCTCTTTTCACTCATTGAGAGCGGACTGTGCACTTACCGGCCGGCCATCGACGTGAGGTGGGAAAAAGCAACCTTGGTGTGAGCGCAAGGTTGCCAAGGGGTGCACCCGCGGGAAAGAGAAGAGCTCGGGTAAAGAGAAGATTCTTCTCTCACACAGATTGCAAGCTAAAGAAGAACCTCAAGAACCACAAGAACTCAAGAACCTCAAGCACTCAAGACCCTCAAGAACCTCAAGAACTCAAGGACTCAAGCACCCAAGAACCCAAGACCCACAAGAACCAAAGTTCCTCGTGAACTTAAGAACCCAAGACTTTAATGTATGGTCATCACCCGAAGCGGAATGGATACTTCGCATGGAGGTGATGAGCACGGAAGAGGCGAAGAAGAATTTTCCCCACCAGGAGGTTTTTCCGACCCTCCCCCTTCTCCATCTACGCCAAGGATTTCACTAACTCCTATGGAGGCTTTCGACAAGGTGATGATGGACATGAAGTTAGAATGCGAAGCAAGAAAAGCAGAAAGAATGGCCGAATTGGATCGTGAACACAAAGAAAGAAGAGCCAAATTGGATCCCGAGCGCGAGCAAGCGCGCTTGGTGGCCGAATAGAGAGCCCAACACATGCAAGAGTTGTTCCGACTCTTTTCTAGTGTGCAAGCACAAATTGAACAGAATTAGGAAAAGGAGACTCTGTCTCTTCTTTTCCAACGCACGACATACATGATTTGCATGATAATGATCAAGATGTGATTATTGACAAGCATGATGAATTGCAAGAAAAGATGTGATTGTTCACAAGGGTGATGGTTTAGTTGATACTTTTTCTAGTGAAGCTAACCTCATTACAGATTCGATCAGTCACAAAGAACCGATATTGGCTCTTGAGTCGAGGTCCAAAGAACCCCCACAGGAAGTATTATGTGTTCGAATGATTAGTCATCACACATTGTTTGAGTGTTTCATTCGTGATGCTTTCTTGTATTTTAGTCACCGTCCCTATGTGATCCCTTTTCATAGGTATGACATATTGCACGATGAACACGATTCACTCATGAATGAGCACGGAACTCATGAAAAGATGAAATGTTTGCACCCAAGGAATTCACATTCCATGTCTCTTCCTTGGCATGACATAGTATCCGGAAGAGCACAAAAAGGATTGAGCATCAAGCATCGGCATTTCCATTATGATTTGCCACAGTTGATTGATTTAGATCAGAAAGACAAGTTTCAATTCCATTGTTTGCGTGTGTTTGATGAACGGTTTGACACTCCGTCTATATGTTCATCTACATTGCATGCACAGTCTTTTAGGAAGACAAAATTTTTTCATGTCACTTTACATGGAATGGGTATGTTCATGTTTTTGTGTTAGAAGTGGTTTCAAGAATTTTCAGCCTCGGAGATTCTTGAAGAAGGTAGACGCATGACTATAGACAAAGTTGACGAATTGAAGGAGCCACAAATGACTTTGTCGCTTTCGGCGCGGCCCAAAGAAGCAAGCATTGCAGACCTTTATGAAGTTCAAGTATCGCACAACTCACATATTAGAGTGGACCGGCGAAGAGTCCTTTCCAGGAATCCAGATGCTGTTGGCGATCTCCCTCAACGCCATATAGTTCGGTACCAGTACCTCACTTTGAAAAGGAGGGGATGTCACGTGCACATCTAAACCTATGTGTATGTGGACAAGCTACTTCATGACAAGGGTTCAGTCAGCCTAGCTTAGGAAGTGTTCTGGCACTTTTGTGAGTCTGTTCGTAGACCATGTATGTCCAGGCACTTAGAATAGATGCATATCCTCTAGTTGCACATAGCATGATCATCAAAGTTCCATCAGAAACCATCAGGAGCATTTTTACAGTGCATAGATCTATTTTTCCTATTTTATCCAATTTTCACTTATTATTTTTAAGTGACTTTTGTTGGGAAACTGGGTAGGGCAATTTAAGTCAGGAAGTATATAAGAAACCCTAGCACTAGCACTTTTGGGCAGAAGAGGCAGCAGAGACCCGACATCCAACAGTGCACCTTCTCAGCAAGACCCCCCCGATAGGAGACAGAGCATTTTCAGCCACAAAGAACCAGCGTTTTCAGCATTTGCAGATCGGCCTAGCGTTTTGCAACTTGCAGAGCAACTTGGCGACAACAGAGTTAGCAGATCTCCCAGCGTTTTTGCAGATTGACCCCAGATCAGCCTAGCGTTTTTGGAGCAGCATATCACCTAGCGTTTTGCAGTTCCTCCGCGGCATATCAATAAAGAGCATCAGCGTTTTCAGTTTTCAGCATCAAGACACCGTAGTAGAAGTCCTAAACCTCGCAGATCTCACCTTCCCGCAACAGATCCTGACCGCACGATCAGATCCACCGAAGTTTGCAGATTCAGCCCGGAAAACGTAGATTTCAGCATCTGCGTTTTCAGCGCGTCATCGTTGCATCGTCGTCATCGCCTTCGTCACCGACATAGAGTCAGAATTCAGCAGATACAGATTTGCAGATTTCAGCCATTAGTGTTTTCAGATTTCAACCCGTCTCGTCGTTGTCCTCATTGTCGTCCACATCGTCAGCAAGTCCAAAGCATTGTAGAGATTTGTGCAATCAATAGTAGACCGCTCTCGCCATAGAGAGTGGGGCCTTCGGAGGAGGTTTGACAACTCGTCTGGTGTCGTATTCTTCTCTCTCTATCTCTCAGTCTTAGCACCTTCATTCACAGTGTTCACCACTTTATTTGTACCCATTGCACTCTCTCTTTAAAGGAACGGAAGGCTCTCCCTTCCGTAAGTAAAAGGAACCCTTGAGCATAGTTCGGAGCACTCATCTTGAGCAAAGTTCAACATTCACTTCCGTTGCACCTTACATATAACTGCGCGCAGGTATTGTCTTAAAAGTTTGCCAAGTCCTTGGAGCATGCCGTTGCGTTGTAATTGAACTCCACCATTGCATGGCATTATCTTTAAGAAATCCCGATGCTCGAGAGATCTTGGATTCTTCTGTAGTTCCCCAAAGCATAGATGTTGTCAAATTTGGGTTCTGTGTTGACGATGATGATGACGACGACGGGTACTAATGGGTCTATGTTGATGACGATGACGACGAGATATTGATGGGTTCTATGTCGACGATGATGACTACGACGACGAGGTACTGGTGCGGTCTATGTCAATGAGGCACTGATGGCGTCTATGTCGACGATGACAACGAGGTACTGATGGGGTCTATGTCGACGACGAGGTTCTCTGGATTTATGTCGAAGACGATGATGGCAATGACAAGGTTCTTGATGGGTCTGTGGATCCTTATGCTGAGCCAAGGCACAAGGGTACTAGGTGCTAGGGTACTGTGTTGACGACGACGACGATGATGACGCTGCGGCTGAATGCCGGAATCTGTTAGCGGTGTCGATGGTAAGGGATTGCAACCAATAACGAGGCAAGGCTGAAATTTGTAAAACGCTAGGGTGCTTAATGGCTGAAAACTGATCGCTGGCTGTAGGCTGAAAATGGTGACTTCTGCGACGATGATGACCACCACGAGGCTATGGCTGAATCTGAAATGCTGATCTGCTGATGATGGCAGGCTGATTGCGGTGAAGAATTGCCGCAACGGGATGGGCTGAATGCTGATGCAAAAATGCTGGTGTTGAAGACTGAAAACGCTAGGGTACTTGAGAGGCTCGTACTGCGGCTCAGTGGCCTCTATTCCTCTGCCTGATTCTGCAAGCGCTAGGTCTTCATTTATAGGAATTATATGCTGGGTCGGGCAAGCTTCCCAACAAACCCACAATTTCTAAAAAGAATTCCAAAAGTCACTTATAAATAAATGACCTATAGAGGTTGTATCACGCGGTAGAAAATGCTCATGCTGAAATGACTGTACTGTGCAAGAGAGGGTATGCAACTATGACTGGCTTGGGCATGCACATACTGCTAGAGGCTCACAAAGTGCCACCCTAGGTCCTAAGCTAATGAATCATGCTAGACTGTTGCAGAAGCATGTCCACGTAGCGCAAGCGAAGTGCGCACGTGACACAATCGGCCGAGAATTCAACAAATGATCAAAAACTGCTGATGTGGTTAATGTACGAAGCAGCTCGCGGATCGTACTACATACTGACATGGCAATCTGTATGCACAGGTCTGCAACACGCGGGACAGCCGCCCTCTGGGCGCTTGCTTTTCGTAATTGATGCTTTTAGGGAGCAGAGCCTTTCATGCAAGATGAGTTTGGGCCAAGGAACTTTAAATCTGTGCCTTGGTGTCACAAAGTGATGACGTGGCGAACAGCAGAAACCCTAATTTCAGCCAAAAACCCTAAAATTCCTGCAAACCCTAATTTCTGCCAGAAACCCTAATTTTCGGAAATCGCGGAGGCTGATTTTTTTATTTTTATTTTTTTGAAACGATGAGCAACACGAATTTTGCTTTTTTTTATTAAAAAAAGAGAAAAGACTCTCTAAGAGAGAGAGAGAACTGATGCTTTTTATTTTAAAAGCTTTTGGGGCTCTCCCTTGTATCTTTAAATAAGTGGTGAGGGCTTTACTTCTCAGAGCATCTGGACGCAGAGTCTGAGAGTGAAACCCTAGTCACTCTCTTGTACTTTGAACTGATTAATATAAAAAGAAATACCCAAAGGGGCGCCAGTCTTTGGGGCCAATATCTCTAGGCACGGAACTCCGCCGGGCCAGTGCAAATCTATTGTGATCTGTGAATTGTTTTGAAGTGGTTATTTGGTGCTGTCGCAATTGATTTTTGACTTGGAGTGTCCAAGTCTGTTACAGTGGTATTAGAGCATGGCCAATTTCTCTCCTACGGGAAATCCGATCCCCGAATTTTTTTTTTCCGCGGCACCTATGGTTTTCAGGCAATGATTAGTCGACTCCCTCTGCATCTGGAGATGCGGGCTGGGATCACAATGAAGATTCAGACAGAGAGTATGGCCCACCTCGGCCTACTCAGGCGGAGCAAAGAGAAATGGAGCGTCGTCAATTGATTGGCGATGCAACAAAGATGATGCTCAATTTTGCCAAGGACCCGAAGATGGCAAAATATATGAACCAGACCTCTTTGGAAGAGGTACAGACGGAGTGGCAGAGAACCACAACACCACTCTCGAAACCCGCTCTCAAGAAACCTTTTGCCTCCAAGAAATATACGGAGAAGAAACTGGAGAACGTGGTTGATGCACGGATTGCTTAGCTTTTCGACGTGCAAAAGAAAGGCAAAAAGCACGGCAAAAAGCAGAAGAAAGGCAGTGACTTCCCGGGATATTTGGGTCGTCGGTCGACTTTTGACAAGGCAAAGAAACAGAAGAAGCGTGTCAAGTTTGAAGGCTTACTTAGTTCTTCTAGCTCTTCAGACTCGAGCGAAGAAGACAGGAAAAGCAAAAAGCGAAGCAAGAAACAAAGCTTCGGAAAGGGCAAGAAAAAGGCAAAGAAGGCTACATCTCGCCCAGAGACTGACAGTTGTACTGAGGACTCGTCTACAGACAGCTCAGATTCGGATGACGGAAGTTTTATGCGAACAAGAAGAATTTTTACAAAGCCAACCAATATGACTTTCTCGAAGATAAAAGCAAGAAAGTCCGAGAGTTTAAGGAAGGTGGCCACTCGATCAAGTTTGATACTTTTTCAGGATACTCAGATGCTTCGAAGGCTTTGTCTTTTATACAACAGTTTGACATCGCTTTCGCGGGAGGACGCTATTCAGAGCACTCCAAGATTCGGAGAGCTGCCTCTTACTTTAAGAAGAATGCTCGTACTTGGTGGTCCACGCTTCTTTTAAACAAGACTGCGCCCGTTAAATGGCGGAAACTTAAAAAGCTTTTTATTTCTTCTTGGTTGACGCAAGAATATGAACGAGATGTACGAGCTGCTTGGAACCATCTTCGGATGACCAAGAAAGATACAATCAATGCTTACTGTGAAAGATTCTGGAGCTCTTTTCTACCCGCCTCTTCATTCAAGAAGATCTCGTTCAGAGAACAGATTGAGCGGTTTACCTTGGGTCTACCTATAGAGATCTGAGATCACTGCTTGGAACAGAAGTCAGCTTCTATTTAGGAGTTGATGAGTCATGCGAAGCGGGGCTTTGCCACTCACTATGGTAGTCTGACCTACCCCACAGATGAGGCCATGACACGACGAGCCGAACAGACTTCTGGGAATGAAAGTAGAAAGAAAAAAGAGCAACCCAGAGAAAAAGGATGCACGAGCCAAGCTTACTCCTGAGGAGAGAGCTCGCTTCATAAAAGAGGGGAAGTGCTTTGGATGCGGGGAACATGGACATATCTCCGCGAAGTGCCCTAAAAAGGCACAGAAAGAACAAAATGATAAAGACGACGACTGGCCTAAGAGTTCGAGAGCAACTGAGGAATGTGGCAGAAAAGGCAGATAGAAAAGCAGAACTGGTACCACATGGCGTGGGACCTGCACCAAATCTAATGAATGAAAGTACAAACTTTGCCGCTTTTGGGGCAAAGTGAAGGATCAGGAAGCTCTTTTGAAGGAGCCAAGGCCAACTTCTTTTCACTTGGAATTGCCAGCTCGATTTGGAATTACGCCCGACAAACTGACGCCACAGGCAACGGAGTATCTTCTCAACTCTACAAATAAAATAAGTCACTTGGGTCTGAAACGATCACCACCGCAGCATGGTATCATAAGTTTAATCACTTTACGATCACTCATGGTTATGAGCGTGGCTCATAACCATGAGTGATCTCTTGGTTGCAATCTATGTAGACGATATCATACTTGAGAGTGGCTCATTAGATGTGATTACTATAGTGAAGCTTGAATTTTCAGCACCATTCTCCATGACAAATATGGGTGAGTTGAAGTATATCTTGGGTATTCAAATCCACCATGATAGAGACAATGGCATCCTACGGCTCAATCAACAGCACTATGCTGAGCTACTACTATGCCGATTTTGAATGGAATTCTCTCATGGCATTGATACCCCTCTTCCAATAAACCATCGCCTACCGTTCATCACTGGTCCTGAGTCACTTGCTGAGCAACAACATATGGTAATGCAATTGGTGGTGTTCACTGTCTTGTAACTGGCACTCAACTGGACAAGCTGCTAACTCTCTCTCTCGCTATATGGAACATCCATGGCTTGTGCATTGGCGCCATGTAAGGGGGTTCTTTTGTTATCTCAATAACACTGAAGCTCTAAGCTATATGAGGACAACCAGCATCAACCCTCCAATCCTTGGCTGGTCTGATGCTGATTGGGGAGGAAATATTAACACCGGGCATTCTACAACTGGCTATGTCTTTACGCTATCAGGTGGAGCAGGTTCATGGAAAAGTAAATTACAAAAGTCCGTTGCACAATCATCTCTAGAGGCAGAATATATGGCTCTTGCGGCAGCTACAAAAGAAGGTATTTGGATCTGGAAATTTTGACATGAAACAAGACTTTCCTCTGTCGGCTTATTCACCCGTGATTGCGATAACAAATCTGCAATCTTGATGACTCACCAACGGAAGGAAAGTGAAAGGACAAAGCACATCGACTTCAAAAATTTTGTTCGGGACCTTGTAGTGGAGAAGACTTGTGAGATAATTTACACAGTCAACAAATGAACAATAGATAGGAAGATAGCATCAAAAGATAAACATTGGAGATGCTACAATCACATGTTGAATTCAATGATCATCTCCCAAAGTGACTAAGATTAGGGAGGCATGTTAAATGTTGAAAAGTCAACAACGCTAATTAACAACTCTTAGGTACTTAAGCAAAATATCGAACAATAACGTAACATGAATTGACACATGGAAAGACACAAACCATTGTATAGTCGTCCTTTTGGGCTGAAGCAAACAATCATCACAGTTCACCTCTCTATCTTGTGTATCTTCCTCTCTGTTCATCAACTCCTGTGTGTTGACTGTGTCCAATTCCAATTCTACAAGCAATTGGACAGAGAGGCATCATCAAGAGCTAAGTGGTCAAGCTGGGTTCAGACAAGAGCACATTACTCTACATCTTATTTTCCATTGAAGCAATCATTACGGAGGCTAGAGCATGAAAAAGCAGGATCTACTGCTACTTCGCCATGATGTGTGGAAAGCATGCTTTCACGCTACATGCATTCTCCAAGGCATGAGCATCTTGGTTTAGCCGAACGTCTGCTGCAAAACATGTAGTGTATATAATCTTGGTCTAAGTACATTTTAGAGAGAGAACGCAAAAAATAGTCATCATGTACATGGCTATACAATGCTGATTGGAAAACCGATAGTTTATTGAGACACTCAATACGAGATTCCGCTGTATCTTAGAAGAGCACGCGACAAGACACTATTTCTCTCTCAAGCACTGAATCTAAGTACAAGACCGCCTCTTTGAAGCGAAGAAGCTTTATGTTGTGAATTCTCCAATGCTTCTATATTCAAATTCTAGGTCAGCAATAGCGCCATCATCAAAGAAGGCACGACAATCTGACCACATTGAAATCTTAGCCCATGCTGACACCAAATGTAGCATGCATACACGATTACGATAAAGAAAGGAGTAATGGAGTTGCGCTTCTTTCTGCAAGAGGCTGTATAACTTGTAGAAAGATGTCTATTAAAAGGCTTGGTTAGTTGAGTATTTGTCCTCCGTCACCCGGGTGATGGCTTCCAGTGCAACTAGGGGACCCTGTGAAATGCTTGTAGGTGCACTTTGTATCGTCGCCCACGGGAATGTGGGTACTGCTACGAAAAAAACAAGTGCATGACTCTCTGATCTCTCTCTGTTTTTGACAACAAAGGAGGCCGATTTCTATTACTTGAAAAGTCCCTCAAAACGGTGCCGATTCTGAGGGCAAGTACATCACTGAGTACACGGCAGGCCTGAAGGCAACAAATGGAGACTGTAAAAGCTCAATACAACAAGTCACATGATGGACAAATGGACAAACTATAGAAACAGAAGGGGTAGGGAATGGACATCCGCCGGTCGCCAAGGGGTCGCAGGTATCATGAGGGAATGGACACGTAGTGTCCATTCCCGACAGTCAAGAGTTGCTGGGAGGCGACTATCGCACGTTGCACACTTGTTCTGGCCGGACTGCTGCAGCACCTATGAATTCACCTTGATGCCTGTCGGGTACAACCTGCAACAATAGGTACAGTTCAGCAGAGAACACGCGCTGATGAGGGAGATGGATTTCGGGTGCTGCTGTGGCTTAGAATCAGTGGAAATGATTGAGAAGAGCTTGATCGATTAATTACGGCTGCTGACGGGGCTGGGAACTGACCTGCCGTCAATCTGTCAGCTGCAGCAAAGATTCCTCTTCAGAACTGACAGCTGATGAAGGGCCAGGACCCTCTGCCCAGTGCCCGCCCACTAGCGACCTTGACGGACAGGGTAAAACACCTTTCCTAAAGAGAGTAAAAAGTGCCTTGGTAAGAGAGGATGGCAAGCGCTTCTGACATATAGGCACTTCTACCAAAAGCACTGTGTGCGCTCTCTCTCTCTCTCTCTCTCTCTCTCTCTCCACACACACAAACACACTCTTTCACATAGCAAAGCTAGTTATATACTCAGCTCTCTCTCTCTCTCTCTCTCTCTCTCTCACCAGACAATTAGGCAGGTCACCAATTACAAGATGGTTCAGCTCGAAGCTTTGGTAAGGAATCCTGCGTAGCTGGCAGCCAGTGAAAAGTAAGAGGCGCTGCAAAATATTGAGAAAAAGCTATGTGGTTGCAGCGTCTTGCCCAAGCTCTGGAAGTATTGCAGCCGCTAGTTAGGTGGAACCAGAAATTGGCAGCGCGACGGCGCGGACTCTCCTCCTCCTTTTGTGGCCGCCTTTTCTCTGCAGCGCCATCTTCTGTTCTGTGTGCGTGTGCCTCAACCACCACTACACAAGTCAACAACAACTTTGCATGCACGGCAGCTGAAAAGGTTCTAAAATTAGCGGCGCGCTCCGATGTTCCGGAAAAACATTTTTGCGACCATACACAATCTATATCTATATCTATACTATATATATATTAAGGAGATTGGTTTTCCAATGCCAAGTTTGCTGCATCTGGTGAGTTCCGATTTATATGAGTGAGGGGGAGAGAGAGGCCGCCGAAGGCGGCCGACCGTACTAGTTACTTTTTATGATTTATTCAATTGAATTTTTAAAAACTTGAGCTAATTTTCACTATTTTTACTCTATTTTTTTTAAAATCTAGGCGGGTTTTCTTCTTTGTATCCCTCTCAACCAACATTTTAGATTTTCAAATTGGCACAATTGTAAGTTGAGACATAAATTCCCCCAACATTGTTTCTTGCCAAACTCAACAAATTCAAAACATTGTTCAGGAAAAGACTTAGCCTTGAGCTCATTAGAAATTCAAGATAGCCGGTTGAGAGGAGACTGAATAGGGAAAACTCCACTTGGATTTTGCAAGAAAATAGTTTAAATATAACTAAACATGTAGTGTAATATGCAAAATTTTTGCATAAGACTTGGCTCAAAGGGACTTGTGTATGTTTAGGATAAGGAGTTTTTCCAAACGCTCTACAAAGGCTTCCCAAACCCATTTTGAAGAACCAATGGAGAAAGGGACAAGCTCAATATCAGAAGATATTTTCTCCATTTTTGCACTAAAATGTGTCAATTTCTGTCGGTTGCCCTTAAGCAATATTGAAATTGTACAAGAAATTCATTTAATTTGGCCTAGAGTATAACTAAAAACACACCATGTTCCCAACTTCTACAAGCTTTTGAGTTCAAGAACGCCTTTGCCTCAAATTTGGGCGGGTGGTTTACTTGCTCTTTTCAGCAAGTAATATTCCACCCGTTGAGATTAGGCTCACTTCCCTGCTCCCAGGTAATGAGAAAGCATATTGGTCACATCGAGCAAGTTAAACCAATTTTCAAGGTAAGCTAGAACCAAAAATATGAGCAAACAATGGCAAGATAGACATGACTGCAATATACTTGAAGGCCACAAGTATCATTTTCCTATTTTTATTTTGGAGGATGGAATCTTCGCCACAAGGGGGGAGAATGTCAAGACAAGGGCCATGTGGGAATGAGGGATCTAGGAGAAGATCTGGCCATAGAGGGGCTTTACCAATAAAGGTCTTTATAAGGAACATTGGGCGATGAACAGGCGCTAGTGCCTAGACCCTACCTCTAGAGTGTGGGCACAACTCAATGTGATAGTATTAGATTTATGGTTGCTATTGGCGGTGTTACATGCAACGACCAAGAACCAAGAAGTTTATCTCAAGATTGATTTTTATGGGCTAAAATCCAATTGCAAAATTTCTTAGCAAATTTAGCCTCAAGAGAAATATAAACCCTCTAGGGGGCCTTTGGGATCAAGGTTAATTAAAGGCCAACCAATAGGAAGAGGGTGGTGGACACACTCTATGCCCTCAAATTAATAGGGAGACAAAGTTGTGTTACTCTTCTTGATGGCCTCTCCCCTAGTGAAAGAGGGGGGGCGGGCGGGAGGGGGGACCATATGGAACCTCCTTTCCCTCCTTTTTTACGTGGTTTTGAAAAAAAACCCTAAAAATTCAAATTTTTTGAAAAATTTCAAAACTCATAACTATTTTATAATTAAAAGTGCATTGTTTGACCTCTACAAGTCAAAAACGCACGCCAAAAAGCCCAAAAATATTTTTGTTTACAAAAATTTCAAAATAGCACTCTTCCTTATCCAAAGCTCCCCGTAACCTATCCCATAGCTAAAAAGTGAGTTCTCTCTCTAAAATTCCTTTTCCAAGCTCACCATTGCTTCTACACTCACATTCACTTCCTACTCCAACATTCTCTCTCTACTAGCTCCGTCTCACCTCCATTGGAGCACCAACCAAGGTTCTCCTCCTCATATCTCTCCCACCTCCATTGCCATAGCAAGCAAGGTTATACATCTTCTCCTACCTCCATTATTGCAATACCAACACCCTCTCCCCTTATCCCATCTCCATTGCAATGTCAAACAAGCTCCTCCTTCTTCTACATTCCTTTACTCTTATCAGGGCAATATCTACTCTTTAAAGATAGCCAAAGAATGAACTCACCGGAATTCAATGCCATAATTGTAAAAGGATCAGAATAGAGCAAGCTTCGGAGTGAGTTTTTTTTTAATATTCTGTGAATGCCTTATTTTATAAAAAATGCACCCTTGTAAAGCGATTGGAGCCATTGTAAGAGCCTAAGTCCAGAACTATCGGTCCGCCAACATTGTTGTAGTTTAACAAAGGAAAATAGAAAGAGATAAGTATGTGTGAGTGGTAATAACGGTGGCAATGCACACGGCAGTGGTAGGCACAATTATATTTCCATGACTATTACCGCGCTCATTATCTCTATATTGCCGCTATAGTGCTTTTCAAAAGTAAAGATGCTCAAATTGGGTGGCTCAAATGAGCATCTTTATTTTTGTCATGTACAAAAGTAATAATCATAAACTTTTAAATTACAAGTCACACCTTACCTTTATAAATTGAAGCAGAAGAGAACAATACTTCAAAAATTTTACAAATAAAGCCAGATTTTCAAATGAGTTTTGTAAATCATGAGGGTTGTGCCACATTTGCACTTGTAAAAGAGGAGTACAAAAAATAATCTATCTATCCTAGCCCTCTTCGTCGTCCTCCTCGTTCTCATCCGCATGTAGAAACGTTTGATGGTTATGACTCTACATCAACCAGAAACAAATAAGATAAATCAATAACCCAAATTATGATGGCTTTCCAACAACCATTGCCCAGTATCGAGCACCGTGTGTCTCTCTCGATACTTGACCACTTGCCTCGTAGGATGGCTCATAGTGATTTCCTAAGTCAACAATAACCAAAAAAGTTTCATAAGTTAAACCACCTTCTAATCCGAACTTACACAATTGAAAATAACTTACATATTTATCTTTCCAAGCCGCTTTGCCTCTTGAACCATAGTGTGTGGGAGTTTGTTTGGCTCGAGCATCGTGCTGTTGACTATGGGATGAGCTTGTTGCAGCTTGCTCGCTCTTTTCTTGCATTGCCCACCCCCACTCTGTAGGTGTCATGTTGCCATCACGATAGTGCCTCTCTCTCTCTCTCTCTCTCTCTCTCTCTCTCTCTCTCTCTCTCTCCCCCCCCCCCCCCCCCCCCCCACACACACACACAAGCATTGCCTCTGTCGCAAAGGCTAGAGCACAACCTCTGTCGCAACCTCTGTCCCTCCCAGGTTCAGGGGTGGGCCTGTGGAGGGGCGTTAAGCCCTCAAGCTCGCCCTCCATCTCTAAACTCAGAGCGCCAACCAAGAGCTGATCTCTCCCTCTCTCAACCCACAAGCGCCTTCTCACTTTCATCTGCGACCTCCAACAAGTCTCTCACGCCCTGCAAGTGATCATCTCCACGAAGCCACTGAAGGTCATCTTGACGAGGAAGCAGTGACGAGCGTCAACTCTCTGTTATGCAAGCTATGAGCATCTTGCGGCGTGGTTTTGCAGGCTGCAACGATCATGGGGTTTGGTTATGCTCGGTAACCCTGCTCAGGGTCGGGTAAATTACAGGCTGTCACCTTTTCAGTTGGGCTGCCTACTAGGTGGTCACACAAACAATCCATATGACCACCCGAGCAACTCGAAGCAGGCTCACTTTCTTTGGGGAGGTGGCAACACCCCCGAATCTCGACAACAATGCACACCTTCAAAACAAAGCTGAGAGACTTCGCAAGGAGAAATGAAAGAGAGACCCGTCACGATCGAAGCCCATCTCACCGGAGTGGAGGAAACGAAAACAGAAACAGAGCAAATGGAAGCCTTGCTCACTAAAGCCAAAGGGGAAGTAGCCACGACACTCACAAAGGAGTTCAAGATTCAAGTAAAAGAGGAGATCTCTCGCAAGATTGAAGACGATGTGGCATCCAAGCTACGCGAACAAAAACGGCAAGATGATATAGCTCTCAATGTTCGCATTGGCGGGCTCCCAAGAAATTAGAAGGGGAGGGGGACCTCAAGTTTAGTGAGTCCCTCGCTGGAATTCAGGCGGCGATAGTCCATACATAAGTACAATGTAATCAAGCAACAATCACCACCCTTGCGCATGAACACCACTTCTAAAAGACCAAGGCTTATGAAATCAAATTCCTCGAGCAATCAAGGCTTCTCAAAGACACCACACTTTGGTTTGCAGAGAACCTTACACCCGCCCAACTTAAACAAAATAAGGTAGAACTCCAGAAGGTACGTGAAGCATGCACAACAGAAAAATGGGCCGTCTACCGAGGAGATTAAGACATTGTCTAAGAGTTTCGAACTCCAAGACCGGCTACCCTCTCACTTGCCCCTCCTTAGGTTTCATTGGACCCTTAGTCCTTAACTAAGATGCATGAAATGTTTTGTTTTGTTTTCCAGTCCAATAGGTCATATATGACCTCTGTGGATGATAATTCTCTCTCTCTCTCTCTCTCTCTCTCTCTCTCTCTCTCTCTCTCTCTCTGTGTGTGTGTGTGTGTGTGTGTGTGTGTGTGTGTGTGTGTGTGTGTGTGCGGGGGAAAGCACCCTTATATGCAAAGGGAGCCAAGGTTGACAATCACCAAACCGCTTGGGGACTGCTTGCAAGCGGGCTTGATGGATTTGTCTTGCCAAAGCTAGAGTGTAGTTTGTCGTCGCCATGGAAAGCTTTGAGCTCTTTTTTTTCCCACATGGAGTGCCCATAAGTGTTGGTAACCCCCCCCCCCCCCTCCCCCCCCCCCTCATGTGGGTGGAAACTACATATGGGAGTAGCAAAGTCGACACTGCCAACACCAACGGGCTATGGGAGCTATATAAATTTTCTACATAATAGATTTTTTTTGCTATCAAGTCTTTCTCGGTATCCATGCAAGTCACACAAGGCTTCAATATCTCTGGGTTGGAAGCTCTTTGAAGAAAGTTTTGTACAGGCAAAGAGGTTGCAAGGGTGCAACAAGAATATGAGGGCTTCTCAGCTTCAAGATCCAAAGCTCACCTCAGACTCTACAAGACCAAACACACAATAAGTAGTTTTGATGTTCTCAAGGGGCACGTCGTTCAAGGTTGCAAAGTGGATGGGTAATTTCCAGATTTGCTGGAAGTTGAGTTTGAGCTCAACACAAACGTTTAAAGAAAGTAATAAAAACAATCATATCAATCATATCAAAGTATACGGGTAATTTCACGTTTCATGAGAAGCACAATTTGAGCTCAACATGAGCGTTTGAAGAAAGTGATTAAAGCTCACTACAATAGGTTATGCGCAATTGTGATGGCTGTAGCGATGAAACTACAATGGGTTCTTTTATCCCCCGGCGTCGCTAAAACCGTCGCTAAAAGCATCAAAACGAGAACGTTGCTATAAGCGTCACTATTGGCGTTGGTATATGCGTTGCTATAAGCATCTCTAAATAACGACGCTTAAAGCGACGCCTATAGCGACGCAAACAGTCGTGATTTAGCGACAAATATAGTGACACTGCCGGACCTTATATAAAGACGCCTATAGCGATGCCCGAGAATAATTTTTTTTGGGTGGCAGGGAATTCAGTGCCCTGCCACCCATCAAGCATATTGAGCATTGTTTCCAAAATAAAGATGCAAAATTGACTGAAAAAAGTACTTTGACGAAAGCGAATATACGAAAGTAATACAATGACAAAATTATACACATCATAGGCAAAATCATTTGATGTAATAGTTACAACACAATTGTCATTATTGAGAAAATACATCGTTGACCAATATTTACAAAAATGACGTATACACATCATCATATATACATGCTATGACAAAAGAAAACTAGTGCTATCTTGCTACGGCTAGATTGACATCGTTTAACATTAGAATGGTAACAGGACACTTTTATGTCCTTGGACACTTTTGTGTCCTGTTAAGTGACCATTTTGCTTAAATTATTTGAAGAGTATGAAAATGAATTTCTAGGTGCTATATATCCACAAAGTTGCCTTATGACCTGAAAAAAACTTAGCTTTTTTTTTTTAGTATCGATCTCACCATTAACCTTATTCTTGCACAACATTTTTGAACCTAAACAGTGTGAAAAAACGGGTCCTGTTTTTGGCTTTTTGTCAATTTTTGGCAACTATACCACTCTAAACTTCATGTTTGTGAGGTTTAGATGGCTAGAGGTTAGGCCTTCATAGTTCTCAACATGTTTTGATGCTTGTAGGGAGAGCTAAGTGTTAAAATTGAAAGTTATGACCAATTTACAAGAATTGCATAATCCTGTTTTTTGGCCAAAATTAGCACTTTTATGAATTTTTTGGTGGCTTTCTTGATATCCAAATTCAATTTTGATTGTGTAAGTGTAATGTATAACATAAAGCTAATCTTCCTTGAGTTTTGGGGGACCAAATATGCTATATAGCATAGTATATGATGATGGTTGAGTTTTTTGATTGTTGAAGAATACGACACATTTTAGAGTAGCAAGTATAACTTTCTCAATATTGCTACTTTCTTAGGCCAATTGTGTGTATTTTGTAGGTAGTGACCATATCTAATCATAGACTACAAACTTGGCTAGATATTGAGTAGTTTCTATGGGTTTCTAGAGGTCATAATGCTAAACCCAGTTTTTTCATGTTTGCTGTATTTAGCACTTTATCATTGCCCCCAAGGTTCCAATTGTAAGAGATCCATTATCCATTTGACATGCTCCATGGCTCCTTTTGAATCCAGAGGCCCAAAGAGAACTAAGAAAACATGTATATAGTATCTGTATTGAGCGTGACTATAGAAACTTTGATGATAGGTCCGCAGAATGGCAAAAATGCAACTTTTTTGTACCTATTTTTTTTGTCCAAAAAAAAATTAGTGAGGTAAAAGCAACCATATGTTTTGGTCACCAACCCATTGAAGTTAACGGGGCATTTTATCTCATGTCCTACAAAAATCTCCACTCTTATTTATATGCAATCAACCGTAAGAAATTGCTGTTTTGGGCAAAATGCACTGGTCCATCAACTTTGGAGGCTTGTAGTGACCAAGGGATGAGAAAAATTACAAGTTTCTCATTTTTTCCATACGTAGTAGTTATTGAACTATAAGCTCATGAAAGGATTTTTCAAAATGAGTGGATCTACTATGGTTTTGGAATTTTTTCCCAAAACCCTGAAAGGACACTTTTATGTCCTGTTAGGTTACCATTCTAGTGTTAATCAGATGTCTCATCGTGTCCAAGCGGTGTATCTGTCAGATTTTACAGAAAAAAACAATAAGATTTTTTGTAAGTATAAACATATAATTACAAAACAATCTATTTTCTTAGCTTATCATTAAATTACAACAAATGTAAGAGAGTAAAGTGAAATACTAACCATGCCGATGCAAGAACTAAGAATGTTTATAAGGGTGTGTAAGCCCTTTCTGCCCGCATACTCGCACTTGTATGGTGTGGGGTCATGTCTTGTCATCCTCGACCACTGTTCAAAACATATAAAGAATACACGGTTATGTTAGAATTTAAAAGTACAATTATCCATAACTACCAAACCTAAAGGGCAATCCAAAAACACATAAAAAATCGACCTCAAATGACACCCACCCGCCGCTCCCCAAGTGGTGCAAGCTCCCAGCCTCTACTCGCGCTTTGGATGCCTCCTTTTGTTGCTTCCACTTGTCAGGATTCTCGCGTGCTATTTGCTTTGCATTCTTCCAATCTTCTTTGGCCAATCAATCTGGCATGTTCCACCCATGCTTTATTTCTTTTTGCACTTCAGAACGCTTGTGCTTGCAGTATTCGTGCATCCACACCTTCATCAGGTCTTCATTGAAGTGCTCATCCCGACTTGACATGGGAAACTCATCATGCAGCATGCTGATGACTGTCTTTTAATTCATTTAGCACTTTACTCCAGGTGTTTAGTATGTAATGTCAAAACACCTGAGAGCAAAGTCCGCGCATGCGCGAGATCACCTTCTTACCATCGTCATCCATGATGCCATCTCGCTGATGTCAACCGAGTATGGTAAGCCCTCTAGCCTGTGATGCGTGAACCTGGGTGTCTTGGCAGGGGTCTCGAGTGGCGTATTGAGTGGAGGCACGGATGATTGGTGTCTCCAATGGAGTCTGTGTCCTGAAGCGAGGAGTGTTGACTGGGGTGACTCCCGGAGAAGTAGCGAGTGGTGTGTAGCCAGGAACGATCGATAGCCGCGCAAAACCTGGAGTAGATGGTGATGTCGTGGCTGGTGTGGGGGCGGGCAAAGAAGGGGAAGGTAAGGAGCCTTGTCGACTACGAAAGCGGTTTCGAAGCATCAGCGGCAGCATCTCCACAGCAACCACCACCACCACTAGAGCGTTGGTGCCTAGAAGAATGTGTAGATTGTCTCGTCAACACCAAACTCTCGAAGTGCGCTGAATGCTCCAAAATAGAGGGAGACACTGAAAGAGTGGAACAACGTGATGGTGCTCCAGAGCGATGACGCTCCTCGTACCACCTCCTCTGCTGGGGTCACAAGGAAGAAAGAAATTGGTCATCATCCATACCTGCATTAAACACATGAGCATTAAATCTTAATGATGAATAGAGAACAAGTTATAATTTGATTAAACACAATTTAAATTTCTCGAGTATAGCATATAGACAAGAATGGACAAAACTCCACGTGAATACATTATATATTATAAAAAGGAGCAAAATTACTCAAATACAATATGGCTTTAAGAGGTCTCTCTCTCATCCTCGCATAACTCAACATAACTCCCTATGTCTATATAGAGCTCTCCGTTTAGGCAAATGCCCTCCGTTTCATTTTGTAGATCCTTTGCATGCATCCCATAGAGAGTAGTAGCACTAGGCTCGTCTTGCACCACCTCAGTGGCTTCCGACTCAGTATCCTCTCCGATCTCCTCCACTGATGCCGTTGTGATTGGCACATGGTAGGCCTCATACGTTCGTGCACTACAAGGGGCTACCTCTATGACATACCACCAGTTCGATGTAGACTTTGTAGGATGAAATACCACCTACAAGAGCCACATAACTTACATGAGTGCTTCCAAACCACTGGTCCTCTAAAATTGGATGTTAAATATTTACAGAATTACTTGTTCACAATGCTCGGGTAGTACGAAAGTGTCTCTTAGGTCGGTCTATTTTTTAGTTGAATCCACCGCAAGGAAACCTGATTCTTCTTTGCGCAAGTAGCATTGTAACCCTCCATGTTTATCTTGAACCATTGCATGTCGAACAAATCCACAAAAAATCCTCTATAATCGATCCTCAAAATCTCTTGTAGCATGCCGAAGTAAGTGAGTTCCACCACCACAGGATTTGCATCAAAGGACCATCGTTGACTAGACTGTTCAAAGCTTGCCATGATTCCACAATTTTGTGTAAAATGCTTTTTGTCAATCCGTTCCATCCTAAAATGTCGACCTTTACACCATGCTGCCGTGTATGACTTATACTACAACCAACAAAGATTAAGAGTGGCCATCCAAACATCTAGAAAGCCATGAGTCGTACATTGAAAACTTACCTTGGTCGCACAACCTCGAGAGTATCTCACTCCTCCTAAGTCACTTATTCGCCACACTGTTGTGCGCTTTTCAATTGGTTGTGTAACCATCTTAAGCTCATGAATGTTGGTAGGCTCTCAAGACCTGCCGGATAATGCATCGGTGGTCGCCTTCCCCGTCTCCACTCGATTCGTGCCCTTCGTTGCTCTTGCTTTGCATCCTCGTATTGTGAAATCCACTTTTGCATCACTGGATTGTGAAGCATGCAAAATTGATTGATTTTAGCCTCTATATCTTTCGTCATTTTTTTCTCAACACCGAGATTGCGCATGACAATCCCGGATATGCGCTCATCATCTATGGTTCACCATAGCGTGTCTCGGGCTTTATCAAATCTGTCTAGCCACTTTCCAATGTAAACTAGGGACTCTAATACCAACCAACCTTCTGCTATGCTACCTTTAGGACGTGCCTTCTGATGCACATATCCCTTGAGCATTTTCATGAAACGTTCTAAAAAGAACATCCATCTGGAATGCACCGTGCTAGCTATTTCCACCTCATCAACAATGTGAACAAGAAGATGCACTTGAATGGTTAGCATGGTAGTAGGAAAGTATTTCTTAAACATGCATACAACCTCCGCAGCATTTAGTTTGGCGGATGGTATGGAATCTACATGGATCCTTTTGTGAGATCCATTGCACCAACTTTTCAAATTTGTAGATTATGGTACGGATGCCAAGAGACAAACATCCCTCAATGGACACTGGTAAAATAAACTGCAAAACATGTCTAGCAATGGTATTCAATTCCACATACGGATATGTTACACAATTCCCACTATGGTATATTCCACTTCAAACATACTTGGCACCTTTTATGACAATCATGTGACTTCAAACCATTAAGCTTCCCTTCTTTAGTGAAACATGTTCGGAGTGAGTGCATTATGCCAATGGACGTCCGCACAGATCGAATGATCTCTTTTACTTTGCGTTCTTGGCCCGCTATCAAAATCCATGGCGCTTTAGGGAGTTTTATCGATCCATCAGGTGCTGTTTGCGGCCAATATTGCTCCATACGATCCACATTTCTAAGGTCAATTCTGGCCTCCAAAGTATCTTTATTGCTGATGAGATGGTCCCATAGCAGATTACCCACATTCTTGAATATGTGCATTGGATCGAGCAAGTGATTGATCATGAGTCTACGCCAATATGGTAACTCATACCATAGAGAGAATCTCTTCATCCTTGGGGGCAAACCGTCATCACACATCTCCTTTTTCTCTCTAACCATGCTCAAGCTCTCTTCACAAAAAACCATCATGTAACTCGTGATTCTGGAAGATGCGCTTGATGACCTTGCTTCTTCGGTGAGGGCGCCCGACGTGCATTAAGTCTAGGTCCACATGTGACACTTGTTTGAAGCCCTGCATGTATACACATGACAATAGATAAGCTTGAGAAAAACCAAGGTTTATAGTGTTTGAGTTTGAGTATATATCACTTGAGCGTTCTGTTAGTTTGGAATAGTCATGCATGGTCTACATTAGAATGCCTCTGATCAAAGCATTGCGTCGACCTGTGTTCGGCTCATATCCACCACTTCTATGCCAATCCACAATTGTTGTAGCTCTTCCAATCGTGGACAAACATACATATCCATATTCTTCGCTTTATACTGCCCCAACACAATCAAGCTTAGAAACAGGTGCCCCTTCTTGGTAGTCAACCACGGGGGAATGTTGTAGTTGACGATGACAACTGGCCATACACTGTAAGATATTGACCTATGACCAAATGGATTTACGCCATCCATAGCCAGGCCGATGCGCAAATTTCGAGCTTCCCTGGCAAAATCCGGCCATGTATCGTCTATATGTTTCCAGGCTGTGCAATCTGCAAGAATCCGCAACACACCATCCGAAGATCTATTCTCCTCGTGCCTTGATGCTAGGGCGGCCATGGACTTACATTCAAAGAAATGCTTGATGCAAGGTAGCGGAGGAAAGTGTCGCAAAACCTTTTGTGGAGTTTTTTGTCCGTGGAGATCTATTTGATATCTCTCGGAATCACATTTCGGACACTTCTCCATCTCTATGTATTCCCCTCTGAAAAGAATGTAGTCATTAGGACAAGCGTGAATTGAATTGTAATCTATCCCCAGGTTTTGCAAGATCTTTCTTGCTTCCTCTTTGGAACCTGGCATCACATTATCAACTGGTAGTATGGGCTCTTTGAGCAATCTACACAACGAAAAAAATACGGTACACTTTGTGTAAGTAATCATTGGTTTATTATACATCTAGAGTTTTTTTATTGAAGTAAACACATTATAATAGATCACCCAAAAAGAACTGGGACGCTAGTGTCACTCCATTTAAAATTTGCCTATATGTTGAGAAGAACCAGGAGCGCCTTCAATCTAGACACACGTGCTCCACCATACAATGGTGTATCGGCTTCACTTTTTATGTCATCATAGATGAGCCTTTCTGAATCCATGATCGTATCGATCATTTCATTGATCTTGGGATCAAACATAGCCTCGTTGGGAATGTGGTCTGCATGATCACTCTCCGAGCTGTTAGGGGCTTCATCTTGTGGCCTCACATATGTTGCTTGACCGAAGCGCCTGCGAACACGTCTATTGGGTTGCAAGATTTTTGCCTGTTGGCCAACGTTAGAGTCCGATGAGTTGTAATTGGCAACAACTCGATCTATAATAGATGGGTCAAACTCGCCAAATTTCCGAATGTGCTGCAAAGAAATGCGTCTTGTCCGTTGCACAACATGTTTGCATTGATTACAAGGACATAAGATCCTTGTTGGGAGATAGGTGTTTCGGTTGGACGGCCCCACATCGTTGTCACTACTCATAATGAATGTAAATTAAAACCTTATAACCTAGACATAAATTTAAACTTCTATTGGAATCCTCCGTCTCTTATCCCTCTCTCTCTCTCTCTCTCTCTCTCTCTCTCTCTCTTAGATGACACAATAAACTACCTCACATTCTTTGGTCATGTTTGATCCCTGCACACCTTGGTCTAGAGGTGCACAGAGATCAGAACCACCGGATTACAATATCGTCTTTATTGGTCAATGCCTATATTTGTGGGTACGAGAAATCTACACACCCACGTCTACATGACAATGCATGTAGTGGAAAAAACCCCTTTGCCTCTTCTTTAGTTGTATCAATTCACAACAACTTAACATCTCTTCACATAAAAAGCATCAATCTTTGAGTCATTAGTCACGTTGTAGAATATTAAAACTTAACTAAAGAAAGATTAAGTTCAATTAGTGTCATTGGTCCAATGGGAGGCCTAAGGTACACAAAGGTACATAGCAATATCTATAGGTAGGGAAAGATTAAATTGGCCCAAAAAATCTCTCAAAATATGGCATTGCCTGCCCTTTTTTTGAGCTAGTTGAACATGGTTAGTGGGTGAATCAATAGGTGTTAGATTTTGATGGGAATATACATATTCTTGTGTACCTAGTTCTTGCTCTTTGGGAAAAGTATTGAGCTTAGCTAGAACTCCCCCTTCATTGACATGCCGTAAAAGCTCTAATAGATAAGTACAGGTAGCATGTGTATGATTATACCAAGTGGAGTGAATTGATGAGAAAGATCCCACTCATGCCAAAAGTTAAAGACTCCTGTAATTTATTATTTTCAGATACACACATTTCAAGTCTCTATGTCTTAATTAGTTTTGCACTTAGTTTAGAGTCCACTAACATTACACATTGATTTTGCATTGCAAATATACTACACAATGTAATGGAAATGGCCTATGAACTTTGAGAGTAGCGGAATCAACAAATTAGATGAAGCACTTTTGTGAGATTACTTTTGAGCATAGCGGGTGAACTTAATTGATGGTAGCAACATAAACATGGTACTTAGTTAACTTGGCATGAACAATACTTTTGCAAGAGAGAGAGTTTAGAGAACATGATAATAGTTGAGGACCGGATTCATACGGAGCTGGCGGTCCCCTCTCCAATAGGCATTTGTATTATTGTTTCTCCCATCAAGAGAGACTTGGTACAATACAATCTTTGTGTTCCTTGTGACCTAGGTGATGCAATGAAGATGGAAAGCTTCATGCATCACATACATAACATAAACTTTGTAGAAAGCATTAACTACCCCAAGCCTCAATCACAAGGCCTCAAACACCTTCAAAGGTGGAGAGAGCTAGCAAGGAATGAGGACAGGGAAGAGGAAAAAGAAACATTCCATAGGAGAAAGAAATAGTTCCACACTTATCATCACTCTTATTGCTAGCATACATAATAGCATAGTAATGAAGATGGCAAGCTTAAGCATTGAAGCATGGCTCTTGGTTGGATTTGCATTCTATAGCCAAGAGTGTTGGTGTAGGCTCTCACTTCTCACAAGCTTGGAGAAGGAGGTGGAGTTCCTCAACTTTCACCAAGTGAGAATGATCCACAAAATGAGTGTGTGTGTGGTGTATACCCCCCTTGCTTACTTGGGGCAAGTTGTAGCTTTTACACATGTTTCCAGCTCATTGGACCCCTCTCCCCCCTAGCCAATCACATGCTGTATGCATTCAAGTACATGGGTAGTCTTTGGACAAGTGTCCACCTTACCCCTTAGAGAGAGAAAGCTTGAAAATATCTAGATATTTGTTGGATGGATCTAGAAGCTCATTGGACCCCTCTTTAGACCAACCAATAGCATTCAAGCACACCATGTGGTTAAGCATAGGGAAAGTCTGACATGTGTCCCATGTTCCCTTTTAGAAAAGGGGTACCCTTTGGGTGAGTGGAAGGTTAAGTCAGAGATTCCCCTAACTTTGGGACTTTCATGCATAGGAAGCTTCTCAAGCACCTTCCTCATTAAGTTTGTAGGGTCTCTTTTTGACTCAAGCACCTTACCCCCCCATGCATAGGAAGCTTCTCAAGCACCTTCCTCATTAAGTTTGTAGGGTCCTTTTTTTGACTCAAGCACCTTACCTCCATGCATGGGAAGATTCTCAAGCAGCTTTCTCATTAAGTATGACAAGCACCTCAAGTACCTTAGTCATCAAGCATGACAAGCACCTTAAGCACCATAGTCATCAAGCATGACAAGCACCTCAAGCTTAGGTCGGGTTCCCACCTCAAGCTCAGTCCTAGCTTGCCGAAGAACAAAGTGCTTTTAACACTAACCATTGGAGGTCTTTAATGAAGCTAACCCTAAGGTCTTTTAAGATCCATTAGATGCACATTTCTCTTTGATAGACTACCTCCTTCTGGACTCATATTGAGATGTAACCATCTCTCCTCTTAGTCCCCTGCTGAGGTAAGTTTAGAAGCACTTATTGCACATTGCTCTTTGATAGACCATCTCCTTTTGGACCCCTATTGAGATGCAACCATCTCTTCTTTTGGTCCCATATTGAGATAGGTCTAGAAGCACATGTCTATATTCTAACTCTTGTTTCTGTTTATTCTCCCACATTAAATGATCAGTTTAATATGAGAAAATTATTTGGTAAAGTTAAATATTATATTTTATGACATTACCTCTCTCTTGAAATCATAGTCGTCCTTGACTATGAGGTAGAGAAGATAAAGCCTAGTCATTAGTCCATGTTTCTTAGCGGGTAGAGGATCCCTTTTTACCCTACGACATCATTCCAAGATGGATGACTAGTCCATTTGGTGCTTGGGAGACATAGTTGCCGCAAGCATGTCTGCTCTTTAGTCCATATCATACTTCCAAAGTAGAGTGACAAGTTCTACTTGGTGTTTGGGAGACGTCGTCACCACAGACATGATTCTAAGCATGCATACTATTTAAATTTGTGCACAATAAAAGAGAACTAGTCTTATAAGACAAAAACATTTTTCATTTAAAATGCATTTTCATATGCTTACTCTAGTGTAGCATTGTAAGCATTGACAAGGTTCATATTATCCTTAAGCTAGGTTCCTTGCATCCATTTATCATCTTTAAAAGGATAATTCTTTAACTTAATAATATATCGTCAGATAATTTTACCGTTTCTTAATACCTTGTCTTCATGTCATAGGATGGACTTAGATTGAAGTAGTTCTTCTTGATCTTTGATTTTTGGAGGGTCTGCAACTATTGCTTCTTTTGATGGCGCTCCTTTGTAAGGCTTATGTAGGTTCTCATGGAAAACATTGTGCATGAGCCAATGGTTGGGAAACTTCAATTGATAAGCCATCTCATTGACTGGCTTAAGAGTTTTAAGGACCATAGTATCTTTTTACTAGTTTAGCATCATACTCTTGGTGGTCTGTAGGACTCTTGCCCGTAGTATGCCTCAGATGAGCCTTGAGAAACTTTAGCAAGACCCAATCATTTTCCTTAAAGGCTAAGGCTCTTCTATGCTTATTAGCAGCAACCCCTTTTGCCTTTGCTTTGAGATGGATATAACCTCTTTGATCTTTGGAAAAGGTTCTTGTGAGCCTCGGCTATATTCATCAGTAGTAGGCGAAGATCTTCCCATGTACTTTAAGTAGTGAGGGACTTTTGGATCTTCCCTCTTTAACTTCGAAAGGTGCTTTCCCCATAGATGTATGTACAATGTCATTGTACGCATACTCTATAAGAGGTAGGTACTTCTATCATTTAGAACGTTGATCTACTTCCATGACATAGCCTTTAGTAGATTCAAGAATTGCTAGATTAGTTATTTCACTTTGGTCATCCATTTGTGGATGATAGGCCAAAAGAGAAATTTAATCTATTTCCTAGATTCTAAGAGATCCTCCTAAAAATTACTAGTCATTCTAGGACCTTTGTCTGACACTATGGATGTTGGAAATCCGTGATGCTTGAAAATTTGAGATCTGAAGAAGGTTGCCATTTGATGTGACTTAATAGTCTTTTTGATAGGCATAGAGTGTGTTTTCTTGTTAAGCCTGTCGAGACTGAAACAATCCAAGTTGCTTCCCTAGATCAAATTTCAACTTTTGGTATACCACGCATTTTGAAACATACTCTTGTATGTTTAATTTTCATGGTAGACCAACAAAATAACATTTCTACTCCTTGAAGAGTAGATTATGGATTTCCTCTTTGCCCTGCATAAGGACAAGTATGGGATTCATACATGACTTTCTTATTGTATGGGTGAGTAACACATAGCCTATTGCCGTTTGAAAGATAACCACATTTCAAGGTGAATGGTTTTTTTTTCTTCCCTATTGCAAAGGCTCTAGTTACGTACTTAAAGTCTTGATCAGAAGCATACTCATCTATCATATAAGATAGACCATTGTGAGTTGCTATAGACACCACATTTACCCTTGGTCGTTGTGAAAGTGGATCGACCACTTGATTGTGCTTGCCAACAATGTAAGCAATATGATATTTAAATTGCAAAAGAAAATTTGGCCAACTCATTTGTTTGTCGTGGAGAGCTTGGTTTGCGTCATGAAGTTCTTGAGTCTTTGTGATCCATTTGTAGGATGAATGGAGTCCCTAAGAGATAGTGTTTCCACGTGTTTAGGCATATAGAATAGCTAGTGCTCTTTTTCGCATTTGCCCAATACTCACTTATCGAAGTTGAGTCTTTGAATCACATATGCTATGGCATGCCCTTCTTGAAGCAATGCAACTCCAAGGAAATCACCACAAACATCCCATTGGACCTCAAATGGCTTTGAGAGATCTAGTAGTGTGAGCACACGTTGAGAGATAAGCTTCTCGAAAGCTTCTTGCACTTTTGCAGTCCATGAATACTTAATGTTGTTTTTTTTGTTAAGTCATGTAATGGGCCTGCTATTAGCGAGAATTTTTTCTATGAAGCATCTATCGTGTGCACACATACCTATGCAGCTTCGTACCTCCTATAGATTCCTTGGATTAGGCCATCCTTTTATTATCTCTAACTTTGTTGGATCCATACGGGTGCCATCTATAGAGATAATGTGACCTAAATATTGAATCTCTTGTAGGAAAAATTCACTTTAAAAAAAAAAATAATGAAAAGCTTATTCTCTCTCACAACTTGAAAGATTACATGGAGGTGTCCCTTGTACTCCTCAAGAAAATTTGAATGGCCTGAAGATTTTTGTCCATCATGAATTTGAATGAGTTTGGAGCATTTGTCAAAGCCAAAAGTTGTAAATTATCAAATAGATCTTCTATCCACAACACGGGAAACCTATTTTTGATAGTGATCTTATTTAGTACTCTATAGTCGACACACATGTGATATGTGTCGTCTTTCTTTTGCACTAAAAGCAATGGTGAACAAAATGGAGAGGAGCTAGACCTCACCATCCCTTTTTCCACCAATTCATGCACTTGCCTCATGATCTCCTTTTGTTGAGCTTGTGAAACTTGATAAGGAGGCATGTTAGGTGGTGAACTTCTTGGTAGGAGCTCAATTGCATAGTCATCATCCCTCATTTTAGAGGTAGCTCACTAGGGATGTCATCAATGAAAACATCTTGAAATCCATTTAGGAAATTAGACAACTCTAGTTTCTCTTGATTCCCTTTATTGCAGGGATATGGTGTTCCCCAACTCATTAGCATCTATAAACATGCTCTCTTCCCTGTAGGTGAAGTAGATTCTCCTTTTAGGGAGCTTCATGTTGGAAGCCATGCGGTTAAACCATGGTGCCCCAATGATAACATTCTCATGTTTGAGAGGGGAGATGAATAAATCCTTTTTGTCCACATAGCTTTGGACATGAAGACTTAATTTTCCAATTAAGGAAGTAACAAAGACGTTTTGTCCCTTGATAGCTCCATTGGCTTTCAATGCATCTCCCATCTCGTGGGCTTGTATGCCTAGCTTGGTGGTCAACTCCGTGGATATGAAGTTGTGAGTTGAACCAGGGTCAAACAAAATAAAGGCATCATGCTCTTCCATCTTTCCCCAAGCATAGGAAAGGAGAAATCTTTGGCAATGAGTATCCTCTTTTGGAGCTTCAAACATAGAGGCTCTAGGAGTCTCATCGTGGGAAATTCTCTTGGGGCAAGGATGATAACCATGGCCTTGCTTCCCACACTTAAAACATTTGTGGTCCTTACGAAAAGCTTCTAGCTCTTTAGGAGAGAGTTTATATTTACCTTTGTAAACTCCCTTCTCCTTGGACCGACTGTTGTTGTTGTTGGAATAGCCTTGGTACGAATTTTGGGCATTGGTTTTCCTCTTGGCATCACTTTTGTCTTTATTTTCCATGGGCTTGACATTCCATCTAGCCCCTTGTTGGAAATTGATGTGTGAAGCAACCATGGTGTGGTGGATTACTTTCGTGATAGAACCAGGCCATTGAGAGTTGACATACTTGGCCATCTCTTTGGGTAATCTCGCACAAAATTATTGCTTTTTCTCGGAGAAGTATATCTTTTGAAAGGCAACAGTCTTGGAATATAAATCCCAAAACTTGTCCACATATTTGTGGATAGACTCGTGAGAGAGAAGACTCAAACTCCACCATTTGGTGAGCACTTTGTCCTTTGCATCGCTTGCAAGGAATTTCTTCATGATGGAAACTCGTAGAATTTTCCATGTCTTTGGGGATTCACCGATGCCACGAAGGCTAGCCCACCATTGACGAGTCGATTTTTGGAAGTGCATAACTACATGGTGTAGCTTGGAGGACTCCGTGAAGCCCTCGTCTTCAAAGGCCACATCAAATTGTTGGATGAAGGCCAATACTTTGTCGGTAGCACCAAAGGTGCCATCATAGGTGAGAAAAGAGATACTCTTTCCTCCCTCTTTCAACTTCTTTAGCTTTTGTGACCTTCGCCATGCAGGGTAAGATTTGTGATGTACTCCCCTCTTGTATTATCTAGAAGAATAGCCATAGCTTTCATTGGTAGAGGAGGAAGTGAAGAAGAAGGAGAAGAGGGTGACCTCTTTCTTGCCCTTTTCGTCCTTGGTTTCCCCTCTTCCCTTTTGGAGTGATGAGGAGAAGGACTATGGGTTAACCGTTTCCTCTTGGGAGGAGTTGAAAATCGTTTAGTCCGCCTTCTTTGTGGAGCCACATCTTTGAAGGAATTTAGGGATTCATTACTTTCTTGATCTTTGGATTTTTCCTCGTATGGGAGAGAGTCTTCTTTTGGGGGTCTCATCCAGAGGCCTCCTAAGCTCTCTCTCCTCTTGGAGAGGAAATAAAATCCCATAAGCACGAAGTTGTTGAGTAACTTCGGCTTGCAAAGCGGGGTTTCCCATATCTTGTTGCAACCTAGTAACAAGATAATTAACAAACATGGGGGCATCATCATTAGCACCTTCATGTACAAAATCAAAGTTATCAATGTTCATTCTACTCTCTTGGTTATTGTCAGCCACGTTAATTAAACTTATGTGTTTACTTAGTGTATGATTTGTCAATTCAAATCCTAAGTTTTTTCTCCTCTTAGCCTTTGAAAATAAGCACTTAAGTATCTACACCCACGGATCGAATTGGTTAATTATAGAGAGTAGTGGAGTGAGTCTAACATAGCGAAGTTGCCGAGGGATAGCTCCTTTCGGACTTCTTATGGCTCAATAATGGTAAAGCCGTAGGAAAGTCTAAAAAGAATCCATTATTAAGACCAAAGCTCCCGAGGTGTGCACCATATCCCACATAGTGGGCTCAACAAAACCGATAATAGATCCCAATCCCACTTACCCTAATATAATTAACAAAATAAACCATTAATAGGCTACTTAAGGACCTCTCTTCTTAAGCAAGAAAAGGAAAATTAAATACTCTGATACCAATGTAATGAAAATGGCCTATGAACTTTGAGAGTAGCGGAATTAGAAAATTAGATGAAGCACTTTTGTGAGATTACTTTGTGAGCATAGCGGGTGAACTTAATTGATGGTAGTAACATAAACATGGTACTTAGTTAACTTGGCATGAACAATACTTTTGCAAACGAGAGAGTTTAGAGAACATGACAATAGTTGAGGACCGGATTCATACAGAGCTGGTCCCCCCTCTAATAGCCATTTGTATTATAGTTTCTCCCATCAAGAGAGACTTGGTACAATACAATCTTTGTGTTCTTTATGACCTAAGTGATGCAATGAAGATGGAAAGCTTCATGCATCACAAACATAACATAAACTTTGTAGAAAGCATTAACTATCCCAAGCCTCAATTCCAAGGCCTCAAACACCTTCGAAGGTGGAGAGAGCTAGCGGAGAATGAGGGTAGGGAAGAGGAAGAAGAAACATTCCATAGGAGAAAGAAATAGTTACTCACTTATCATCACTCTTCTTGCTAGCATACATAATAGCATAGTAATGAAGATTGAGAAGATGGCAAGCTTAATCATTGAAGCATGGCTCTTGGTTGGATTTGCATTCCATAGCCAAGAGTGTTGGTGTAGGCTCTCACTTCTCACAAGCTTGGAGAAGGAGGTGGAGTTCCTCAACTTTCACCGAGTGAGAATGATCCACAAAATGAGTGTGTGTGTGTGGTGTATACCCCCTTGCTTGCTTGGGGCGAGTTGTAGATTTTACAAATGTTTCAAGCTCATTGGACCCCTCTCCCCCCTAGCCAATCACATGCTGCATGCATTCAAGTACATGGATAGTCTTTGGACAAGTGTCCTCCTTACCCCTTAGAGAGAGAAAGCTTGAAAATATCTAGATATTGGTTGGATGGAGCTAGAAGCTCATTGGACCCCTCTTTAAACCAACCAATAGCATTCAAGCACACCATGTGGTTAAGCATAGGGAAAGTCCGACATGTGTCCCATGTTCCCTTTGAGAAAAGGGGTGCCCTTTGGGTGAGTGGAAGGTTAAGTCAAAGATTCCCCTAACTTTGGGACTTTCATGCATAGGAAGCTTCTCAAGCACCTTCCTCATTAAGTTTGTAAGGTCTCTTTTTGACTCAAGCACCTTAGCCTCCCATGCATGGGAAGCTTCTCAAGCACCTTCCTCATTCAGTTTGTAGGGTCTCTTTTTGATTCAAGCACCTTACCCCCCATGCATGGGAAGCTTCTCAAGCAGCTTCCTCATTAAGTATGACAAGCACCTCAAGTACCTTAGTCATCAAGCATGATAAGCACCTCAAGCACCATAGTCATCAAGCACGACAAGCACCTGAAGCACCTTAGTCATCAAGCACGCACCTTAGTCATGAAGCATGACAAGCACCTCAAGCTTAGGTTGGGTTCCCACCTCAAGTTCAGCCCTAGCTTGGCTAAGGTCAAAGTAATTTAACCACTAACCATTGGAGGTCTTTAATGAAGCTAACCCTAAGGTCTTTTAAGCTCCATTAGATGCACATTGCTCTTTGATAGACTACCTCCTTTTGGGCCCCGATTGAGATGTAACTATCTCTCCTCTTGGTCCCCTGCTGAGGCAAGTCTAGAAGCACTTATTGCACATTGCTCTTTGATAGACCATCTCCTTTTGGACCCCTATTGAGATGCAACCATCTCTCCTTTTGGTCCCGTGTTGAGATAGGTCTAGAAGCACATGTCTCTATTCTAACTCTTGTTCCTATTTATTCTCCCACATTAAATGATCAGTTTAATATGAGAAAACCATTTGGTAAAGCTAGATATTATATTTTATGACAACACAACATAGTAGAAGCATAAAAAGGAGCTAAAACAAGGGAAAACTCTGAGCCTAACATCTCTTAACAATAGCTCCTTGTTCGAGGGATTACTGTGCACATTACATGTCTGCCTCCAATCTGAGTATCATGCCGTTGAAAGCTTTCCAACTTAATGCCACATCCGTGGAGAGGAAGAAAGGGATCATCATTGGCCTAACTCTAAATTTAAACCGTAATCCTGAAGGTAAACTTTAATACAAAAACTAAATCCAAAATCTAACATAGATCTAACCTAAATCTAAATCTAACATAAACCTAAATTTAATATAATTTTAAATCTAACATAATCTTAAGTCTAAACTATCTTAAATCTTACCCTAATTTAAATATAACATAAACCTAAATCTAATCTAATCTTAAATTTTAAACTTAAATCTAATCTAATCTTAAATCTAACATAAACCTAAATGTAATCTAACCTAAATCTAGCTTAAATGTAATCTAACCTAATCTTAAGTCTAGTTTACATTTTAACCTAATCTTAAGTCTAACCTAATCTTAAATCTAACATAAACCTAGAAATAATTTATTTTAAGTCTAACTTAATCTTAAATCTAACCTAAACGTAAATGTAATCTAACCTAATCTTAAATCTAAGTTAAATGTAATCTAGCCTAATCTTAAACCTAACTTAAATGTAATCTTACATCTAACCTAACCCTAAATCTTAATATAACATTTCATTTCATATTTTCTCTACTTTTCTCTCTCTCCCTCTCTCTCTCTCTCTCTCTCTCTCTCTCTCTCTCTCTCTTTGTTTTCTCCCCTTATTTCTCTCTCGCTCTCTCTTTGCTCTCTCCCCCCTCTCTCTCTCTCTCTCATACACACACACACACAATGTGTGTGTATGCATTCTTTTTTTATGCATGTGTGGTACATTTTTTGTACATTCAATGTGTGTGTGTGTTTTTTTTGTTTATGCATGTGTGTACATTCTCTCTCTCTCTCTCTCTCTCATCCACACACACATACACACAATGTGTGTGTACATTTTTTTGTACATTCAATGTGTGTGTGTGTGTGTGTGTGTTTTGTTTATGCATGTGTGTACATTCTCTCTCTCTTTCTCTCTCTCTCTCTCTCTCTCTCTCTCTCTCTCTCTCTCTCTCTCTCAAAGACACAATGTGTGTGTGTGTGTGTGTGTGTGTGTGTGTGTGAGAGAGAGAGAGAGAGAGAGAGAGAGAGAGAGAGAGAGAGAGAGGGGGAGGGAGAGAGAGAAAGAGGGGAAGGGAACATGAGAGGGAGGAAAGGGAAGGAGCATACCTGGCTCTCCTTCCTCTCCTTGTGTGTGTGTGTGTGTGTGTGTGTGTGTGTGTGTGTGTGTGTGGGGAGAGAGAGAGAGAGAGAGAGAGAGAGAGAGAGAGAGAGAGAGAGAGGCGCAGGTATACCTGTTTTGCTAGAGCGTCAAAACTCAGATCTAAGATTTGAGTTTTTGGCTCTCTCGATTTTCTTTTAAAACCCCTGTCGGTGTCGCTATGATCGTCACTATGCAACAAATAATATAATGACGCTTATAGTGATGATCATAGTGATGCCGTGGATTTTCACATTTGAGTGTCACACTGCTAGCGTCGCTAATATGAAGAACCTCTTGTAGTGGCAATCATATCTCGGTACCCGAGAAGCACGACTTCTCTCTATGCATGGAATCAGATTGAGCACAACGATTGGGATGGGTCCTAAGGTTTGAAATTTCATGTTTTTGGGTTTCATAACTTTATGTATAAGTTTATACTATAGGAGCGTGTCATCATCTTAACCTCGGCTATGGTGCCTTGAGAGTCTACATACGCACTCAATTATGACCATGGTCATCCCGACACCATCCAACTAAGGCTATGGTAATCACAATCTGGACTAAGGAGCAAGGTTTCATACATAACTACTCACAAGCAAGGCTTGTGCAAGGTGTAATTGTACATGGTGAAGCAAGGCTTCTTCACATGTGAGGTATCCAGCAAAGGTGGCCACAACATGAGGTGCAACGAATTCTGATGCCAAGGACAATTATATTCAAGCAAATCAGTCAGCAATTTCAGTTTAAGGTTGACAATTTTGACCTTATTAGTCTTGGGGAATCTTCTATCCAACTAGCTTGACAAACAATAGTTGCTTCGGTCATGCAAGATTTTGTACTAATATGAAGTTGATTGCTAAATTTCATGAGCTATCTCATTTGAAAATTGGGGAATCTAAGATACTTTTGTGATTCTCAGTATGATCCCAGGGAGTCCACTACAAAATATGTAAGATAGCACATGTGGACAAAATAAGGAATTTAAAGTTAGGTACATATACAGGAAAATGTACTTACGTAAAACAAAAATGCATACAAAAGGGTACATATATGCTTGAAAATATATTGGTAAGGGATTATTAGAATATCTCTTGTTTGCACGTGCTATATGCATTTGTACATAGTGGACTCCTCAAAAGTATGATGTACAATTTGACAAGGTCGATTATATGTAAATGATCTACAAGGTTGATTTTATTTTACCTTGACATCTGTATGTCAGCAAGAGCACCTGCTAGCTATGAGCACGTAGGTTCCATCATGTTTTATCTTTTTGATGTACTTATGTAAAGAAAGGCTTCAACTTTAGGCATATTGCATAGAAGCATCCAAAGTTTGGAATATGCTATCAACATACGAGCTTGGGGGTATTTTGCAACATGTCTGAATGCTTTTGCCCTAGAGGTTGGTATGAATGAAGCCAAGCAGACATGCATGGTTCTTTTGCTCATCCAAGCTAAGAAATTCACCTAAAGATGTAAAATTCCTATAAGAAGAACTACATAGAAGGATTGTTTAGATTGCAAAGGTTTCCATAGAGATGACATCGATGGCATATTGAGTGTTCTTATAGCTTAAACTTCATTGGTACACTTGGAGGCAAGGAAAACTTACAAGTAGCTCAAAACGATACAAGAAGGAACAATAGACACATTGTACTGAGTCCTCTCATTGCCTTTACACTGGTTATCCTTGTGAGGAAAACCCATGTGCCCTTTTTGAGTTGTCGTTTGGCGTCAAAAACCAATCACCATGGAAGTCAGCATCTCCATCTCCAAATAGGCAAAACATACTTCCCTTGTCTTTGGCTTTCTGCGATCTTGTTCTCAGACACCTCTCGCGATCCTGCTCTCAGTGGTGCCAAGCTATTGTAGAGACAAAATATCTCTCTCTCTCTCTCTCTCTCTCTCTCTCTCTCTCTCTCTCTCTCTCTCTCTCTCTCTCTCTCTCTCTCTCTCTCTCTCTCTCTCTCTCTCTCTCTCTCTCTCTCTCTCTCTCTCTCTCTCTCTCTCTCTCTCTCTCTCTCTCTCTCTCTCTCTCTATAATTCGGGTAGCTGCACCACAAAGTTTTACCTCCAAGGTTTTTCCTTGTAATCCAACTCCCGCGTACTCCCTCGTATTTAATCCCCCTCATTCTGCAAGGCTAAAAAAACACAAAAATAACCTCGGACTAAAATACCCATAATAGTTTGTTCTATAATTTTTTCTTTATAATTCAAAAAATCATGAAGAGATTTTTAAATTTCTTCAAAAACACACATGAACGACGTAAAAACAACAAAAGTTCGTTCTCTCCCTCTCTATCTCTCTTTCTAAAGTGATAACAAAGATAAAAAATAAAAGATAATAATGTTCCCATCTCTCTCTCTCACTCTCCTTCTCTCTTGTTCTCTCTCTATGTCTATCTCACCCTTTAAGCTCATCTAGAAACCTCTGAATAGGAGGCTATTATGTCCCTTCCCGTTTCTCGATCTCCCTCTCTATATTTTATCTCAAAATGAAATAGTGTGTCAGAGGAAACTCCAAAAAAACGAGTTTACTAAAGGTCTTTTAAACATATATAAACTCAAACCAATTTAAAAATTTCCCCATCTCTCTCCCTCTCTCTCTCTCTCTCTCCCTCCCACAAACTAAACATTATCACCTTGGCCGGCTAGCCACACATGGGTTTAATCAATAACGGAATTCCATTTTAACATTGGCCGTAGGTTATAAAAAACAAACATGGCATTCACTGTAACACACCCCGAAAGCGTTTTTTCTGTGCTTCCTCGTAGCCTACGCTACAAGCTTGTCATTAGGAGAAAGCTGGACTCACTTTTGGGCCTTCTAGTTCTAGAGAGAGAGTGAAGCTCGACCAATGAGGAAGAGGCTAACGTTACGTTGAAAATCGACATTTTGGAGTCAAGCTCTTTTAAAAAAAAGGAAGGAAATATTATTTTGGTTCATCAAATTGCACAATTTCACGCTTTTTAGGCATAAATGCCATAAGTCGTACTAACTAGTACTGAGGAATTTCAGAACTTTCATTGAAGACTCTATCTAGTATCTTTGTTCCCGCCCAAATATGACTTTGAGTAGCTTTATTTCCCTCTCAAAACTTCTTCCCTTTTTCATAATTGCGCTAACCTTTTTGTGTATTCATTCTACTGCACACCATGTCTACTTCTCCAAAGCCTAGCACTACCATTGACTCTGTTAGCATTTTTAACAGTTATACTACAGACGATCAAGCATGGATTCCATCTCGAATAACTATCGGAAGTTGGGTTCTACTGCAACCTAGGAGGAGGAAGAGGAGGCAACACAATGATTTGGTGGAGGCTTTCAAGGGTCAAGTTTAAGATTTTAAAGTGTGTGCACAAAGCAAGCGGGTGAAAGAGGTCCTCATACAACATGCTTTCCAACATGCAGACTTAAGGTTGCAAACATCTCCTCCAAGTTTTCCAAGGCATCGACCCAACTGTAAGTTATTTCAGCATCTCGCTTAGTGCATGATTATATTCGAATATTACTTGGTGGATATCATCTTTGGTATGTTTTAGATATTTATCCATCGAATAGGACAGATTGCCAACCAGTTGAGAGCATAGTTGGGATTTTTGATGCTTTCCATGCGTTTATTGGTGAGCAAATGTACGGAGGAAGACAACACAAGGAACTTGCAGATAATGAAATTTTCTTTTATGATATGTCATATGTGGAACCGAGAACTTCCATTGGTTGGGGTCGTGTAGCTCCTTTGTCACTTCCATCCTTTGACAGCAAGGATTGGTCCCTGCCTGCTTTGCAAACTAGTGAAAGCTTCAGGAATAAGTTGTTTTAGGATATACAAAAGTCCCTCAAGTATTCAATTGCCACAAAAATAGTTCGGCTCGCACTATTTATGCCTCTTGAAGTGTTTGTAGATTTTTTCTTCGATGAGCAAATAAGAACTACCGCAACAATGTTCATTTGCAAGTCTGAGAGCTGTTTGGACTTTTTAGATGATAACTGGGATAGGAAACAATCACAGAACAAAATCTGTATTTTGCAAAAGAAGTCCATAATTTGCAAGTTTATCATAAGCTCTCAAAATTTCTTAGTATCGTTTTACTATATTAGATATCATCTTCTTAGTAGGCAGCTTATTCCACTTGACCAAGATACAGAGAACAACCTCGAGAACAAACCTTTATCAATGGAGCTCTACTTTCGAGACAGCCTACTTATTGTGATGGAGACAATGTCAAGCACAACTCTGGCACAACTCAGGATAGATCTTAGATGTGAAGAACTTCCACTTTTGCCGGAATTGTATGCATTCAGTCTCAACAATAGAAAGGTGCTTACTAAATCGATAAATTTTGATTGTCTTTAATACACTATGAATGAATCTAACTTTTTCTTCTTTTCAGATTCCAAGGCGCAAGGAGAAAACAACATTGTGCAAGGAGTCACTAACAAATGCACTTCACTTAATTGCTTCCACCGGAAGCTAGGTCACATACCTTGTGCACGCAAAGAGCTTTGATGCCATGCAAACCATGATGTACTCTTCAAAATGACTAATGCAGATACATTTTTTGGCGGTAAAACAATGTTTCAAAAATGTACATTTTCAATGTTTCAAAACTTTACATGTTGTGTTGTTTCTGTCAATATTTATACAAGTAATTTGCTCCCTTTCCCTGCTAACTGTCCTCTCCCTCGGTTTGTGCGACTCGTCCCCTGTCCTCTCCCCCGGTTTGTGCCACTCGTCCCCTGTCCTCTCCCGTGGTTTGTGCCACTCGTCCCTTGCCCTCTGCTCCAATTGCTCCCCTGCCCTCTGCTCCGATTGCTGCTACCTCTGCCTCTGGGGATGCTGGTCTCGGGTATCCTTTCGCGTCGCTCGAAATCATGGGCCTCTTCTATGGCTTCCCATGCTTCTTGCACCTGTGAAGCTTCCCGTTGTTCTTGCTCTTGCCATCGATGTGTAGCCCATTCCTCTACTTTTGCGGCGTCCGCATAATATTGGTTTATTACTTCTTGCATATTTAGAACTTCTTCTTGAGTCTGATTGTGGCGTTGCGTCATTTCATTAATGCGAGCCTCTTCGAACTCGTCAGCTCTCGCCGCTTCCTCTCTTGTGCGTCTGTTTACCGAGATTATAATATGCTGGATGGCCATTACAGAAAAATGTCGCACATCGTTGTTGGTGTAGTTATGTAATCGAAGTTCCTGTAGAAGCATGATACAGACATCTGTTGCTTCATACATACGTTGCAGAAAACAATAAAACAGCAGATTACTTACGTTCGGTATATCCATATTTTGACTGATGAGCAACACAACATTCAAACAGGTTCGCCAACAGCTATAGTCATCAATCTGCGTGGGCACGGTTACCCGTTCGTGCCGGACTACATTTCCTAGATCATGTTCTAACAAAAGATGCTCTACACAGCATACAAGTTTTTTCGCGCCACTACATACATAACCACTTGAGTCAGCAACACATTACAAAGAGACACTGCTTTCCAAATGTACCCAAATGGACCTTAAGTTTTTACACGACTGTGAAACGCCCTGCTTTGCCCGGAGTTTGTGTAGTAAACAATGTTAGCTTCCATGTCAAATAACATCAGACTCCAATGATCACTACAAAGACACCATCAAAGATGAGGAGAGATTCTCAATGCAAGATGTTTTTTACAAGGCAAGAAAATACTCACGATTGATTGTACGCAGTGACCAGAAAGCGCACTAAATCAAAGTTGACTCTGCTAAACCAGTTCATCAGACTCAAAAAGGAAACTGAGTTGTTCTGCAGATAAGGTGATATCAGCGGATCTATTACGTATACTTTCTCTTTAACCTTAGGGGGCAAAAGCGAGACAACGTGGCTAACATGAACAAATGGCAAAGATTAGAATTGAACACCAAGTGAGTCAATACCGAGCGAGTGGGGCAGCTATCGAATTCCATCCGCCACTGACTCGCTTGGCATTGACTCATGTATTAGCGAAAATGAGCCATTATAAAGAAGAACTTGATGACTGCCGCAAAGACATGGGTCAATACCGAGCGAGTCAGTGGCGGATTCCAATTCCATAAGCCACTGACTCGCTTGGTATTGACCCATGTCTTTAAGGTAGTGAACCATTATAAAGAAAAACTTGGCACAACTGCTGCAAAGACATGAGTCAATACCGAGCGAGTAGTACCAATATCCAATTTCATTAGCCACTGTCTCACTTGGTATTGACCCATGTCTCGGTAGAGACCCATTTAATGAGCATGAGAATTAAAGAGCATGAGAATTACCACAAAGCAACATTGACGACCTCATTCGTTGCGAGCGAGTTGGTGAAACTGCGCATGCACATGAAGTCTACATTATCGAGGTTGGTAATGCAGGCCTCCTCTGACCTTGCAGGCAGCTCTATGTGCGCATGCAAAGGCGCTGAGCTCAAAAAAATTCTCAACTCCTCTTCATTCTCTTCGTTGATTTTCTCTAAAATAATTGACTCATCCGATACGTTGGATGGCCCTTGTGATGCAGAGCCTTGCCCTTGCCTTTCTTGAGCTGGCTTCCTGGCTGCCTCAGGCTCCTCCCTAACAGCCTCAAGCTCCTCAGGCTCCGGATCATTTTCCTTTAATATTGGTTGCTCCATAGATTCCTCAGGCTCCACCCTTACCTGATCTTGTCCCTCATCATCCACGATGGGCTGCGGATCCTCCATGCTTGCTCATTTTGGTGTCTAGCTGGCTCCTCGATAACTGTCTCTGTTTCTTCCATGACTGCCTCGGGGTCCACTCTGGCTTGCGCTTGGCCCTCTGCTGCTATCTCAGCCTGCCCATCTATGTCGTTTCTCTTTACCCCTGATTGGGTCCTTCTGTTGTTTGTTTCAGCCCTAGACGGCTCTCTCTGTCGTGCACGAGGATGGAGAGGGGGGATGTTGAGAATATCCATGGTTCTACTATCCCGGATAGGCACTGGCTGAAGCAGCCCATCGTAGCGAAAACGAAGCCTACGAAGAGTATCAAAATCCCACGGCATGATAGTGACGCGGTGTGCATGGGCAGCCAGGATATATCCATCGCTGAAGAATTCCACGAGGTAGTCTTCAACAATTTCTTGAAGGCAGAGGAGTGCACTGTTGGCCCATCGCATGCCGACTCTCCACTGCTCGCAAATCTCCCGTACTACTCGCTGGAAAGGGAGACGTAGAATAGCAGGTTGAATGTGTCATTCTATTCTGCGCAGCTCTTGCAGTACACCTCTGTGAGCCTCATATCGGCGTCTTCTTGCTTGAGCATTCAAAGATTCACCTGTTGCCCTCCTAGCGCAGGCCTTTACATGAGGCATCTCTACAAATACAATAACACCAAAAGACAATTCATTTGTCAGCACAAGGGACTTCAGATTTCAGAAAAGGTCAGTACCGAGCCAATAGGTACATAGGAAAGAGTTGCCTTGCCTTATTCGCTCGGTAATGACCTCATAAAATAGTAATAGCAGGCATGACTTTTATTTTCTTAGGTCAGGTGCATAGGAAAGAGTTTCCTATGCACCTATTCGCTCGGTAGTGACCTCAGAAAATAGTAATGGAAGACATGACTTTTATTTTCTGAGGTCAGGTGCATAGGAAAGAGTTTGCCTTGCCTTATTCGCTCAGTAGTGACTTCAGAAAATAGTAATAGCAGACATCACTTGCATGTTCTGAGGTCACTACCAAGCGAACAGGTTTGCATCTCCTACAACAAAATACCTTATTCGTTGGGTAGTGACCTCAGGAAAGTGTACAAGCAAATGAACAAGTTTGAATCCGCTGCAACAAAATACCAATGTGAAGGAGATGTTAAATCGATGTGGTCCTAACTGTCATGTCGTTCCCTCCCATCACCTCCCCTAATATCGGGGGGATGGTACCATTGATTCTCTCTCCCACGTCCACCTCTCATGAAATCGCATGGCCGCAACAACCCTTTACAGACCACTCACTCATAAGACAGAACCCAGGCTCTGCTTTTTAGGCATGTCTGAAAGTCTATTTAAGAAGCAGTTGTTTTAGAACTTCCCTCAAGGTTTCGCAAAACAACTAAAAGAAGCTTAGGATAGTGGTGATGCCTTTCCAAGGTATACTCCCGCATGAGGTCCCCCCTTGACCCTCCCCCGATGTTACCTTTAATGTTCTCGATCGACATAGCTCGGGAGTGGCTGCTGTCAACACGGGAGTCAATTCTCGAGGTAAGCCGCTGGTAATTCTTTGCTTTCTACTCCCAATTTCCAAGCTCCTAGTTTGAAGAGCTTACTTGCTAAATGCTCTGTGCAGGATGCTAGCCTAAAGCTGCAGCAAATGCTGATCGTCAGGCAGAGGGTCTCAATCCTTAAAGACTTTCTGGAAGAAAGAAGGCCTGAAGACATGCAGCGATTGCTCACCGAGAATGGCTCTATGGAGGCTATCATTAATTGGCTTCAGGAAATGAAGGATGAAGTGCTTGAGCTAGCCAATAAATATGAGGAAGCCATTAACTTTGCCAACAGGCTTTGCGAAGAGATAGCCTGGCTGTGAAGGAAAAGGACTACATGGTTATTGCAAACCCTAAACCCCCATAAATTAATAGGCCACTCTTTGTAAAGTCTGAAGTGTTTTCTAACTCAAAACCCGGTGTTCAGTTGTAATTTTTTTTCTTTCTTATAAAATCAAAACGTGTATTTGGCAAAAGAAAACCCTAAATCGGCAACAAGCAGGGGTTACCTTCCCCTTATTTGCTTAGTATTGACCTGTACTAGCAGACATCACTTAACTTTTCTTTTGGTCAGTACCAAGCGAATAGGGCCCTTCGGACTAAGTGACCTTACCTTATTTTCTTGGTACTGACCAAGGACGATGACCTGTACCAAGCAGACATGTGCAGCAAAAAAGGTTTACCTTCCCTTATTCGTCTGGTACTGACTACACAAAATACAAGTGCACAGAAGGGTAGTAAGTAGCATACCTCTTCACTGTGTGTAGAGTTCCGCGTCACTGAAGCACTGCAGAACAAGAGTAAGAGAAGGAGGATGTGCGAGAGTAAGAGGTGATGGAGTTTGCTTACCGCGTAGCATCGATGGGGGTAGAGTTAATTAGAATGATGCGTAGTAGAGGACGCGAAAAGAGGCAGAATAGTTGAAACTTGAGACGTTTGGCAAGGGTAATGCCTCAACTTAGAATGCTTACCTCGGGGAGGGTGACAACTTCACTTATGCGCGAGATTGCGGTTGGTAAATCGTACTGCATGGGAAACTGAGACCATTTAATACTGGTTGTCCTTGAGAGTGCAGCCCACATGCCTTTTTGAGTGACCGTTTAGGGTCAGATAGACGCCAATCGCCCTTGCAGTTGCCATCTCCATCTCCATCTCCGAGTGGAACAAACAGATGCCGCTGCCTTTGCCTTTTCTGTGCCCTTCCCCTTGGCCAGCTCTCGTGATCCTGTGTTTAGAGTCAGACGCCAATCGCCCTTGCATTCACCATCTCCATCTCCAAGTAGAACAAACAGATTGCCCTCGCCTTTTCATTTTATGCACTCTTCCCCTTGGCCACTTCTCGTGATCCTGCGTTGAGAGTCAAACGCCGATCGCCCTTGCAGTCACCATCTCCATGTCCAAGTAGAACAAACAGATCACCGTTGCCTTTGCATTTTTTGCACTCTTCCACTTGGCGAGCTCTCATGATCTTGCGTTGAGTGACCTCCAGTGGGTCAAGTCCTTTGTTGCCGCGTCGCCATCGCCATCGCCCCCTCTGGTTCTTGCTGTCGGTGGCCTGCGACATCACCATCCAACTCGGCGCCATTGGATATTGCAGAGACAGGTTCTTTCTCCGTGCCTCTCCCCTTCTTGTGTGTTGTTAGCTGTGTGCGCACCGAAGCCACTGCGTTAGGGTAAAAACGCATGCATGGTTGGAATAATTACTCCTTATGTGACCGTACCGCATTCATGGTTGGAATAATTACTCCTTATGTGACCATGCCTGAGTTTGGGCATAGTGAGTGAGTAGGCCTCTAAATCTATCACTGATAACATTAAATGATCTGTTCTTATCCACTTGTTCCGAATGCTTAGGTCACATCACAGAACCAAGCGAATAGGGCCCTTCGGAGATTCTTGGGGCCCCTACTCCCTTGGTTCTGACTCAACTAACGTCACCTCTTATGACATTAGCGCATGGGACAGAACCAAGCGAATAGGGCCATTCTGTGAATTGTGGAGCCCCTACTCGCTTGATTCTGACTCAACTAACGTCACCTCTTATGACATTAGCGCACGGGACATAACCCGTCGATAGGGCCCTTCTGTGATTCTTGGGGTCCCTACTCGCTTGGTTCTGACTCAACTAACGTCAACTCTTATGACATTAGCGTACGAGACAGAACCAAGCGAATAGGGCCCTTCAAAAATTCTTGGGGGCCCTACTTTGTTCTGACTCAACTAACGTCACCTCTTATGACATTAGCGCACGGGATAGAACCAAGCAAAAAGAGACATTGAGGGGTACTCGAGGCTCAACATTCACTTGGTTATGACACCAAATAGTTTTGGCTTGCTTTTTCTTTCAGTCATGGGGATCATAGTCCTGGAGACAGACGTGAGCAAGGATACATGTGAAGAAAAACTATTCACATTCTTATATAACGCCCGTGCTCATCACCATGCACCAGAACTATCAGGAAAGTTCAATGCAGAGTTTTCTATACAGAGGATTATAGATTGCTCCTTTGAGTACCTACAAACCCATTTGCAACAGTATGAGGCAGTCACTTGTGACAATTCCATGACAGTTGATGCACCCAGCCAACCTTGACCCTGGGAAGAGTGCTTCAAGGAGACTGAATCGCTGTCTAGAAAAGTGTCCCTCCAATGCATTGCTTGTACAAGACAGGTGTATGAAGCACTTCAAAAAGTGTCGCTTACTGGAATTCTACCATGGGTTTGTCTGTTACTTATACTTGCAGACGGATGGTGAGTCACAGACTTTGCAGTCAACAACTTTCGGTACTTGTCCATTGGCGTTGGAGGAAGAGATAGAGGATGTGGAGGTGCAATTCGACCCAGAAGAAGAGCGGGTAGAGGCACTAAAGGAAACATTTGATGTGGGCTTAACTCTTGTTTTTCTTGCGGATGTAGCAATAGGGTGCAAGCAAGAAAGTCCAAGTAAGGAAGTGACTTTGCCTCTGAATTGTGCTCCAAGCTTTGCTATGGCGGGCGACACCCACTATGTTCTGCTCACAGATATCATGCATGAGCTCAATATACGGGAGGACTACTGCCTAGCGGAAATTGCAAATTTTTGTGAGGCAGACATGGGGTTTGTGAATGATGATGGAGTGGACCAACATCTTATTGCTGACACAGCTATCCGCGACTCACAATTCACTTCATGGTGGCAATTGATCAAAGATACGTTCAATGAAGCGAAGTTCGGAGAGGCCAATTTTCCAACAGATGAGCAGTTTGAATCGACAAAACAACTCGGTTTGGAAAACATGGGTAGGCATGTGGCACCCAAAGATCAGGTAATGAATAGTCAGTCTATTCACTTGTGGGGAGGTCGATGCTGGAAATGGACGAGAATCAGATGGTAACTTTTGTCGTGCATTCAGATGGTATTAGAGATGGCCCAGTGATAAAATATCATGATCATTTTTTTTGCTGCCAGGTGCTAGTGTATGACGATAGTTTCCTTAGAAGAGCGGGAGGCTCACGGCAAGGGCTTGTCACTGGAGTCCAAGGCAAGGATGCGGCGTTGTCTCACTACATCGGGCGTTTCAACCACAAAAAGGTTTGTAGAAACAATTCAAGTACTTGGCAATTGCACTCATCTCACTTACGGCCCATAAATTCATTGCAATTTTTATGTAGATCATAATATACCACAAGGAATACTCCGATGACAATGCAAAGTTCCCACTGTTTGCAATGAAAGTTATTACAAGATTGTGTGGTGGGCACCCCCTCCCACTAAACGCAGAAAGACTAATTCTGATTGAGAAAGAGTTTGCTCTACGCGTATTTGGCATTGGGTATGGGTGCCAAGCACTCAGAGCCCCCTATTTCATATCCTACACAGCTCAGGCTCTGGCTGCAGGGGTTGAAGACCCGAAAAGCTTAGATCCATGCAACAAGCGGTTGTTTCTGAGGGAAAGAAGACTCCTGATGTCCGTGGGGATGCTGCCATCAACAGAGGAATGAGCTCGTCTACAAAGCTTGCACATCGAAGAGGTAGAAAGTGAGGAAGAAGGAGGTGCATCGAAGAGGATAAAAACGACGGGCTCAAGTCCATCTTCTCCCGCTCCTGACTCGTGACCGTCGTCACCTCGCATGGCGCTCCGCCGCATTTGAAGCTCCCCAAGCCATCCGTTTCTTCTCTTTGCGGATGTGTTGTAAAGAACGTGTAATTTTTGAACTCTTAAGAAGTTCCTTCTGCCTTGCTCTATGAATTAGTCGTCTATAAGTCCATTGGTGTAACTCTAATAGGCTATTGGCCTTTTCTTTTCCTCCCCCATGTCGAGTGTGCTTAAAATAACCTGTTCTTGCCATGTAGTGGGTTTTTTCCATACCTTGTGTGGACAATATTGATAGTGAGCCGTATGTCTTGGCAAAATATGGACCATGGTTGAACAATATGTGCTGCATTGAAATAAAACAAAATGGTCAGTAGAGTACAATTTAAAATTTTGTTTTGTATACGTAGAATGCCAACCCACCATGTAATGTGTGATATGTTGCCCACCCCACCCTGTAAGGTAAGCCTTTTTCCAATCCAGCAAGGCTGCTTGAAATGATGTGAGCTTACTTTGGTCCCAAGAATGCTGCTCAACGTAATGGAAAATTTTATCTAGTGATTTCCACATGTTCGCCTTGTGATTCTTGATTGCCCCACCACCAGCATTGTCTTTAACCACTTTATGTAACTGTTTCCATTTGTTGAACAGGTTTCTCCTTTCTTCTCTATCTGAATCTTTGATTCTAAACCCAAGAAACCTTCTTGCCTTCATTCCGCCTATCGATGCTTTCCTCGGTACCTTGTACCGACTTTGAGACATCTGAGGGTCCTCTTCGATTTTGACATTGTCTCCATGCAAACCAATGTCTGAGAGCACTCCCTCTAATGCTTTGATCACTCTTTTTGACTCACTCTCTGGCTTTAATGTCCATGCAAAACATATGTACAAATGAACCACATTTTCAATTATTCGACAGAGTGCATGAAGTGTACAGACGTGAACTCTACTTAGAGGAATATCAAGCACTGGTTTAAAAGTTTTATCTTGAAGATGTCTGTTGGGAGCTCTAATCCATTGCACACTCTCAACTGATTGTGCATCAGCCATGCAATATAAGCATGGATTTGCCACAGCTGCTCCGTGTGTTATGTTGTACATACACTTAAGAGTCTTTAAGTCACCTGCCATGTGCCATTCCACTGTGTAGTCACCAACTGAAAGAACGGCTCCGTTTCTTTGTTCACTGATGATAGAAGGAATTTGGGTTTGACTAAAACCCAATCGAGGATTTCAAAATTTTCCTTATCAACCTGCAGTGAAAAATGAAAACACAAAATCAACAACCAAATAATCAATATTTTTGTTATCATAGAGTGAACGAAGTATACCTGAAATGATCCTAGAGTTAGAATGTTGTTTTTTGATTGCATGTTGAAGTATCCTGGATCCTCTTTTGTTATTGATGGATCCAGAGCTCTGTTCATGAGGGTAATGGTGACTCTCTCCAACTTCTTGTTCTTCAGGACCTCGCACTCGTCGAGCTTCAAAACAAACTTGAGAACCCACCGCACTTGTCTCGACTGATGTCAAAGAAGTGAACTGCATACCTTTGCAATGATTCAAGATCAACGAAGAGGTTGTTGTGCTCGTTAAACTGTACCTCTCTGCCGCCCTTGCCTAAGAACGTTGCTTCAATATGGAATGGTGACCCAAGTTTCTCAAACACCTCATCGTTTATGTGCCGGCGAGTAGCCTTTACATGTGATGGCTTTGGCAACAATGATCCTCTCTGTAGTTTAGTTTGAGACTTTTTAGCTAATGCTTTGAAGAGTGCCCTGTATCCCATCTGCGAGATGCCACTCTCATCAAGTATTGCTTGCACTTCCATTGGTTCCAGCTGATTCTCGTTCATGAAGGAGGTAAGTAGCCTCCCTTTCAACTTACAAAATTTTTTCTGAGTTATCATCTCTTCAACTACTTCTTTTGGAACTAGACGGCTGTAATGCACTCCGACATTGAAGCCTGCACCGTTCGAGTTTGGATGCAGTAAAGACCTGCCAAAAAAGCACAATGCGTTATGATCATGTATAGGAAAGTAAGTGTATCCATTTCTTAATGAAGCACATTGAAGAAACAAACTTCGAGTTACCTTAAAGCTCGTATTCGTTTTTTCACGCCACCACTACCAACCTTCATGTTCTCAATGTTGCACAGATCTCGTTTTCTTTTCCGACTACCAAGCACGGTGTCTTTCTCTCGCAAACTTGTGATCTTCTTCTCAAGGCCTTGGATTGTCTCTCAATTTGATGAAATCTTTTGAGAGCATGCTTCATTAAGTTTCTTCAGCTGCATGTTCTCCATCGCTAGGAAGTTTCTTTGCCTTTCCGCATTCAATCCTCTCATTTCCAAATGTTCGGTGTATCCCAATAGCCCATCCTTGCCATCGCCTGTGAAATGTAAGAGGTTAGTGATATTAGCAAAGGGAGGTGGCGCATTTGTCGTAGGATCCTTTGGATAAATAGACCCATCGGTCCACAAATCCAAATGATGTTCCTTGTTTGTCCTTCTAAGTTCTTTCTCCCATTGAGATAAGAAAGACTCCCTCCTACGTTTTTGCAACAGTGCGTACCCTTACAATACATCAACATGAAGATGATGTGTGTTCTTTCTTTGGGTAAGTGTTAAAGATGAAGGGGCTGAGGATTGTAAGTTCAAATTAGTGTTTTCATCAGGAAAAGATGCGTTCTCCATTCCTAGAGTTGATAGAGAAAAAGACGGAGAAATGTCTCAGGTTTTGGGAGGGAAAGCCATATTCTCAAGTTTAGAGTTGATAGAGTTGGTGTGGCTTATGTTTCTGGAGGGAACGCTTGTGAGTTGGCATTTCAAATCATTAGTCATACGGTTAGTTGGATTCCTGACAAGAGAACGAAGGATAAGAATGATAAAGACGGCGATTACCTACCAAAGAATGTCATTTTGGCTTTTTGTTGCGCCGAAAAGTATCACATAAAATGCACAATTTAACATTTTCATTTTCTCTCTCTAAGCCGACGTGGCACTTCTTACAGGGCCCAAAAGTGAGTCCAGCTTTCTCCTAATGCTTACTATGCCTTCAAGCACAAATCAATAGTTGTATCCACCCCTCTGTGGGCAAACACACCCTCATACAACACACACACACACCATCCCTACTGCAAAAATCTCTCTCTGATAGAGTTACCCTAAGATACCTATTGTGTATATGTGCTCCCTCTCAACCTACACTACCGCAAGTCTTACTACACCTTTGAACACACTTAGATAACGGGATACCCCTATGAGCACACACCCTCACACACACACACACACACACACATACCTTATCGGCTGCGGATTTAGCACACTGACAGTGTTACGCCAGGGCTGCTTATTATGCGGTGATACACTCGCATACACAACACACACACATGGGTGTACTACAATACGCTAGCAATCAAACGCCACTACATCGGTTTGGATCTGCATCAAAAGCTTGGAGTTTTCTCTCTAATTACACACAATTGCGGCAACATTCGACACATCAACCTTCTCCACCGGAAGAAACCTACGACATCTTTACCATGGCTGGAACGTCAAACCAAGTAGACTCTTTTAGTCTACTGAGATTGGTTTTTCTCATCTTAAGAAAGGTTTTTTAGTAAAATGTGACATAAAATAATCTCATGAACAAAATAAGGATGCCTTGATCTTTAGGAATATCTGTATCACACAAGTATGTTTGGAAGTGATTATAGCAAGCAGTTGTGCGATGCGGTGTAAATCTACGAAAAATATGGATTCTGGTTTTATTTTTTATCATGCTCATTACCTTGTATAAGAAAACGGGATTTTCTCCTTAAAAAGTTCAGCTTAAAGAAAAGAGATGTGTATGTGGCTTGAGCTCAATCAAGGTTCGGTTTTGGAATAAACAAAAAACCATACTGACAAAACTAAATATGGACATAAACTAAGAAGAATAGTGATAATTTCAAGTATATTAAATATTCAAAATATCAGGATTTTGGTGCATTATGAAAATTCTATATGCTAATGATCAATAAAAATACAGTAAAGATGAAACTCATACTGAAAAAGCATGAATGTGTGCAAAATCCTCGATGTGAGGTAACCAAGCATAGTTAGGTAAATGGAATTATTTTTGAAAAAAATATCAAAAAACAGAGGAAACTTTGCCAAAATTTTCAAAAATTCTAGGAAACTTAGTGATTTGATAAGTTCGTACAAACATAAAAGGTTGTTTCATAAGAGATAAGTTTTTAAGCATAGACTTCCTGTGAAAAGGCAAAAAAACATAAGAGACCATCTTTAGAAACTTCTCCACTCACGTAGAAAGAGTACATGAATGCTTTCCTATTTGATAGGATGACCTTTAGCTACCTCACCTTCCTCCTCAAAGTTTTTTAATAAAAAAAGGAAAACCCCTTCTTGTTATCATAAATTTGATTGTATGTATCATGTGAAGGGTGATACGTGTACTCCACTCCCAGGACATATTTTTTGGAGGATGCTAGTCAAAATATGCATAAGTTTGCATATTTACCCAATGGTAAACCTCGACCGTCTGCCATAAGGGATTTCCTAGAAGGATGTCAACGAGGGCTTCTCAACAAACCTGAAGTATCCATAAACCCAAACCATACCATAGCAGCAAAAAAAGCCATTATGAAGCAGATTATGCCAAAGAGGAAACCAAAAAACCTACCTCCTAATATATACAAGGAGAGTGAGGGGGTCTAGGGTTGTGGGACAACGATAACAAGCAGATTGGGTTGTTTGGATACATGTCTTCACATCAAGGTAGTCCAAGTTCTAATTGGATGCTCTTTTTGGATGGTGGTAGGTATAAACCTATTCTTTCATGGATTCTGGAGCTCGTTCAGTCTCCTACCAAAAATGGATGTACCGATATAATTTCAATTTATAAAAACTGTTATTTGTCTCATGTCATTCAGTTGAAGTTTGTCATGTGTCAGTATATGGTTCTGAAATGAAGGGATTTCAAATATAAACTCTCTCTCTCTCTCTCCGCCTATCTCTCTCTCTCTCTCTCTCTCTCTCTCTCTCTCTCTCTTTCTCTCTCTCTCTCTCTCTCTCTCTCTCTCTCTCTCTCTCTCTCCTCTACCCGTGTTTCACCTCTCTGCACATCAAAGCCACTACATCACGGGTTTAGGGCGCAAGAGGAGTAGTTAATGTTGTGGTCATGCGACTCCAAAATCTACATAGTTACAAATCGTAACTATTTGGTTGAGATTCTACATGCATAATTGTGCGATTCAAAGAATAGTTGGAATAATGACTCCTCAAGAGACCATGCAAGGCTATGGTTGTTCATTTAATTCTATGTTTGGGCATAGTGAGTGAGTGGGCTTAGATATGTATTACTGAAAACTAAGCCTCGCGTCAGTGTTTGCAGAAAACCGGCCTTTAGTGTATTTTTAAATGGCAAAAATTGAAACCTGTTATGACTTCAACACATTTTTAAAGGACATGTTATGACCTCAACACATGGGTCAAAACCAAGTAAATATGGGCCTTGGGGGATTTCTTCAGGCCCTTATTTGCTTGGTTTTGACTCTCATCACGTGTCCGATTATGTCCTCAACAAGCAGGCCAGAACCAACCGAATAGAGACCCTGAGGGATTCTCCATGCTCACTATTCGCTTTGTTATGACCCTTTGTGCCGAAAGGACATAAGTATAGCATGAATTATATTCAAAATATCACTTGGATCAAAACCAAACAAATATGGGCCTTGGCAGATTCTTAAGGCCCTAATTTTGTCTACTTTTCATCACATGGCCGGTTTTCCTCAACCGAAACCAAGCGAATAGAGACCTTGAGGGATTCTCCACGCTCACTATCTGCTTGGTTTTGACCCCAAACACTGGTCAATATATAATGGTGGTTTTGTGTTGCTATTTCTTTCAAACATGCGGAACATAGTCTTGGAGACGAACGATGTAGGGGAGAGAAAAATTGTACATGTTCTTGTATAGTGCCTGTGCACATCATCATGCACCAGAGCTATCACGAATGTTTAATGTAGAATTTTCTATCCAACAGATCATTGATTTCTCAATTGATCAGCTACAAATGCATTTGCAAGAGTATGAAGCACTCATTTGTGACAATTCCCTGACAATTGATGGCACGCGATATGTGCACCCAACTGATCTTGACCCTTAGAAGCATGCGGCAAGGAGATTGAGTCGCTGTTTAGAAAAGTGTCCCTCCAATGCACTACATGTGCAAGACAGATGTCTTAGGCACTCTAAAAGGCGTTTCTTAGTGAAATTCAACCATGGGTTTGTCTATTACTTGTATTTGTTGACGGATGGTGAGTCAAAGACTTCCCAATCAAATTTTTGTAGTTGCCCATTGGCATTGGAGGAAGAGGTAGAGGATGTTGAGGTACAATTTGACCCATAAGAAGAGCGGGTAGAGGTATTAAAAGAAACATTTAATGCATGCTTAACTCTTACTTCTCTTGTGAAGGTAGCATTAGGAAGCAAGCAAGAAAGCCCAAATGAGGATGAGTCTTTGCCTCTGAATTGAGCTCTAAGTTTCACTATTGTGGTGGACAACATTCACTACATTCTCCTCACGAATATTATGCATGAGCTGAATATATGGGAGGACTACAGGATAGATACAATTGTGAATTTTTATGAGGCAGACATGGGATTTGTGGTTGATGATGGCGTGGACCAACAACTCCTTGCTGACACAACTATCCAGGACACACAGTTCACTTCAAGGGGACAACTTATCAAAGATACATTCAACAAAGAAACATCTAGAGAAGCTAAATTTGCAACAGAGGAGCAGTTCCACTCGACCACAAGACAACTTGGCTTAAACATGGGTATCCATGTGGCACCTATAGACTAGGTAGCAAATTGTAACTCTATTCACTTGTGGGGAAGGTCCATGATGGAAATGGACAAGAATCATATGGTAATTTTCTTTAGGCATTCAAATGGTTTTGGACATGGCCCAATGATGCAATATTGAGGTAAATCTTCTTTGACAGGTGCTTGTGTATGATGATAGTTTCCTTAGAAGAGCAGGAGGCTCAAGGCAAGGGATTGTCACTGGAGTACAAGGCAAAGATGCGGATTTGTCTCACTACATCGAGCGTTTCAACCACAAAAAGGTTTGTAGAAACAATTCAAGTACTTGACTCTATTATATGCATAGCCACTTATGACCCATGAATGTTATAATATTGTTTTGTAGATCATATTATACCACAAGGCATACTCCGATGACAATGCAAAGTTCCCATTGTTTGCAATGAAAGTAATTACAAGATTGTGTGGTGGGTTATCTTGTGCCACTAAACATAGAAAGGCTAATTCAGATAGAGAAACAATTTTCTCTATGCGTCTTTGGCATTGGGTATGGGTGCCAAGCACTCAGAGCCCCCTATTTCATTTCCTACACAGCTCGTGCTCCGACAACGACAGGAGTCAAGGACATTGAGAGCTTAGATCCATACAAAAAAAGGCTATAATTTATGGGAAAGAAGATGCTTGATACCCATAGGGATGCTTCCATCAACAGAGGAAAGAGTTCATCTGAGGGGCTTGCACATTGAAGAGGTACACAATGAGGAAGGAAGAGGTGTAATGAAGAGGATCAAAACGACGAGATTAGGTCCATCTTCTCTGGCTCCAAACTCGTGATTGTTGCCACCTCACATGGCACTCCCCCACATTTGAGTTTCCTCAAGCCCTTTGCTTCTTTGTGGATGTGTTGTAAAGAAGGTGTAATTTTTGAGCTCTTAAAAAGCTCCTTCTTTTTTTCTATATGAATAAGTCTTCTACAAGTCCATTGGTGCAACTCTAATAGGCTATTGGCTCTATCCTTGCCTCCTCAGTGTCCGGTGTGCTTAAAGTAACCTGTCCTTGCCATGTAGTAGGTCTTTTCCATGCCTTGTGTAGACCATATTGACAATGAGCCGTATGCCTTGGCAAAATATGGACCATGGTTGAACAGTATGTGTTGCATTGGAATAAAACAAAATGGTGAGTAGAGTATAGTTTTAAATGTGCTTTGCATATGGAGCATGCTAACTCACCATGTAATGAGTGATATGTTTCCCACCCCACCTTGCAAGGTATGGCTTCTTCCAATCTAGCAAGGCTACTTGAAAAGATGTGAGCTTACTTTCATCACATGAATGCTGGTCAACGTAGTGGAAAATTTTATCCAGTGATTTCCACACGTTCGCCTTGTGATTTTGGATTGCCCCACCACCAACATTGTCTTTAACCACTGTGTGTAATTATTTCCATTTGTTAAACATATTTCTTTTATCCTCTCTATCAGAGTCTTTGAGGCTTTACCCAAGAAACCTTCTAGACTTCACGCCGCCTATCGATGCTTTCCTAGTACCTTGTAACGACCTTGAGACATCTTAGGGTCCTCTTCAATTTTGACATTGCCTCCATGAAAAACATATGTACAAATGAACCACCTTTTCAATTATTTTGCAAAGTGCATAGAGTGTACATATGTGAACTCTACTCAAAGGAATATCAAGCACTGACCAAAAAGATTTATCTTGAAGATGTATGTCGGGGGCTCTACTCCATTGCACACTCTCAAGAGATTGTGCATCAGCCATGCAGTATAAGCATGGATTTTCCACAAATGCACCGTGTGTTATGTTGTACATGCACTTAAGTGTATTTTAGTCAACTGCCATGTTCCATTTGACTATATAGTCACCAAATCCTTCGTACCTCTCTACCCCCCTTGCCTGAGAATGCTGCTTCAATATGGAATGGTGACTCAAGTTTCTCAAACACCTCATCATTTACGTGCCGACGTGCAGCCTTTACATGTGATGGATTTGGCAGCAATGATCCTCTTTGTAATTTATTTTGAGACTTTTTAGCTAATGCTTTGAAGAGTGCCTTGTATCCCATCGGCAAGATGACACTCTCATCAAGTATTTCTTGCACTTCCATTAGTTCCAGCTACTTCTCCTTCATCATGAGGAGGTAAGGAGCCTCCCTTTCAATTTTTGAAATTTTTTCTGACCTATCATCTCTTCAACTGCTTGTTTTGGAACTAGACGGCTGTAATGTATTCCGGCATTGGAACCTACTCCGTTCAAGTTTGGATGTAGCAAAGACTTGGAAAGATAACACCATGTGTCATGGTCAATACAAGAAAGTGCAAAGAATATATATAAGATACAAAAGCAGAAACAAACTTAAAGTTACCTTAAACCTCGTATTTGTTTTTCTAGGCCACCACTACCAATCTTCATAGTCTCTATGTTGCAAAAATTTTGTTTTCTTTTCCGACTCCCAAGCATGGTGTCTTTCTCACGCAAACTTGTGTCTTTCTCATGCAAACTTGTGATCTTCTTCTCAAGTCTTTGAATTGTCTCTTTGTTTGATAAAATCTTTTGAGTGCATGCCTTAAGTTTCTTCAACTGCATGATGTTTAGTATAGCCCAATAGCCCATCCTTGCCATCGCGCCTGTGAAATTTAAACGATTAGTGATATTAGAAAAGGGAGGATGTGCATTTGCTGTAGGATCCTTTGGGTAAATAGACCCATCAGTCCACAAATCCAAATGATTCTCTTTGTTTGTCCGTCTAAGCTCTTTCTCCCGTTGAGATAAGAAAGAATCCCTCCTACGTTTTTGCAATGGTGGATACTCTTGCAATACATCAACGTGAAGATGATGTGTGTTCTTTCTTTGGGTAACTTGATGAAGATGAAGGGCTTGAGGATTGCAAGTTCGAATTGGTGTTTTCATATTAAAAAAAAACGTTCTCCATTCCTAGAGTTGATAGAGAGACAGATAGACACTCAAAATTGACGAAATATCTCAAGTTTTGGGAGGGAAGCTTGTATTCTCATGTTTAGAATTGATAGAGTTCTTGTAGCTTAAGTTTTTGGAGGGAATGCTTGTAAGTTGGCATTTCAAATCATTAGTCATACGGTTAGTTGGGTTCTTAACAAGAGAATGAAGGATCAAAATGATAAAAATGGTGGCTACTTAACAAAGAATGTCATTTTGGCTTTTCGTTGGCGCAAAAAAAGTATCACGTAAAATGTACTCTTTAACATTTTTAATTTCACTCTCTAAGCTGATGTGGAACTTCTTATACAGGGGCAGATGTTAATTAATGCACTTGCCTCATGATCTCCTCTTGTTGAGCTTGTGAAACTTGATAAGGAGGTTTATTAGGCGGTGAGCTTCCTCAATAGAATCTCTAATGCATGGTCATCATCCCCTCATTTTTTGGAGGTAGCTCACTAGGGATGTCATCAATGAAAACATCTTGGAATCCATTTAGGAAATTAGACAACTCTAATTCATCTTGATTCCCTATATTGCTACTTGTGAAAAATTTAGAATTATTTACAGATTCTCTAACAAAAATCATATACGCAAGAACGGGCAACTACCAAGCTATAGCATAAAAAAGAGAGTCCTTTGTTGAACCACCTCATACCACCAAGGAAGGCAAGGATAGTGGGGGCTCCACCCCAGGAACACCCCCATCCCCAGGCAAAACCAAACCCTTTCCAACAACACTGAACCTGCAACCCGTCTAGTATTTTGCATGAGCAACCCAGTGGACCTGCAAACAACACATTGACAAGACCCCCCAACCCAATGTGACTTCGCTATAGCTATCCACAATGGAGCCAAGTAGAGCAAAGAGAGTGTCTCTGTGCAGATGTTTTGCAAAGCAGTTATGTAGTCTAGCCTTAATAAATGGTTTGATGAAATCATATTTTTTTAATATCTTTAAAAAAGGTTTCTTTCTCACCAAAACTATCCTTGATGTACAATCAAACCAAGGAATTGTGAGATGATAAAAACATCTAACAAGGACTATCCTTTTTGACAAGGACCATCCGGTGTGCATGATGCCTTTCAATAATGATAATTAATAAATTCCTAGAAAAACATTTTCCATCTCTAGTTCTCTCTCTCTCTCTCTCTCTCTCTCTCTCTCTCTCTCTCTCTCTCTCTCTCTCTCTCTCTCTCTCTCTCTCTCTCTCTCTCTCTCTCTCTCTGAGACACAAATTTTGACAAGGAATATGTGACATGGGTGATGCAATCTAGATGTGCAAGAGTCTCTTCATCACCACAAGTTATGGTCCTAACAAGTGGAAATATGCCCTTTTCAATGCAAGCTTGAGTGGAGCCAAGAGACATGGAACGAGGTCGACCAAACATGCCAAAGAAGGCATAGTAGTGTTGAGGATAACTAAGCAAAAGCATCAGCATTTTTATTTTTTTAGACCCATTAGAAGATGCCATATAGCTTCATTAGCGAGGGAAGTTGGAATTTCTTCTAGAACCCATTTTTGGAGAGCATCAACTAGGCAGAGGATTGAGAGAATCATTGTGATGGAATAGGGATGCTCAACTCGTTGGAGCCTAGTCCTAGACCTTCAAAGTGTTCAAGTCCATGATCTCCTGTGGAGTCATTGAAGGTGAGTAGCAAGCTCTCCAAGCTGTGGGAATGGGTGAAAAATTCTGCTAAGAAGCTCCCAGAGACATATATACATATACATATATATGGTCCAATGCCCGCAGTAGGAGGCATATCATCCTAATCAACCCTTTTTCCCAATATGTAACGTATGTAGCATTGCTGAATGAAGTAAATGGAAATCTAGTTATTATTGGGGAGAGCTCATTCTTGGAGGATAAATTGTTGGAGAAGATCTCTTGTCAAGCCCACATGTTGCAAATCAGAGAGCTTCACTGGTGGATTTCCCTTTGCATGGCCACTTGTTCTAAGAGAGTGTTTCAAACAAAATAGTTTGGACACAATTCTTTGCACTGTTGATGACTCAAGGGCTCACCCTCCAGCATTGATTCATCCTCTTGGATGTTGGTAATAACTAATAAGTCTATTCAGCCACATTGAACTTTCTTATCACTGACAATCCCTTGTGCATTGTCATAATCAAGGTCTCCATCCATATCTACAAACCAAACACCAAAATTTAGCATAAGTAAAACGAATGGTAAAGTTTGAGCAAGTTGAAATTGTCAAATCAATATAAAAACAATGGCATAAATGTCACTTAAACCAACTTCAATATTATAATGACAATTTGAACTTGAAGACAATACCTTAACCTATTACTTAAACCATGATGTGATACTTAAATTAGCTTTAAATCAACAACACAATGACAATTTCAACCCCAAAAAGGAGGCTTGTATTCATTCATCTTTCAATCGTAGACCAAAGATACTCCATTTATGCCAATTGTGTGGGCTCCATTTACACATAGGGACAAATCAAAAGCAAAAGGTTGGTTTTAAGTATTTGTATCTTCGCCTAAATCTAGTGTTCGATGTATTTTTTTTACAAACACTCTCTGCTCCGGATCATCTGGCTTTACCATGCAATTAAGTATGTGTTTAAGAACCCAACATAGGGAATATTCATATGTGGCTTTAGAAAAGGGAGGAGGGTTGGTAGAGATGCACTCGGGGGTAGCCCAAGGGTAGTTTCAAATTGACATTCCAAAGATAGATTTGCTAGCTGTGAAATTGTCTTTGTAGTCAGGAACAAGCTAGAAGTTTCCCAATCTGTAATGCCGCAATAGACACTCTCATCAGCAAAATGCAACATAATTTTGCGAGGGTGAAGGTCGTTGTACAAAAAATAATGATGATGCATATACTTCAGAGTTTACAGAAGTGCATTGAAAATGTGTAAAATGTTGTCTTGGAAGTTCTCTATACTGTCAACTGTCTGCAAAAACTCCTTGATGGCAAGCTTGCTTCCATCAAAGTGACATGTATCCACTGCTCCACATGGCCTCCGTTCCGATATTTAAAAATAAGCATTGTACATGGGGAGTGTTTCATGATGCGAAGTGGAAGAATCATGCCTCGATGCTAGATATTTAAAAGTTGTGGCTTCTTCCATGGATTGTTGTGCTACAGTTGGCCCATGTGGCTTGATCATGAATAACTTAGCTGCATACACAAGGTCTAAGAAGGTAGGATGTAGTACACATAACCGCTTCACGTATGCCCATCTACCCTCTCCGAGTTGGGGATCTTGCAAGTGGAAAACATAGCGGTCCTGTAGGAGATGCAACACTAGAGGATCAAAGCTTTGGTCCAATGCTCCCACTTTTGCACAGCCAGACTCTGTAGCAAACGATGGAGGGTTGAGTGGTAGTTGTCACTTCTGCCTTAGTGATTGGTTGAGTAGGATCAACCACTCTTTGTCTTTTGTATTGATACATCTTTAAATAAAGTGGTTCACCAGTAGCCAAATTGTGATATCTTCCTAGTAGTCAAAGCTCCTAAAATGTGAACACTAGCTATGCCCATATGTTCTTCTCATAAAATGTAAAAATACTCATCCTCACAAGCACAAGCCTAAGAATGTCATCCTTTCCTCACTTATAGAGAGGTTTGGAAATTAGGTAATAAGGTTCACATTCCTTGTTTAACTTCTGAGCTAAATCCCTTCGAAGCTCTTTTGGTGGAAAACCATAAAATAAAAAATTAACAATGGTAAGTATCAAGCAACTCATCATCAACTCCAGTGGGAGCTTCACCATTTGGTATGCAAGACAAATGATCAACCATGACATTTTTTTTAGGTCTCACAACCATCGTAAAATCAAATTTCAGAAAAATGAATAACCATCTTGTAATTCTTCCTGTGGAGCATGGTTTGTTTATCAAATACAAAAATGTGTGATGGCCAATGTAAAACACAAACTTGGTAGCTAGAAGATAATACCAAAAAAAAAAGTGCATAAATCATCGCTAATCCTTCTCATTTTGTAATAGTGTAGTCCATCTTGGCATCATTCAATTGGTGACTTGCAAAGTTAGTAGGATAGTTCAATTTATGTTCTCCCAGCTAAATTAGGACACACCCAATGCAAAGTTTGATGCTCAATATGGACATGAAAAATTACACTCCAAACAGGCACTCCCCATGGCCCTCTTCAATAACTCATAAGTGTGGTCATGCACTAGGCCTTGAAGGTTTTGTTTCCAAACTTGAGCTAATATGAAATTCCATTTTCCTATCAAGCTCAAAGTCCATTTTTGTTGGTGATTTAATCCTTGAGTCACGTTTATCCCAATATTTTGAGGCACTACCCGTTTCAATGTCAGTCAAGTATTCATTCTTTATGTCATTAGAGAGTATGTGCATTACACTTAACATGTTTATTGGCACAAATTGTGCCATTTCATCCCCCTCAAATGTTACCCAAGTTGTTCCTCTATTCCCCCAAGTGTCTATGATTGCTACTAGGTGTACCCAATCAATGTTGTCTGACTCGGACATGGTCGGTAAGACAAGCATATATGGAGAGTTCTTCCCAATGCGTGTCTCCTTTTTATAGGTATAAACATAGTGTAGTGGGGCTATGTGAATTGTGGTGTTAGAGCAAGTGTCAATAATGGCTCTATCTCCTAGGGGATATACTTGGCTAATGACAAGATCCACTCTAATGATGGAGTCTTGGAATTGAAAATATACATAATGTTTAGACCAATCATGCACCATCTATGCTTCCTCATATGACATAGGATGCTTAGAGAAATCCGTAACAATGAAGGCATACCTTACCTTATATCCAAGAACCTTGATCTTAAGGTATTTAAGCATTCTAATGATTTAGTAATAGTGCCATTTGCCATTTTTAACACTATACTTTTGACTCCAAGGTGAGGCCTTCCCATGGATTTGCGACAATTTTTACTGGCAATCATCTGACTTTTGCACCACCATCAAGGATTCCCTTTAAAATCAATCCCTTAGTAGGAATAGGTAGGGTCACATTAGACTCATCACCTTCAAAGTACTATGCCAACTTGTTGATAAGTATTTCAATGATAGACTTGTGCCCATCTAGGTTGGGTTGTGGTTCTACACGTTCCCCTAAAATTGTATCTAGGTTGGGCTTATTCATATGCACAAATTACGATAATCAACATATAGCTCTCCATGAAGGAATGCTCAAAGTGTTGATAATAACTCACGATCTGTGTACAACTTACACGTGATTGTGTTTTTGACTTTAGAATATATGAAATCTATTAATTTGGAAACAATCTGAAATGAAACTTTCTGAGATTCTAGTCCATAAGGCTGGTGAAGATGGGATCCCCACTTGTTTGATGGGAGTATTACCTTGCTAAACCTTCTCTCAAATAGATAATGGGTATGCCTAGTTTTTGATGTCTTACAATCACTTTCTTCCTAGGTATGGCTAATGGTTAGGGTCCTTGAGACAATGTGCCGCTAATCGTGATCTGCCTAGGTTTTGGCTCTATCTCCTTTGGGTCTCCTCTACTAAAATTCTTAAGTGCTTGAATCAATCAATATCCTCCATAAGGTTTGATTAATTCCAATCTTCTCCTTAGTTTTTTTGGGTTATAACTCCTTTGGCCTCTCTAGGGGGTTCTTGATCTATCCGGTTATCTATGAGGACACCCGTTGATTTATTTGCAATGTGGGAGAGTGTTTTCTTTATGACTTACCCTAATTATGTCTCCGCTTTATTCCCTCTCATTGCGCTCTCCATTGGTTTTCTCTCTCATGGTGGAAATTTTAATTTGCATGGTTTCTATTGAATCTAAATCATCTTTAGGGTCATTCATATATGTGGGGGCATCACCAGTGCCTATGTTAGTTTTTGAACTAGGGTTTAAATTTGTAGCTTTTAGTGATCTCTTCTTTTGTATTTTCTTCTTCTTGCTTGGTAATTGATGGAGCATCTCTCTCATTGAGGATATAATTTTTATTTTGGTGTTAGAATTCAGGACAATTGGCTAGACACCCATGACACTGACCATACTAACCTTATCTATTCTTTTGATCATATAGAAAAATAAGGAGAAGTGAAGTATTCTGAATCCTCATTGAGATGTCCACCAACACTCTATGCCTTCTCTTCTTCTCCCTCTGACTCCACACACACTTTGCATTCTTTAAGTGGTATCAGAGCTGAAAGTTGTGGTGCTATTCCTCTCTTGATGTTTCCCTCTTTGTGGTGAGATTTACATTGGCTACATTGGCAATGGATCAAAGCTTCTATGGATATGGAGGCATTGTGAGCTCAGAGCTCATGCATCAAGTTAGCAAGGGGTTGAACTCCACAAGCCACAAGGGGGGGTGGGAGATTGAGCTTTTTGTGAGCTCAAAGAGAGAGGGAAGCAAGTTTCTTAGTTTAGGATAGAGTGAAGTAGGTCACCGTTTTGTTCATAACTTGAGCTATAGAACTCGGATTCAAAAACTTCTTTTTATCAAAACGGAGATCTCTTGGATCTTTACGACTTTGTAGTAGAAGAATGCATTAACTAGTTGTTTGGAGTGCAAGTATGCCTGAAATTAAAAACACACAAGTTGTTTTCTTAGTCAGGATGTGCATTTGAGTTGAGAGAGAGAGAGAGAGAGAGAGAGAGAGAGAGAGAGAGAGAGAGAGAGATAGCTTCATCTCAAGTTCAGCATTGAAGACCTTGAATACACACTCCCTCGATAAAGAAGAGAAAGGGGATTTGACAAGTAGAGGAATTGTGTGTGTAGTACGACACACTCACACACTTTGATTCTCGACATTGAAAAAACCCATTTTCTTGGCTTGTGGCATTGATGACTTCTTCTCTAACATTGACATGCATGGGTGAGGTGCCTCTTCTATATAGAGGAGTGACCCCTAGCATCAACATTGACTTCGGTGACATTGACTATAGGTTTTGACATGCTCTTGCATTTTAGAGAGCAACACAAAGAGATAATTTGTCTCAGTAATGAGAGGTAGGCTACAAATTTCTATTAGCAACGTTTGTATGTATTTTTTGAGAGTAGATATGGATTTTTATATGCACATTTGACCATGATGTATGTCCTCTGTGATATTGTTTATACATAGTCGTTAACATCTTCTCATAGATGGCTCTCAGATACAATTTTACACACACAAAGATAGTCACAGGTTCCTTGGACACAACAGATCTGCAAGCATCTTTAATAGTGACAACCCTTACAATTTCAGTGGGATTTTAGATGCATATGGTTTATGTGTGACTAGTACTTGAGAGTGTTTGTGACTTTTTGAGAGCATTTTAGGCTTCGTGCAAGGAGCTGTTTCTGTGATCTTGCTTGCATACTCATTGGCACCTATTTGAGCACATGCCTTGCAGTTTTGCAGTGAAAATTTTACATTTTGGGTGTACATTTTTTTGTATATATTGCCATTGTACGACATTGTGGAATCGATTTAGGCTTGTGTTGGGGTAAAGACGATGTGCCTCTTACCCCTTGATTGGATCTACCAGAGATTTTTGACCCCCCATCACTTGAGTCTCCACCCACACCCTATGTGTTCTTTTTCTCTCTCTCTCTCTCTCTCTCTCTCTCTCTCTCTCTCTCTCTCTCTCTCTCTCTCTACACGCGCACTGCGTTTGCACACTCTCAACTGGTATCAGAGCACATGGAAATTGTGAAGAGCATGGCAGTGTCGAGAGCTTTGAGGTGATAGCTTTCTTGCTCTCGATAGTGGAGGGATTAAGAAAGCTTAGAAGATTCGCAAGAATGTAATGGGAGATTGTGTGCTCAGTTGAGAGTGATGTATGCTTTTCTAGAAGCTCAAAAGAGAGTGTGGAAGATTGTGTATAGGCAAAGATTGTGCCCTAAAGACTATGTGCATGGAAATACTATTTTGCATATCATTTTTCTCCTTGTAAAATGAAAATTTGAAAATTTTTCCTATCACTTCCCACCATTTTGATGCGATCCATAACTTTACAGAAGAAACTTTTTGCAAATTCCTCACCAATTTGCTGATATTCAGCTTGGACCAGCTGTATTTAAAAAATTTCAGGTTTTCTATTCCTCACTGCGTGCGAGTATAATGCACTTTTGAAAGCATGACAGATACTCAAAGTTGGTTGTATAAATTTTGAGTTGAAGATGAAATTTCAACTTGTGCAAAGCTTGAGGTTTGAGGGTTTTTGTAGATCTGGGTACAGAGAAGAAGCGGGTAGATTTTGAATACCCATTTTTTACCCTCGAGGGATTCACTTTTTTTTTTTGTACGATACCACGTGAGTGTACACGAGGGGGGTTTTTGGATTTTGTACATAAGCGTAAGCGTATACAATAGAGTCAGCCCCTCATTATTTCATACTCATCATATACATAAGGGAGGGGGGGAGGAAGCCTACATACAACTACCTGGGCCACCTTGAATACAATGGTTTTATTGAACAAATTGAACTAGTACATGGGTAATACACATACTAGACATTTACAACTATCTAGGACCCTCTTCTTCCCCTCCATATCTTGCCTCCAAACCTCATCCTCTTCCTACCCTATTGTTTTCTTGAGGTTCTCTTGAGCTTGTATTATGTAAGTCTTTCTTTGTAAATCTTCAACTATCATTAATGGTCTTGTTGCTTGGATACCTTTAGTGGCATCTCCTAATGATAGATCTGAAAAATTTGATCCAGTTGTCTCAAAGAATTCGATGCCTTCCAAAATCGATGGCTCGTGATCTGAGAGTGGTGATAATCCTTTAGCAAGAAAATTCTATTTTTCTACCAATTCTCTTTTAATTCTTTTTAGTTTGAGGTTCATGCACAGATGCAAGTGAGAGTAGGTGTGATGGCTAGGTTGGAGCAAACTCTAAGAGTGAATAAGATGATGATGATGATGATGTGCCCTTCAAACGGCTATCAACCCTACGTAGGAAGGGTTGAGTCATGAAGAATCCTACACTTGAAGGGATCAAATTGAAGTTTCCCTTCAATTGCGAAGGACGTAAATTTGTCCAATCCATCACTAGAAGGGTTGTCCATCCAATTGCCCTTCAAAAACCAATTCAAAGTTTAAATGAGCTTTAGCGATGGTTTATAGCTTAATGATTATTTCTAATTACTTATCGACCTTCGAAGCTTGAAATTTGGTGTTTGTCCTTGGCCGTGTCACGTGTGAATGCATATACATAATGCACATTGCAACCCCTAAATATTTTCTCACTCATTGACGAGTCGACGAGTCATTGTTGAAGCCTCAAACTCTAGAGCTTTTGTGACTCGTCTCTGCAATCATCACGACTCTTTCCCCTTCTCTGAGCTCTTGACTCTTAAGTGTAACCTACTGTCGCAGTCCGCTGTTGTCCAGTGTGTCGAGGCTCGTCACTCCATTGTCGAGTTTGTCTGAGACCCCAATTGGGAGAGCTACATTGCTACGGGTAAGGCCTACATTGCAAGTTTTGAGTGCTACCTCTTGGAGCAACACGTGCATCTGTCATTGAGTTTCAAAGCCCGATTTCACAAGTCACACCTCACTGCTCAGGCCCTCATTGCTTAGTTGATTAGTTTCTTTTTTTGACTTGTTAAGTTGTTAAAACTTAGGAGTTAAGATGCACAGTGTATTATGAAGTGTTTTAAAGGGTTGTTGCACATTGTAATTTGTCGGGCTTGTCAAAAACATGTATTTTAATGGAAGAAAATAGGGACAAACAAAAAACTTAAAACTCTTTTGGTTTTTAGATCACAATTTGAGGCATTTATCGATAATTATACTAAAACTTTGTTGATTTTTTTCAAGGCAAGCTTGAAATCTTGCTGAGATTTTGCAACATCATTGGCTTAATGATAGTCTGTAGAAATTAAAATGCATTATTTCAATTTTCAAAGTCCATTAAATAGTTTGACTACCCATTAAATAATGTGGACTATGTATACAATGTATGTTGATTTTTTGTTAAATAAGGACTTCATCTACCTTAGTGAAAGACTCATGAAAGATTCAATATTGATCTAGCTAAGTAAAGGATTTGTATTGTTTAGGATTAGGTGTTCACTAACTTATTCAGATTTTTGGATGTTCATTGCCAATGCTCTAAAAGAGAACTTGGAAAACGCCCTCCATCAGAGCTTGTAAAGCCTTTGTTTTATATGCTTAAAGTGTTTAATATGCTCGACTCTTAAAGAGTTTTATATGTTTCAATCTTTCTTTTTGGACCATACACATAATTTTGAGTGTTAGTGCTGCTTTAACTCAATATCGAATGTACATTAAGTTTTAACAGTAGAATGGTAACATGACACTTTTATGTCCTTGGACACTTTTGTGTTCTGTTCAGTGACCACTTTGCTTGAATTATTCGAAGACTATGAAATGAATTTCTAGGTGCTATATATCCACAAATTTGTCTTATGAGTTGAAAAAAACTTGATTTTTTTTTTTGGAATATCGATCTTACCATTAACCTTAGTTTTGCACAACATTTTTGAACCTAAACTGTGTGAAAAAACGGGTCCTGTTTTTGGCTTTTTCTCAAACTTTTGCAATTATACCACTCTAAACTTCATGTTTGTGAGGTTTAATTGCTAGAGGATAAGCCTTCATAGTTCTCAACATGTTTTGATGCTTCTAGGGAGAACTAAGTGTTAAAATTGAAAGTTATGACCAACTTACAAGAATGGCATAATCCTGTTTTTGGCCAAAATTAGCACTTTCATGATTTTTTGGGTGGCTTTCTTGATATCCAAATGCAATTTTGATTGTGTAAGTGGCATGTATAACCTAAAGATAATCTTACTTGAGTTTTGGAAGACCTAATACGCTATATAGCATAGTATATGATGATGATTGAGTTTTTTGATTGCTGAAGAATACGAGACGTTCTAGTGTAGCAAGTATAGCTTTCTCAATATTGCTAGTTTCTTAGTCCAATTGTGTGTATTTTGTAGGTAGTAACCATATCTAATCATAAACTACAAATTTGGCTAGATATTGAGTAGTTTCTTTGGGATAATAGAGGTCTTAATGCTAAACCCAGTTTTGTCATGTTTGCTGTATTTATCACTTCATCATTGTACGCAAGGTTCCAATTAGTAAGAGATCCATTATTCTTTTGACGTGCTCCATGGCTTCTTTTGAATCCAAAGGTCCAAAGGGAACTAAGAAAACATGTATATAGTATCATTATTGAGCGTGACTATAGAAACTTTGATGATAGGTCCGCAGAATGGCAAAAATGCAACTTTTTTGTACCTATTTTTTTTCACAAAAAAAATAATGAGGCAAAAGAAACTATATGTTTTTATCACCAACCCATTGAAGTTAATGGGGCATTTTATCACATGTCCTTCAAAAATCCCCACTCTTATTTATATGCAATCAACCGTAAGAAATGGCTGTTTTGGGCAGAATGCACTGGTCCATCAACTTTGGAGGCTTGTTGTGACCAAGAGATGAGAAATTTAACAAGTTTCTCATTTTTGCCATAAGTAGTAGTCGTTGTACTATAATGTCATGGAAAGATTTTTCAAAATGAGTGGATCTACTATGGTTTTGGAAATTTTCCGAAAAACCTTGAAAGGAAACTTTTATGTCATGTTAGGTTACCAGTCTAGTGTCAAGCCGGGTGTGTGATGTTGTAGGTTTTCTTTCAAAGACTCAAAGATTCCTTTCTTTTAAAGTTTTTTTGAAGTAGCAAAGGCGGTCGTTCTGAGTGAAGATTGCTTTTAGCAATACTTATCTATTGTAAATCTACATGTAAATTATTGGACAACCCAAAATTAGAATGTATTTATGTATTCACAATTAAAATAGTCTCATTTTGCCACATGGTCATATGGTTTGACTGGGTGTGTTATCTTGAGCTATCCATTCTTACCAAATGGCAATTTGTGCCTCTTTTTACAATAAAAAGAGTTACAAAATTCAAAATTGTTACTTTTTTTTCTACGTAGTTACAAATTCTATAGTCTCAATTTCCCACATGGTCATATGGCTTGACGGGTGTGTTATCTTGAGCTATAGTTTCTTACCAAAACATTAGTTATGTCTATTTTTACAATAAAAAAGGGAGCAGTCACGTCTCACATACCTTGGGTTTGAGTGTCTGTTACGAGATTGGGTACTCTCCTGTTGTAGTGGTTAGCTGCAATTGGGATAGCTGGCGTAATGGTTAATTATGTGTTGTCTATTTATTTTTCTAACAGAGTTGATAATGATGATTTTGTAGAGTGGAATGCGGGGAGTTGATGAAGAGGCGTTGGCAATTACTCTTGGCCATTTTATACTCGCACAGTATTTTAGAATTTCATTTCAATAAGCCACTATGGCTCTGTAAATAAGTGTAGTGGAAACTCCTGTTATGGGTCATGCAAGAACTAATGAGCTTCACTCATTTACAAAAGTGAAGTGGTTGTAAAAGAGGGGCCTCAATTTTTGGCACCTTAAACTCACAAATAATATATTAAATACCAACTCCACAAGAGAGGTTCCGTGGAGTTTGGGGCTAGATCTAGGCCTTTCTCTTGCAGATTCTCTTCTCTACTCTCTTATGCTATGTTCTATTTGTTGTGTACTCTCTAATCAAGTCTCCATCCCTTACAATTCTCTTACACACTCTTACAAGCTTGTCTATGTCAATTCTATGTTCTGTGTGTGTGTGTGTGTGTGTGTGTGTGTGTGTGTGTGTGTGTGTGTGTGTGTGTCATAGTCTAGGTGTGTGTGTGCTCAGAAATTGGGAAAAGAGGTGGATTGGTTGATGATGATGTTTGTGAGCACGTGTTGAATAGATTAAGCAACCGATCTCCCCCTCTTCATCCCAACAGTGTCACACATAACAATGTCTATATTTTGCATATAATTACAAACATAGTCTCAATTTGTCACATGTTCATATGGCTTGAGCGGGTGTGCCATCTTGAGCTATGGATTTTTATCTTCAGTTCTTTTAGCTTTCAAAGTGATATATGATATACCATTGTGTCACATTAGGTCAATCTAGAAGTCTTAATGTGATAGTTTGAAATACACTAGAAAATATCTACATATATGTGGGTTGACTTCTCATGTCTTTTTCTTCGTAGGATATCTATATAGCAGTCACTATGGCAGAGTTTTCAAGTCATTATGGCAGTCACTATGGCAAATGACAATCGCACCAATGCTTGGACTTGAAGCCTAAAGATACGATCCAGACAAGCATACAATCTAAATTTTGGTGTGGTCAACTTGGACTTGATTTTGCAATTCATTGGTTAGTGGCTCTTTTCATATAAAGTCTCTTTTGTTGTGCTCTTTTATTGCTATTGGTCTGTAGATTCTGGTTCTTTTGTTAAACAAAAGTTATTTATATGGTTTATTCAATTTTCTCTTCAAGAGTCTCAAACTCTGGGATTTCTAAGGTGATTTCTTTTAGCTATATTAGTGGACCTTTTGTTTGTGTACAATTGGTTAGCAAAAGAATCAAGAGCTAACTCGTTGAGTCTCAATATATTAAATGTGGAATTTTTTGTATAAGTGTGCAGCAATCCAATTATTGAACTCTTGATTGAGCTTTGATTCTTTGATCCTTTGAAATATAATAACTAGGCCTGATTGTAAGCTTGCCTTAAAGTAAACCCGCAATGTTTTACAAACTTAAGTGTAAATATTAGCAAAAGCTTCAAATTTTGACTTAAAAACCAGAAGACTTTTAAGTTTGGCTCTATTTTATAGTCTTAATACTCTATTACACATTGCTTGCAAAAGCTAGAATGAATAGAAATGTTTGAGTTTGGTACATGATATGTGTGTGTGTGTGTGTGTGTGTGTGTGTGTGTGTGTGTGTGTGTGTGTGTGTGTGTGTGTGTGTGTGTGTGTGTGTGAGTGAGAGAGAGAGAGAGAGAGAGAGTGAGAGAGAGAGAGAGAGAGAGATTTTAATAAGAAAGAGATACATTTAGAGAAAAATTATAAGTTAATATCTTTTGTAATGTGTTTTGATTTGATAAGTGAAGTTTTTCATGGTTGAGCATGCCATTATTTGTTATTTAGAGAACAATCCATTTCATATGTGTGCCTTAAATCCCATGTGGGAGGCCTGCTGAGTAGGTGGCTAGTATCATTTTTTTTTATATTAAGATTTGTATCAGTTTACAAGGAAAATGTTGTCCGCTTTTTGACAAATTACATTGAATTGATTGGCTTATTTTAATCTATATTCATTATATTTGTTGCTTTTCGTGGTGATTTGTTTTCTTAATATCTAATGCAAATAAAAACACATTACAATCTACACTTGTGTTAGTTTGCAATTTAACATGTATTTTGGCAAAAGCATGTGTTTCTAAAATTGTCATGTTACTAGTATACGTAAAATAGTGGGTCATTACATTTCGTATGAAATCCGTATGAGGGGGGATGGCTCATTGCAAGAACGTCCATATCTTGTCTATACGTAGGGAGGTAAGTTAGCATGTAAGCTACCGTACATAGGGGGATCACTTGGTTACCGATGCCATTTTTTCGACGTCGATGGTGGGGTCAGTATAAGCGTTGATAAAGATGGAGGGAGACATTGCTCAATTCAAAATTCAAATTTTAAATTTCGTCGCGTATATCGACGCTCATACAAATGCTTATATCGATGCCGATACCAACGCATATACCGACTCTCATACCGACACCTATACCAACATTTTTTTATATTGATGCATGTAATGACATGTATACCGACGTCTATATTAGCACGTTTATAGACATCTGTATCGACGACCTGCTACTTTACAATACCCGAGAGCTCATTTTTTGTGTTTTCTCTCTTCTCCACACCGCAGCCGCCTCCATAGCTCCTCCCCATCTCCTCCTCCCTCCTTGCAGACCTTCATAGAGTTGCCTTTTCCGACTTCTCATCTATGCTTCCACCCATTTCTACACAAAGAAGGTACATTTTTTTTGTTGCATTTGTGTGAGAATTTGTTTTTTTGGGTGTGTGGATAACAAAATGCTTATGCTTTGTTTTTGCAGGTATTTTCTTGACCCTTCGTAATTCTCGCACACTCACATTCTTTAAATGTAAGTACTCCTTCTTTTTATTTCATGCACACACACACACACACACACACATAAATATTTGTGTTTCTATGTGTGGGTAAAAATGTTTATGCTTTGTTTTTGTAGGTATTTGCTTGACTCTTCGTACTTCTCGCACACTCACATGATTTAAATGTGAGTGCTTCTTTTTTTCATTCATGCACACACATATGTACACATAAATATACACACATAACTATAAACATACACATAGTCATTATTTATGATTATGATTAAACTTATGATGCACATAATGAAAATGTTTATGGTTCTAACAATACCTTTATTGTTATGTTTATGCTTATCATAATGCTTATGGTTATGGTTTATTTTTTGCTATGTCACTAACAATGGTTATTGTTTATTTTTTATCATGCTAGCAACAATGGTTATGGTTTTGATAACTCTTTTATGGGTATGGTTATGGTTATGGTTATGGTTATGGTTATGGTTATGTTTATGTTTATGTTTATGTTTATGTTTATGATAGTGACAACGGTTATGGTGTTAACAACAATTTTGGATATGGTATTTATATGGTTATGTCAGTGGCAATGGTTATGGTTTTGACACCCTTTTATGGTCATGATTATTCTTATGTTTTTGGTTATGATAGTGACAATGGTCATGATTTTGTTTATAATTATGTCATTGGCATTGGTTAAGATTATGTATTTTTTATGGTTAAAATAATCATTATGTTTAAATTTAAGGTTATGGTTTTTCTTACGGTTATCGTTATGGTTATACTTATAGTTTTGTGTTTATTTATGGCAATGGTAATAGTTATGGTTATCATGGTTTTGATTATTGCAATTTCTAGTTTCATATATATGGTCATTTGCTTAACACTTCTTTATTTTTTTATGATGCACTATCAATCTATATTAATGCAAAGTGCAATTACATTTGCCTTCTTCTTTTAAGTAGAGAGGTTGTGCCCTTGTTACTGCAGCACATGTAGAAACAAATGGCACTACTCTCTGCTCAAAAAAAAATTTGCAAGTGCAGACGTCGGTATGTGTGTTTGTACAGGCGTCTATATAGGTGTCTCTATAGGCGTCGGTACAGGTGTCTGTACAAGCATCAGTATAAGCGTCTGTACATGCATTGATATGAGCGTCTGTAAGGCACTGGTATGAGCATCAGTATGGGTGTTGGTATCGGCGTCGATATACGCGTCGGTATAGAAAGTGGTTATACCGTCGCGTATACCGACGTTACAATTTTGACGCGTATAGGGATGCTTATTCCGACACATTTTAATTTTAAACCATGTTTATTTGTGTCGATACAAATGTCGATTTTTGTGCGACGTGTTGTAGTGGTTTCTCTAATTTGGATGCACGATGCAGGTAACATCCCCCCGTTACTAATAGTGAATCCCCTAGGTTTTTACCGAGGCAAAGTTGTCTATATTGGCACTATATGTGGATCTTCTTTCACAAGTTTTTATAGGACACTTTGATAACAATTTTATGCTTTTTGAAGTTTTTTGCATTGGCACTATAGGTGGAGCTTTTTTCACAGGTCTTCATAGGACACATTAGCAGCAATTTGATGCTTTGGTTTGTGTTCTTTGTGGATGGATTTGCATATGGTTATGATGAATGGTTGATGCCCACTATACATGAATTTTGCCAACCACTTTTGAGTGCCCATGAGCTCTCTTGAGAGCATTGATTCTGCATTGTTCAGGTTTTTAGATTGCACCTCTTTCGGTGCTTGTTTATGTGTGGTTACTCCGTTTGTGTATGTTGAGTGTGGACTACCATTATACACATTATGGAGCCATTTTGCAGAGACTCTATCTGTCTGAGGGGTTTTTTTATAGCATATGTTCACAGCTCAATCCCAAGACTAAAATGTCAATCGTAGGAAGCAAGTGACTTGAAAAGGGCATGGAGGCACACCAATAGGTTGTCAATCCCTTGTTTGAACACAACACACTGTGGAAACAATTTATGAACTCTCTAACTATGAAAAATCTACCTATGAAAAAGTGATTATACCGACACGTATACTGACATTACAATTTCGACGCGTATGGGGATGCTTATTCCGACGCATTTTAATTTTAAACCATGTTTATTTGTGTCGGTACAAACGTCGATTTTTTCACGATGTGTTGTAGTGGTTTCTCTAATTTGGATGCACGCACGTAACATCCGCCCATTACTAATAGTGAATCCGTCGGGTTTTTACCGAGGCAAAGTTGTTTATATTGGCACTATAGGTGGAGCTTCTTTCACAGGTTTTTATAGGACACGTTGACAACAATTTCATGCTTTTTGAAGTTGTCTGCATTGGCACTATAGGTGGAGCTTCTTTCACAGGTCTTCATAGGACACATTAGCAGCAATTTGATGCTTTGGTTTGTGTTCTTTGTGGATGGATTTGAGTATGGTTATGATGCATGGTTGATGCCCATTGTACATGCATTTTGCCAACCACTTTTGAGTGCCCATGAGCTCTCTTGAGAGCATTGATTCTGCATTGTTCAGGTTTTTAGATTGCACCTCTTTCGGTGCTTGTTTATGTGTGGTTACTCCGTTTGTGTATGTTGAGTGTGGACTACCATTATACACATTATGGAGCCATTTTGCAGAGACTCTATCTGTCTGAGGGGTTTTTTTACAGCATATGTTCACAGCTCAATCCCAAGACTAAAATGTCAATCGTAGGAAGCAAGTGACTTGAAAAGGGCATGGAGGCACACCAATAGGTTGTCAATCCCTTGTTTGAACACAACACACTGTGGAAACAATTTATGAACTCTCTAACTATGAAAAATCTACCTCTCTAATTCAATCACACATTCACATGCAAAATAGTAGAAAATCAACTTTGATCAACATCAAAGTTGGTAGGCACAGTCCGAAACACTTATGGGCCAGCAAACCTAAATTTTTCACACTGGAAAAAATGTAATATTCTCCAACAACAAAATTGCATGTCACCAAATCTGATGTTGGACACACCTCCTAGGTGCTCCTAAGCACTAGGAAGCTAATACAATTGATGAAATCTAAAAATAACACTGGGATAATGAGATATGTCACTTGGAAGGTCATGGGAGTCGATGTTCGAATCTCACAAAATGCTTGCAATGTAGATATCAATGTGTAGAGATCCTTGAGACTAACATGTTGATACTCTTGTCTTGTTGATACAATAACCGTGCCATGTAGTGCAAAGAGATGAAATCCTTACAGCAAGAGAGTGCTCACGACGTACATATAAAACCTTATTTGATTATTTTTTATGTTAATAGTAGCTGATCGTTCAAAACTTTACAAAGTTTCCTCTTATACCCTAGCTAAGGGTTATAAAGATTGAAACTACTTCAAAAATGTTACCATATATTTTTGGTAGTGATGTGTGTGAACACACCTTCCTAGCAATTCGTATTAGAGCAAGTTGCATCCTCTTGAGCATAGTTGTCAGCATCATCAGCACATGCCTACTCATTTCTCCGATTTGGGTGGGCTTTGATGAGAATCAACAAGTAGACAAATCTTTTGGGTGAGCTCATAGAGCTCGGTGTATTCAAAATTTTGATTCGCGCTCATGTCAATCTCCATTCCCACTGCAGGTAGTACCATGTAGGCAATTTCATCCTTTTGTGCAAAATTTTTGTCAGTGCAATTTTTTGCATAACAAGTCTCTTATAGTATTCTTTGGGTTGTGCTATATAGCATGTGTTGGTCTTGCTTCATTTCTCCTCTTTTTGGGTAGTTTTCACATCTGGTTTAGGCACTCACCGTGGCTAACAACAACACAAATGTGTTCAAGATGTTTGCTACTCAGGATAAATTAGATGGGGATAATTGCCCAATGTGGGCTTACATGATGCAACATGTTCTTGTGTCAAAGGGCATTTGGAATATTGTGTAGGTCATTGATGTACGTCTAGATTCTATGGATATGGGCTCTATTGAGGATGTTGCAAGTTTTGGTGGCAGGATCCTCCATAACCATAGTGAGAAGAAAATGACCTAGTCCTCACTTGCAGATGAAATTGTCGAAAAGAGGGATGATCAGAAGCTCGAGTAATAACGCAGGCAAGGTTAAGCTCCCTCTTAATAATAGAACGAAAAGCATTAACAGCATTGTGATGGCAGCCAGGTGAATGCTTGAAAGCCCCAAGGAAACAACCAAGAAGGCTCTTAAGCTTGCTGTTGTGATAGGATTACACAAAATTGCTATGCCCCTTTGTGTCTCTGGCCATCGCTCGTGAAGAAGGAGACAGGGCTCTCTTCGAAACAAGGCCAGAGAGCCTCACAAGAGGTCTCCATTTCCTTGTAGGAGAGAGAGAAGAGGATAGACAGTGGAGGTCGGGGCCCGAATTGGCACTAGGTAGGGGCGAGGGCAGGGAGGGGGTGGGTAGGGGCGAGGGGCTTTGGTTAGGGGCGAGGGGAATGTAGGGGTGGGTAGGGGCGAGGGGAAGGGAGGGGGTGGGTAGGGGCGAGAGGGGGTGGGTAGGGGCGAGGGGAAGGGAGAGGGTGGGTAGGGGCGAGAGGGGAGGGGAGGGTAGGGGCGAGAGGGAGTGAGGGGGTGGGTAGGGGCGAGGGGAAGGGAGAGGGTGGGTAGGGGCGAGGGGGGAGGGGAGGGTAGGGGCGAGAGGGAGTGAGGGGGTGGGTAGGGGCGAGGGGAAGAGGAGGGTAGGGACGAGAGGGAGTGAGGGGGTGGGTAGGGGCAAGGGGAAGGGAGAGGGTGGGTAGGGGCGAGAGGGGAAGGTGAGGGGTTGTGCAAGGGAGGGTAGGGGCGAGAGGGTGAGGGGTAGGTAGGAAGGCTAGGGCGAGGGGTAGGTAGGTGGGAGGGGGAGGTCGAGGGCGAGGGAGTAGGTAGGAGGGCTAGGGCGAGGGGGTAGGTAGGTGGGAGGGGGAGGGCGAGGGCGAGGGGGTAGGTAGGAGGGCTAGGGTGAGGGGGTAGGTAGGGGGGTGAGGGCGAGGGCGAGGGCGAGGGTAAGAGGGGTGGGTAGGGGCGAGTAGGGGGAGGGCAAGGGCGAGTGGGTAGGTGAGGGGGATAGACAAGAGATCTCGACAATTTCATCTACTCAACAACAGAATGCAGGAACCGGAACCACCTTAAAGGTCTAAAGATTAAATCAATTGAAGATGGTTCTTTGAGAATTGGATTGGTGGTTGCTTGGTATGTAAAACATCTCACTGGTTTGTTTGATATATATGCATGAAGGAATATGTTTAGTGAAAACCTGGTTTCAAGTACATGTGCTGGTATTATCAGTTTAGTGCTAAATGGTTCTTCCAATGAATACATTGGGAAGATATGCTAAGCAGACTATTTTTGGATGAGTACTTTTGCTGGTATGCAGATATGACAACTCTTTTGGCTTCCTCCTGGGCTGGCATGGTTATACTCTAAATTCATTAGCTCCATTTTTGGTTTTGACCTAAGGCTCATTTGGGTTTTGACCTATGACAATTTATTGAGAATTGGATTGGTGGTTGCTTGATATGGTAAAACTTCTCAGTGGTTTGTTTGATAGCATGCTTGAAAGAATTTGTCAAGAAAACCTGCCTTCATGTTTATGTGATGGTCTGATCTATTTGGGCTAAGTAGGTTTGCCGAGGAATGCCTTGGGTTGATATGCTGAGTAGATTCTTTTTTGGTGAGTACTTTTTTATGGTATGATAATGTGAACACTCTGTTGGCTTCCTACTAGGCAGGCATGCGTGTTACACTATCTCCTTAGCCCATTTAGTCTCGACCTAAGGCTATCTTTACCTGGTATAAGGCACCACTACCATTTATGTTTCTGATATGGGATTGCTTTTGGTTTGTACTGATAACTTTCTAATTATCCTTCTTGTTTAGTAGGTATAGCTCAGCATAGGGTTGTCTTCACTGATGTTGTATACCTCAGCATAAGGTTGTCGATTCAGTTTGGCAGTTTGGCAGTTTGGCATGAGTTGGTTTTTCGAGAAATACCTTGGGCTATTTTGTAGAGAAGTTACATTTTGGATGTGTACTTTTTGTTGGTTTGTGGAAGTGAAAAGTCAGTTTGGCTTCCTCCTAGGCTGGCTAGAGTTCTACACTAGTCTCTTTTGCTCCAATTGGGCCTTGACCTAAGGCCCCCCTAACCTAGCATAAAGGAACATATACCAGTTATGTTGCTGATATGGGATTATTGTAGGTTTGTACTAATTACCTGGTGTATAGATGTCTAATTTGGCAATTATAGCTCAGCTTTTGGTTCTCTCGAGGAGGACTGATGCAGTATACCTTTTCATATGTGGTTGCATATGTTCTTGTTTACGGAGGTCTATTGAGATTATTCTAAATAATGACTCCTCGATACAATGGTATACATGGCTGGGTGGATAGGGTTATGGTTTCCTTGCAGGACTCTATAGAACTACCTTTTTTATATATATTACATCCTATTTCCGAAAGTAAAACGCCTGGTTTATTACATAAATCTAGTTATTTTGGATATGGATTGTATGTAGGGGAACATTGAAAAGATCTTTATGTTTGAAGGATTGCTTAGTCTCTTGGATTCCTTGGCTACAAGATGTAAGAGGGTGTCACTTTGATAGGACCAGACTAAGGGTTTTTGTTATTGCAAATTGGATTGATTGATTCACTATTGTCTCTGCATGTTACATCTTACCTTAGCTTGTTTGATTAGTACGTATAGCTTTTGATTTATGTGAATATTGGGTTCCTTGGATGCGTGTTGGAACCCAATCATTTACTGGCAAGTGGTGCTCAAGGTTATGGTAGAACCTGTCATGGTTTTCTTGTATACAGGAGTGTGTATATGAAAGATTCAATGCTAATAAAGCCAGAAATGATTTGTCTATTGTTATCAGGTTATACCAAGGTATAAGCTGACTGCTCAAATGAGTACTATAGTCGATCCTATCAAGAGGGCACAAATCTTGGCAAAGCTTAAAGCAGCTAGGGCAGATTATGTGGCCTCATTTGCGGCTAAGAACATGGAAAGTTCTAGGAAGAGGGCCTTTCTTATAAAGACCTTTAGCAAAATTTTCTTCTTATGCTATTCAGTGGCGGTTTGTAGGTAACTGGGGGATATTTCCACGTGAGAAATTTTTGGTGAGCGCTTTTTAGGAATCAGGTGAGCAGATTCCTAAAAAGATTCTCTCTTCCTCCTTGTCGACTCTTTTGTCTTTTTCATATCTCTATCTCTGTCAGAGAGAGAGAGAGAGAGAGAGAGAGAGAGAGAGAGAGAGAGAGAGAGAGAGAGAGAGAGAGAGAGAGAGAGAGAGGTATTACGGAGGTTGAGACATAGACAAAGATATGCGAGCTAAACAAATTGTTTCAAAAACAACAGAGACAAGGGTACTTAAAACAAGAACATCCATTAATAATAGAAAGTTACATTTTACTTCACTTGCATTACATAGGCAAGAAGCGTTCATCTTCTGGAAGGCCCGGTTTTAGGAGTAGATGTGTTGCCCTCGAGTGGCAAAAGAAGATTCACCATGTTCCCTAGTTGCTACATCATTTCCTCCTCATCATCCTCTGTGATGAGCCCAATCTTCTTCCAGCAAGAGAAAGTGAATTGTCCCTTCTCATTCAAGCTGAGTAAGGTCCGCATATTGAGTTCCGTGCAATAATGATAGAGGCAATACACATTGAGTGTTGCCTTTAGAGCCTCCCTAAACCAGTTGGCTCCATACAACACCTCTCCGTTGGGAATGGCTTCCATGGCATCCCACGCAGACTTGATTTTATTCTCAAGATCGTCGGACATCGTGAAAAGTAATAGAGGTGTGCTATGGAAGCTACTAGACGCTTTCACAAAAATAATTCAAGCAATGGTAATTTATAGCCATTGTGAAAATATTATATTACTTTATTCACGATTTGACAAATAAACAACCATTTCCCAAATTTGAAAAAAACTGCAAATCAATGTACCAAAATGTGGCCATCATAAGATAAATTAGAAACTGGTAGAGTTTTTCATTTTGTGAAGCATACAAACAAAAAGTGAGAAACGACAACTGCTATGCATCCATGCCTGGATGGGTCCGCGGCTTCGGCTCAGTACCCTGAAGATATCAGCATCTGCCATAATTGGTTGATGGATAAACACGTTCTCATTTTGTCTTAACCCTAGCACACGTAGATAAATAAAATACAAATGTTTACATGCAAGATATGGTTTTTGCTTTGACACCCATTCCATGAAGTCTGGACATGTGCATGATGGCTAGTTGCAAATACAAACTTGTACAGCCCAACATGACCATCTTCACTTTTGGTCTCTACTTTGAAGACCTCATTAACACCATCTGTTGCACATATCTCTTCTACGAACTTGGCTCTCAGCGCTAGTGCTAAACTGAACTTGCGAGCAGCGTCCTCAGAAATGGAAGTCCGTTACTGTACACACACACCATCTCGCACTGTGGCTCATGCACTGCCTTTAGGAGTGGATGTATCTTTTGACTTGAAAGGAGAGTTGGTCATATTTTGTGCAGGAACAATCGGAGTTACATTAGATATTCCTTCTTTCCTAAGCTCCACTTGATACCCCCGTTCATGCAATATTTTCACCTCATCCTCAGATAGGTTGGTGCCCACATGCACAGGCCAAGTGTGTGGTGGATGCTGAGGCTCAGCTCAATGTTCTGGTCTACTATATGGCAATGCAAGACATGATCCGGACAAAACCAAAACCACTGACGCACCACACCATTTGGATGCTTTCGATATCCTTCAAAAGATGGGTCCGGTATACCAAGGCTAAAACCTGCAATATTGCATCCACACCTTTGTCCTCCTCTTGGCGTGCCGCTATATGTGACTCTACTACCTTGTGGAGTTTGGCGTATGGCCCACATTGCTTCATTGACCTTGCACTCAACTACATACTTCCCACCCGAACCTATACTTCATTTTGGGGTTTGTGATATCCCTTCTTCTGCAAAGTTGATCTTACATGGTCTTCCACACTTCTTGCAATCTTTGGTGACCGAGTTGTACTCAGGCCTATGCGATGCATCATCTTCCACATTGATAACCTCATTTGGATTGCGGTTTTGCCTTGATGTCTCCTTATCTCCTGTCAATGGAGTTGGTTGTTTATACATTGGAGTGCCCTTAATAGCCTCATTCACTGCTCTTATCACTTGACTGGGACGTTTTTCATGGCGTTCTGCAAGCTTTTGTATTGATGGACCCTTCCCAATGTGTTTTCCATGGCTGTATGAAATGGCCTTTGTGCTCTGTAAGATGAATTTGCAAGGTCGGTTGTATATGCATCATATAATGAAATGCGTTTACAAAAACCCTCCCCTGCTAGCCAGCTGCCATGCTTGCTCTTCGCAAGGTTTATGCATGGAGTGTTTGGTCCATTAGAGCTACTTTCTATGCACGTCATAATGCCACCCCAATGTGCAATACCAATTTCCCACCAAGTAAGCCATGAATCCATGTATGGAATGTTACGGTCTATGCAATGACCGTTACGCCACCATTGGCATATCAGACGAGCCTCTACTGCTACAGCCTCTTTTGTTGGTTCTTGAATCCACTTCTCACACATTTCTTTGTGTGTGTGTTGAGAAGATTGCATTACATACTTCATTGTGTGTTGATTCAAGCTTTGCTTCCAATGGAAAAGACAAGAACGTTCTCGACCGCTCATTGTATTGGTCTTGCCACCACCATTGAAAACAAATTGAACTGCATTCCAATTTGCTTGAGCTTCATCCACCATGAAGCCAAAGAAATTAGCTCTGTCACACCCACATGATATCATTACATCATTGAGGCACTCCCAAAACAAACATTGTGTTTATATGTCTTCCTGTTTCATTTCACAAGTTGCAACAGTCAAAAGGTCTAGCATGCTGCAAACAAATTGTTAGAGAGAGAGTCAAAGGCAACCCACAAAGTTGTTAAGGTGCACCATGTACCTTGGATCATAGACATGACATGCCATAGTCACCCATTCGTTAACACGTCTGATGTGATCAAACTGGATTGACGCACATCGAAGATCGCCATCCCGATCTTGTCTCATTCGATTCACTAGGTCCACACCGGATGCTAGACCAATTGTGGACATTTTGAAGACATAACATTTCTCCCCCTCCGTACCTAGACCAGGAAACCGGCTTCCATGGAAAAAGCCATATATGTAGTCTTGCTTCAGCTGTAGGAGTGCATCAATGCTAAAAGATTCTTTGTCAACGCCTCTTTGTAAACTAAATACTGATCTTCAAAACCTAACAATGTTCAAAGTGTTTCGAACAAAAATAATTTAGCATAGAATTTTGCATCGAAATAAGAATCTAGGAAATGCTCATACCAATTATCTTGCACCAATGGCCCCAACTCCTTAGCGATTGAAAATAGCTATTGCTCGCCTAAAATTCCTTCATTGGTGTTGTTGCAAAGAAGTGTCTTACTTATAATTTCTTTTGCCAAACACATTGGAACCTTCCTGGTTCCTGCATATGGGTCAACAAACAAAATCCTTTGCACCATCACCTTGGTGTTGTCTGTTAGTGTTTTGGATGTGCCGCTACGCACATTGTGTCTATGTGTGCCACGAAGAATCATGACTCTAGTGGCAGTCTGATCGGAAGGCATGACATAATATACTACACAATCACATGTTGCAATACAGAAAGAAATTTCCTTACAAAAGTGGCATGTAAGCTCTTATCTCCAATCTCACAATATTGTCCGGGTGCAGTTGCCTTTTGTATGTACCCGTTAAAATGACTTGTATTGGGATTATGATAATCAACCAAGCGGGCACATTGTTCATTCATGTACTTGAGAGATCCTATGCAATGACTAAGACGCACTACACCTGGAAAAACTATATTGGACGTTTGTGGCTTCGACCACAAATGAGGATCATACTTATGCTCCATTGCATCCATATCGTGCAACTTTCCCATAGTAGGTGGAAATTCTAAAACATATCACCATTGTAAGACCTTGGAATCTCTGTAACTTGTTCCACTTGTTGTATTTGCATTAAAAGCTTTGTCAATGTGCCCTTCTTTTCGGCCTGTAGGATTTTTTGTCTTGTACTCCTTTTGAAGCTATTTGGGAGCAAAAATCGAGGTGGGGTGCATAGATCTATTAACTCCTTTTGAGCGAGTTGCACCTCTGACGGACTATCCACAATGGCAATGGGAGTCGTGCTAGGTGAGCCTGCATATTGTGTTTGATGGAATACGTTGACTTCTATTTACGTGAAAGCTGTTCATCCAATGCATAGATGAATTCACCCAAATTGTTGAGCGTCCTTTCAAGAGGCAAATTCATTTCAATATCACCAACTTCGATGACTGAATCTAAAGTTGTAAATTGCATTGGAGAAATTAATTCTAAAAGAAATGATTCAGATATTATAAATTTACCATTGTAAAAAAGATAAGAAAGCTCTTTACCAAGGAAAAATAAAGAGCAAGCCATAATAATAAGCTAAACAAATAATTAAGCACAAGATCACATGATATAAACTAACAAATTGTTTATATACTCATGTTTAATAATATAGCCGTTATAAATTTAAATTTAATAATATTTTATTATTTTAATAAACTTATTTAAAAAATATACAAAATATTTAGTAAAAAAAATATTTGTGTGTGACTATGTGAGCACGTGAATGCTAGTCTAATGCAATGCATAAAAGGAAAAATTCCATCTGAATAATTCTTTAAAAATTTTCTTTTGAACGTTTGTGTGTAGGGGGGATGTGTGAGCGGTCGAGTGTGCTGGCGACCGTGGGGGGGGCCGAGTGTGTTGGTGGGGGGTGCAAGAACTGCTGTTGGTCGAGGGGAGCGGGGGGGGGGGTGTATGCGGGCGCCCCCCCCCCCACCAGCACACGGGCTCAATGTATGCGGACGGCCAGTGAGGGGGGGGAACGTGTGTGTACGGGCGGCCATGCGTCCCTAGCCAACGCGTCAAAGTTGGACATGGGTAGCCACATGTCCCCACGAGGAGGCGTGTGTCCGCCCCTGGCCAACGCGTGGCCAGTGTGGAGGTCCACACACACGCGCGTGCTGGCAACACACACACGCTCGCCAGCGTGCGTGTGTGTGTTGCCAGCGGTAGTCCATGTGGCCACAGAGCAGCCATGCAGGCCGCCTCGTGGCCACGTGGATTTTCCACGTGTATCGTCATCAACCGATGGTACAAGTGGAATGCCACATGGCCACGCGAACTGCCACATAGACAATGTGCAGGCCATGTGTACCGCCGTTGGGAGACAGTACACGTGGCATGCCAAGTGATGTCTTACTAGGCATCACGTGGCGTGCCACATGTACTATCACCGAACGGCGGTACACGTGGCACGCCATGTGGATTGCGCGCTGTCTATGTGGCAGTCCGCGTGGCCACATGGCATGCCACGTGTACCATCGACTGCCGATCGTACACGTGGATACCCACGTGGCCAAGAGGCGGCCCGCATGGCCGCTCCGTGGCCATGTGGACTGCCACTGGCAACACACACACGCACGTGCTAGCGTGCGCATGTGTGTGTCACACACACACATACGCGTGCGCTAGCGAGTGCATGTGTGTTCACACACACGCGCTGGCGTGTGTGTGTACACACACACATGCGTGTTGGTGTGTGTGTGTGTGTGTGTGCATGTTGTCCACACACACGCACGCGCACACACACAAATACGTGTGCACACACACGTGCACACACACACGCGTGCATCTATCACACACGCACACACCCTCACCCACCTCTCTCATACACACACACACATTTCAATTAAAATAGAACAAGAAATCAATCCAAAAATAATGGTGCCGTGGATGAGGTTTATGTTACTACGTCGCAAGAAGTCCCTCCTCGATGCACTCAAGAGAGTGAACAATCTCAAGCCTTAAGTTCTCTAGGTGCATCGTGACTGGTGTGGATGGAACAACACAATCAAGTGGAGGATTGCGTCATCGTGTGGAAACTGCTACCACAACTGCAAAAATTTCTGGAAAGAGCGCGTCTGGCAACAGAAAGGGCTTTGAATTTTAGGGGTCCAAACAAATCAAAGTGGCTAAAATTGCCAATGGCTGTCCTTGTGCAATTCATTTGGAAGGTATGCTTGAAACCAATGTTAAATGAGAATATGTTTTGATTGAGAAATCTTATTATGTTTATTTTGATTGTGTCCTTGGCAAATGATAGGAAGAGTTCGATGTTATGTATAGTAGTAAAACAGAAGGGCTGCCACCAAAAGGGAGTTTTGACTACGAGTTGGCCCCTGATGCATACGAGCTAAGCATCAATCTAGTGCTATCTCAAACGGAGAAATATTTCACGTGCAAAGGGCTTGAGATAGCAACCATTGCAAATCCAGAGAATGCCAATGATTTTTTCCAAAAATGTATATCATTTATAGGTTGGGGTGAGAAGAACACCAAAATGACACCCTCGAGAGTGGTAGAGGTTGCGCGTGCATGCATTAGCCCAAAATCATTCAATATCTTTCTCTTTTGATTATGTTGGAATAAAAAATAAGTCTCACTTTTCCTTTGCTAGAAAGTGCCGCTTAATTGATTTGCTCCAAGGTGGTGATGCATCCTTGAAAGAGAATGGCATAGGGTTGACGGAGAAGGCATGGATCCAGTGGCTTCGATATCACGTGTATTGGTAGCAATTGGAAAGGTTAGATCAAGTGATTATGTCCGCGAATAAATTTGTTGATAATCTAACTTGTGACCTATTATTTGCTGCAAGAGAGTGCTTGAGATGGCCAAGAAAATGGAGGGCAAGAATCAGCATGTTGCTATCCAACATGAGAAGGCTGAACAGAGGCATGGTTGCACACTTGCACACACATTATAGACATACAGAAAAAACCACTTTGACAAAGTCTTCAAGAAGTGGAGTGCACGGATCAAGTCCACACAAGATCCCGAAGAGCAACCCCATTTTGCTTGCACTGCACGATGCATGTTGTACAGGTTTGACATCTTTGATTGACACATTAAGAATGTAGTAGGATACACTAATCTTGTTCTTGGTGGCTCAAAACATTGTGGTCTCTCTTCTAGATGGTGGAGAGATGCTCTTGTCTTCCCCATTCCCGAGCACCCCAGTGATGCATGGTGCAGGTCGGAGAGAGAGGAGACGGGCTTATATCCTGATGCGTGGATAGACGACTTGCGGCCAAAGGGAGTGTGGCTCAAGTATCCTTGGTGGCCGGATTACCTGGACAAGGAGTACCCACCCAAAGAGGAAGCGCTATACATAGGTATCATACTTTGAAGATTTTACCTTTGCCATGCAATATGACATGGGCACAATAACTGTTCTTTTTTAAAAGCGGAGCACCAAACACAACAAAGGAGTACCCACCCAAAGAGGAAGCGCTATACATAGGTATCATACTTTGAAGATTTTACCTTTGCCATGCAATACGACATGGGCACAATAACTGTTCTTTTTTAATTAATAGCGGAGCATACTGCTTCACGAAAGAAAGCCGTTGTGATAGAGGATGCACTATCTCCAAACACAACAAAGAAACCGGACAAAAAGAAACATGCCTCAAAGAAAGACCCAAAGATTGGCTCCACATCACCCCACAAGCACCATTGGCTGACCGACAACGTGGGAAGAGAAAGAAGAGAGATGTTGCTAGCAGTGATAGTGAGAGCGAGCATGTGGCTGAGGAGTATTATATAGAAGTTAGCGATAGTTCTCATAGCCTTGGTGATATGAGCCACAGTGTATCAACACTTTGCTTCACTCCAAGACCAGTAGGGGGCATCCAGGATTCCCCTCCATGTTCACCATCACATGGCAAGGCTGCAAAGGACTTATCAGACATGGCCAGAGTGGTTGGAGAAAACCGTGAAAATGGTTAATGTTGTGTTGTTCTCTTTAGCAATGCTTGAAAGATATATTTGATCTTATGTTGAGCATACAAATATGCATGTAGAGCCACGTCACCTTGTAGTGCATGCTAGTGTCAAGTGCTTGGAAAAAGCTATTCCAAATGTGTTGTGCAATGACAGGTAAGCCACGCTAATTTACCTGCATAGTTATGTCCACAATTTTAGTGCTAACAAAGATTGCATGTAGTTCTATGCAGTCATTACGTAGATTCTTGGGCTCTCTAGCAAAAATAGGGCAGATGAACCCCAGCTTGAGATTGGGTGGCATACGTTTGATGTACATGGCCTTTCCCTTACACACTTGGCCACATGCAGCTAGCACAGGTGGGGTTCCTTTATGGAACCAATGGGATAGTGAGCTTGTGGCTGCTGCATTCCTTCTAGCAATCGAGTTTCTTTTGGTTGATGGCATGGTTGTGGCGACATGTCGTGCAAAACATCTGTCCATTGTCACTTTGAAGGTAGAGAGAGCTCATTTCCAGTTGTTGAGGATATTGTACATACGGCTATGGGAGTCTAGTTGCACGACTATTTGGGACTATGCAGAGGGGGTATGTTATTTTTTGTTTTGATATTGAATAGTATCTTTGATGTTCACATTTCAAAATATCAACATTTTACTGTTATTCGTAGGTTGGTACTTTGTTGCTAGTCATTTTTCACCCCCTAGAACCGGTGGGTGTCGGCTTCCGAGATATGATCGAGCGGATGGAGGGATTGCAACAAATGTACGTGGCTTCTCTGCAGATGACGACATGTTGTGGGAGAAGCTACCAGGTACAGATTCCACACAGTGGATGCTTGATCGTATGGGCAGGCCTTCTCGTAGAGCTGTTGAGAGGAGTCCAGCGTTTGCCAAGTGCTAGAAACTTATTGGATGTTTTTTCTTCATGTTCCTATAGAATTAGAGGTGTAACAAATCTAAAGATTTTTGTTGTTTTGTAGATGGCTACTAGGTACCTTCACAAACATGGGAGATGCTGTGTTCGATTGTTTTGCAGGAGTGTGGACATTGGCAACGCAATGTTTACTACTACGCATGCATTGCATCAGTTGTGAGAAGGATTGGTCAATTTTTAGTGCTTGTCTAGAGCCAGCTCAGCGCCTACCTTCCGATTTAAAATCAACATTGAAGTTTCGTAGGAGTGACAGAGCTTAGGTAACTGAGCATCCGAAGCAATTGACAAAGCAACTTTGTCCGCTGGAGCCACCTTTGCCGACACCACTCAGCAGTCACGGCGGGGTAGTAGCAGCTCCACATATTACTTTCACGGCCCCAGTTTTGGCATGGCGTGCAACTGGACCATCTCCCAGTGCATTCATTGCCTCCACATCTGAGGCCCCGCCCGGAGTTGATCCATTGCCTCTTTCACTACCTACAGCCCCCCCCCCCCCCCCCCCCCCCCCCCCCCCCACATATGGTTCGTACCCTCTGCCATTTGGAGGAGTTTTCGCACCATTTGGTGCACTACCCCCGTTGGCACGACCTTTGTTTCCTCCCACAACATATGGCCCCCCACCGCCCTTCTTTCATCCACCTCACCCATGATGTATCCCCCCCCATTATGTATTTACTTTTGATGCAATGGAACACATAGATTTGGGGTTGGCTATATGAAATAGAGCATAATTGTGTGTAAGGAACTTCTGTTTGTCTTATCAATAGTGTATTGAATGCATCCGTGGTGGTTTTTGTTTGAATGTAAGTTGGCCGTGAACCTACAATCAAATTTTAGTTGAAAAGAAAGAGAGAGAGAGAGAGAGAGAGAGAGAGAGAGAGAGAGAGAGAGAGAGAGAGAGAGATGGGTAGATTATTCCTTCTTTTGGGAATCCGCTCGCCGATTCTTTAAAAGCGCTCGCCAAAAATTGCTCGCCCAAAATTGCACCCTAGGTAACTATGCTTAAATATGCTGATGAAATTATGTTGCTAAATATGTAATTGGCTACCAAATTCAAATGAAATTTCTCTTTCAATGATAGTTTACTTGCACAAAAAGGTTGTACCTCTGTGACATGGATAACAACTAGGATGCCCGTGCATCACCTGCCCGCTTACAGAGCCAATGCTAACAAAATGTTGTGTTATTTCTATAGGTGCAGGTGAGGGCTACTCTCTTTGGTTCAGATTTTTGGTTGCTTTAGTGTTTGCAAGATTAGCTGATGGTTTGAAATTTGTGAAGGAATTTCTACCTTTTGGGATGGTGACTTGTACCAACTTGATGATATTCACTTGTACAAAATCATGCTATCTAAGTTTCTTTTGTACAATAAACCTTGTATTTATTTGGGTACCTTGTTCTTTGGACATGTATATGTTTGTATGTGGGTAATATAAGTAATTAAATAACACACACACACACACACTTTGTTACTTGCTTTTGAGTTTTCAGCATATTAGAAAATACTTTACTAAATCCTAACGTTGTCACCCTAGGTAGATAGCTACACTGTAAAACCTACAACTTTTTAAAGATACACTAAGTTTAAATCTAGCATGGGATGGAACCCTTATAGGCTAATAATTTCCACTTAAGCATTAGCTAGCAAGTAAAAAACGTGGGTCTCTCTACTGAGCCTCACCTACCCTGCCGTGAGGCGCTATGGTAAATTTGCTCCACTGAGCTAGACCACTACTGAGGCGGCTGCATATTGTCAATTCCCTAGAAGGGGCATGCTATATAGTACTTGGGAAAATTCTGTGCACGTCAGGAGTAATGGTGGTCTCCCCTCCTCTATCTAAAGAGGTGAGGGCACTTTCTGCTCCTCACTTAGCTTTGGGTGTGTTTTTACTTGAGAGTTAGGAGTGTGTTTTGATTTTGTTACTCTTCACTGCTACACCAAACATGGAGCTTGTAGTTCAACCAACCCATGCTTGTCACTGTTTACTGAACTTGGTTTTCTTTCTTGTTTAAATTGAAAACGTAACCAAGCTATGGTATCTTTATCACCTTTACTGAATGCCTGTAAGGCCCATTGAATGGGTTTGCTTTACATGACAGTACATAAGGATGAATGGTTTTTTTTTAAAGAAAAGCTTGGACCCCTCTACAAGGTTTTGGTTTTTCAGTAAAAGCTTCATAATTATATGGTTTGAATGAAGGTGACCCTTAAAATTTGGGGTTCGGCATAATAAATATGGCTGCTTTACACAATAAAATTATGATGCGATGTTACTCTGCATTAAGTGGTTCATTGATTTTTTTGAATAGGATGTATACATATATGTTTAAGGTGCTTGGCTTGGCAAATCCTGGTGATAAGTAACCTGACGGTGCATACTATTCATCAAAAAGTTTTGGGATGCAGGGTATACCCTTGGTGTGTACTAATTTTTTGAGTGAGAACTGTCACTTAAGCATGGCATCTTGACCACTATTGCTTTAAGCCTGGTAAAGCCCACATTTTTGGGTTGGCTAAGTATATATAAAGTGGTTTTTCTTGCGCACTGATGTTGGAGAGAAGTGTATGTTAACCGTCATTTGGCTTGACAATGTAAAACTCTGATGGTAAGTAATGGTACATAGTGGAGCTTTGGGAAGGGGGGTATACCCCGGATGTATATTGGTTCTTACACTTGGTACTGTCGCTTAAAACTTGGCATCTGATGACTGTCACTTAAAAACACCTGGTAAATCCCACCGTTTGGGTTGACTTAGTGAATATTGGGGTCTTTTTTGCCCATGTGCACACTGATGTTGCATGTTTTTATAAATGTTGGGGACTTTGGGGGAATATGGACAGGTTACATACCATTGTTGAACCTTTTGATATTAGTTGTTCAGACGAGATGATGCAATACACTATTTGCATTAACATGGTCAGGTACAAAAAATCAGTATAAACATTTACCTTTTTTTTGGTTTGACAGTTGGATGGGCTAGATTACCGTAAAGGTTCTCTGCCACTTGGCTTGCTAAGAGATTGTGACTTATAAAGTTGGGAAGGATTGGATTCCATATAAACATAAATGATATCAGCTCTAAATAAACAAAAACAAGTTTAAACTCATAATGGTATTTTTTAGGCTTCTTTACGGCTTCATGTGATGGAGCCTCATTAATTTGGTGGATAAAAACTCAAAAAGTTGGTTTAAAAAAGAAAGGGGGGGGGGGGGGGGGGGGGAGCATGCCACTTGAAGTAGAAGGGGTTATGGCCTTCTAATAAGAATAAAATACTAAATAAACTGTGGGGATAATAAAACATTTTATTAGAACAACAACATAATACTTTGGACTAAGCCTGTAAGTTTAAAAATAGTTATGAGGTGGACATGAATAACAACTGTTATAGTCCATTGATACCTGTAAAACACATCCAAGGCTAACATATCTGTTGTCTTGTTTGGATGGATGCAAGTAAGGACTCTATCTTATCTTGGAAGTTTTTTTTGGCTTAAAGCAGGTATCCACACATGATTACACATACACCTACTGTAGGGGAAGTACTTCTAATATCTGTATATTGAAATGGGGCTTCATTCTTATAAGAATTGTACAAAAATAATTCTAAGACTGAGTTGTTTTTGTACTTATCATTTCCCTTTCTCTGGAGCCAGATGCCTTTTGAATGTAAAAGTTCAATTATGTGTTATTATTTATGTTAAAATAGCTACACACACGTCCTAAACATAAGGTTTTTCCATTCTTATGGGGAAATTGGGATGCTGGCTTTAGAAACTAGTTTTGAAACTTAGTTTTTAGCTGGACCCACAGTCTGTAATCCCTTGACTGGTTGGTTGGTGTTAGGTGGTCCTTCATAGACTAATTTTCTAGTTTCCTGCTCATGGATATCATACTCTTTGACTTTTTCCGTTTAAGGATTTGCAGGCCCAATCTACAAGACTAATCATATTTATATATTTCCTTTTAGGAGCACAAACACTTTAGAATGACAGCCCACATGAAAGTAAATTATAACCTAGAGAATCATACAAGGATTCTAGAGAAGATTAAGTTTTACCTAAAAGACCATACTCCAAAAAAGGCCATAGCAGTTAGAACTCGACCCTTCCTGGTGGCTAGAAAAACCAAAACTTGTGTTACTTACTACAAAAAGTAGTCATAGCCTCACTAACTCTTTTGTATATTGCAGTCCCTTGCTCTCTTGCAAGGCTGGGAATTACCCTCTGAACCCCTTTCTATGGCAACATCTCTTGTCCTCAGATGTATTAGCATCTTGGATGCTTCCCAACTAATATATGATTTGGCTCTTACCTCAGACAAAAAGATATCTATTTTGCACATGTTATCTTTCAATGATTGGGTCAAAGTTTTGGCTACCTTAGACAAGGATTCCAAAGATGGTGTTTGTTTGAGGACAGATCAAACGGGCGCCCAATTGGTCAGACATGTAGCCGGACACCACATTTGTACTGTATTAGTTTTCCGAGCTAGTGTAGTAATACTCTGTGTAAATCCTAATTCCAGAGTAGCAATCAATCCCCTTAGTTGTAATGTTGTAATGATATTTGTAAAGGTCCGTGTGAACCGGCCACTGGCCATTTAGAATGCCCTAGGTATAAAGGTCAATAATTGTAATGTGAACAAAGGCTTATCTTTAGAAGAAGAAGGGAGCTCAAAAAACGTACGCTCAAGCTACGAGCTGCTCCAATTTGTAATCGACGCAAATAATGAATGGGTAATCAATTTTTAAATCCGAAAGTTGCATTGTGTTCCTCTCTCTTTGCTCTTTAATTTAAGTGTAAGCATTGTCAGTTTTGTTGTGGTTCACGACTATGCGTCTGTGAGCTATAATTGCATATTTGAGTGCTTAAATCGCTGTTTTTAGTCGTTTTGACCATAAGAGAGTGTTCTTAGACCATAGGACGACAATTCTGAATAGTTCTATTGCAGTTTTTAGGACCTTTTTTTTATGATGGATCATGATTTTGGTACCTTGTTAGATTGCAACCAGACTTGCTAGGATAGTGTCCCTAGGTGTCCTAGACCTCCTCTTAAAGTTTCGTTGCATTTTGAGTCTGTTCGAGTGCCAAAAGGGCGTGATGACTTAGAGCTGTGAGAAAGGACATAGGTAGATTTCCTTGATCATTGAGTGTTGGTTTGCTTGTTGAGCTAGTGTATTTGCTTGTTAAGGTTCACTTCGTCTCATAGAGTCTCTGTGCCCGATCCGAGTCACTTTCCCTGAGTATTGACATTATGTTAGTGCCAGAAAGCTATGCTGCAAATGTTCGTCGCGACGACTCGCTAACATTGGTGCCGTTGCCGGGGATATGATCCTTAGATGGTGAGTGACCTAGTGCGTTTTTAGAGCGTTCTTTTTCTAAGATTTGTCTCTCCATTCCATTTACACCTTAGTAGTGAATCAGCTAGACATGGGGTTTAGTGCTTGATAGAGTCTAGAAGTCGAGGACTTGCTAGATCTATTCTTGAGAAGTAAAGAGGGTTGTGAGTGAGATAGCCAAAAGCATTTCATTCTTCGATTTTCTCTATGCTTTCAGAGTGTTGTACCGTTTTCCGTTACGACTTTATTTTTTACCGTTTTGTTTGTTTTTGTTTCATGTTTCATTTCAGTACTTAGGAGTAGGGTAACTAGAAACTACCACCATCAAAATTAGGCTAAACGATTGAGGGTAAAAAGAGTGAAAACCATATTTTGGCCAAAATGACCATAACTCTGAAATTCTAAAAATTTTATGGTAGAGACCTCAAAAGTGATCCAAATTCAAAAATTTGTGGATTAAGGACATCAACATACTCTCTAGAATCAATCTGGAAAGTTTGGCAAGAATCTGTGGAGGTACATGGATCACAATCCATGTACCCCAAAAAACTATTTTTGGTGAAAAGTGACCAGTTACAGTGTACATCATTGGGAAACTGCTCTGATCAAGTTTGCTTGAAAGAAAAAAAAATCAAAAATCACATCAAAATTGACTTTTAGGGCAAAAACAGCAAAGCGGGCATTGCAGAAACAAAATTGAGCAAAGCTTGAGATTTTGGGATCCAAATTCAAAAAGGGGTGAGATTTAGCTTCTGCAGGGCATAAAGAACCAACATAACAAAATTCATGAAAAAATGCTGCCAAACATGGATCGCGATCCATGTATCTTTTTGGCATTTGGGGCTAATATTTGACAAGTATATTCCTGATATCATTTGGAACAACTTTGCCAAAAGGGACCATGTCAAAAAATTGAAAAAAGTTGGTGAAAATAGCCAAATACAGAAACTAGTCAAAAACCACAGGGCAGACAGAAAAACTCACTTTTGTTAGGAAAAAGTTGGCCAAATTCAAAAAGATTTGGGGAAGAGTATCATCATAACATGGACTACAAGCTGACCAAGTTTCATGTCAAAATGTGGTCAAACATGGATCGCGATCCATGTACCTCATGAAAAAATTTTGAACATTTTTTTGGCTGAGATTTGAGTAGTGGATAGTTGACACATAGACAAACAATTTTTTCAAAAGAACCAAATGCAAAAAAGTTGTAAAAAGTGGTCAAAAGACCCAAAAAACGAGCATTGTCAAAACTACCACAATAGACTGTAGAAGTCAGTTTTGGTTGGGCAAAACTGATCCAAATCCAGAAATTTTTGTGGAGCAAGCTACAAACATCACAAGCTATTAGCAGACCAAACTTTCAGATCCAAAAGTGGTGGAACATGGATCGCGATCCATGTACCTCTGAGAAATTTTTGGACAGGAACTTTTCTAGCCTATAGCAGAGACCATTGTGAACAAAAGTCTCCAAAGAAATTTTGTCAAAAAGTTCAAAAAGTGGGTGAAAAGAGCCAAAAATTGTTCAAGTGAAAACCCTAAAACAGACTTGTGAATTGACTTTTGCTTGGCCAGGAAAAGTCCAAATCACATAAAAACCATATAGCAGGGATCAAAAGACCAAGGGAAAGCTTTGTGCCAAGTTTCATTATCATCTGACACATAGGTACATGGATCGTAATCCATGTTCCTTTGCCACAGACTGATACCAAACTTGCACCATAGCTAGAGGACATCACCAGGAGTCTAGTGGTCTTTTCAAAAGTGAATTTGGATACCAAAAACCAAACCAAAAGTCCAGAACTGCCAAGTACGCTATGCAAGTGCTAGAACTGACCTAACTTTCAATCCAGAGGTCCATTTTCAAAAAATTTGATACCATAGGACCTACTAGTCATGTTGATTCTAATGATACCAAGAGAAATCAATTTGGCTCCAAACATGGATCGCGATCCATGTACCCATAGTGGCAGCTTGAGTTGAAACTTTCTAGATCAGTAGGGCATACACAAGGAAACATATCAAATTTGGGTCAAAAGGAAGCAAAACAAGTGACAAACTAAAAACCGTTGTGCAAGCCATTTGACCTCTCAAACCAGTCCAAATCCAAAAAGATTTGAAATTTAGCTTGTGGACATAGAGTGCAATAAGATGCCAAGAGATCAAGTCCAGATGTGGTTGAACATGGATCGCGAAACATGTACCTCAACCTCAAAATTTGCTGAAAATTGGTATATAGCTTGCATATGACCTTGTCTACACATAGTCAAAATCTGGGAAAATTTGGATAAATTTTTTTTGACAAGAACATGGATCGCGATCCATATACCTCTCAGCATAGTGGGGGTATCTGACTTGGTGATCTTGTAAACATACTTGAGAACATCCCAAATCTCCAGTTTGAGCTAAAAATACCTTCTGGAGACCAAGATACAAGCCAAAGTTCCAGTTTTTTGGTCCTAAGACTGTTTTGAGTGTTGTTTCAAGTGCAATTCACCAAAAGTGCTCTAACTTTTGATAGACAACTCCAAATTGAGTCAGGTATAGCTAGGAAGAAAGCTTGCGGGCAATAGCACACACCTAGATTTTACTAGTTTTAGAGTTGAATTTTACTAGGTTTCCTAAATCCAAACTTTTAGGGTACCCCAAAACCAGTTTCCAGAGACCAAAAAGTCAAAAATTCCTAACTTTTGAGAGACCTAATCAAGGGCAAAAGGGGATAGGTTGCACTAAGCCAAAGTGGGATTGTCAAGGACTATCTTGAGACTTTTGAGTAAGACTTAACCATGACAAATCATCCACCACCAGGGTTCTCTACTCCACTCGGAGACATGAAAAACGCAAGAAATGCTGCAATGCCTTCAACAGAGGGATTGAGAGAATACCTAGAGGAGAGGCATCCTCTAATGGACAAACCAAACGTGAGATTCATCAAAACCAATGAATGCATGAGAGTGCTTACAGATTACGCTCATGAGGGCTTATATAGATTCACAAACAAAGATCCATACATCTTTTACAGGTGTGTAGAGCCCAATGCTAGAGAGTTGACCACCCATAAGAACCTCTATGCATTCACATATACAGATGCCCATGGAGTGCAAGTTTTGATGGTAGATAAGTATGAACGTGAGTACAAACTTGTTCATCCCATTGACCTTGAGAGATATACATACAAGGGTACTCTAATCTCTACTTACTTTCAGACAAAAACGATGCCAGAGTACACATCAGAGAGGATTCCACCAGGATTCTCTCCAAGATGAGAGGAGAGAGTGAGAGACATTTTCCAAGAGACCATGAATTGGTTAGACTGGTGACTGAACCACAACGATTAAGACCATATCAAGTGGCTCAATGTGTCAAGACAAAGTACAGTGGGTAAGGGGATCCATATGCTCATGTCTCACTCTTCAAACAAGTGTTGAGAGCTGGTACAGTGGGTCAAGGGATCCATATGCTCATGTCTCACTCTTCAAACAAGTGTTGAGAGCTAAAAAAATTGCGGATTTTCATACTCAATATGAGGGATTTGGGTTAACATTAGAAGAAACAGCCTTGAATTGGTTCCAACCACTAAATAGAGATGATTTTCCAAACATAGCACAACTCTTATAAGAGTTTGTAGGGGAATTCTCAAAAAGGGGAATCAAACATAACACAGTGTCCCAAATGTACGCTTTCAAACAAAAATCAAATGAAAGAGTGAAGGAATCTTTGCTTCGCTTCAAACAATACATTGATAGATGTCCTGCGAGAGAGTTACCGCAAGATGAGAGATTGTCAATTCTCTTCATAGAGGGCTTGAGGAATGAAACTCTCAAAAAAGAACTAAATTTGAAAGGATGCACAACGTTAAACCAAGTCACTAGAGAAGCTCTATATCTAGTTGACAATTGCAAGGCCTACGGAGAGGTGACTGAAGATACAGACAACACGACTAGTAGTGCCTCATCTCCAAAGAGCGAATCAACAACAAAGAGAGATGTTCAAACTCCTTGGGAACCAATCATTGACCAAGTGGTCAAGGGGGTGATTAGAAGAATAAACCAAGGCTACAAGAAAAACCTAGATGTACGAGAGCCTCAATTGAGGATATGTAATACTTGTGGAGGGGATCATCCCACTCCATGGTGGAATACTCAACCAAAGCCACAATGTGTGCTAGGGCAACAACCACCTATTTTGAATGATGGTAGAGTAGTAGTCAACTACACTCAGCCAACGTATGTGCCACAACCCACGAGAAACCAATACTTCATGGATGCAAATATGATCATGTTCATAGCTAATCAGGAGTGTGATTCGAAGAACATTCTCACCAGGCTAGAACAACCATTGGCTGGATCACCAGCTATGAAACAAGAAGGTCCATGCTATGAGTGTGGAGGTGATCATTGGGCACAAAGTTGTCCAAACAAGGGTCCACAAATTGAAATTTTTGTATTCTTGTGAACGTTGTGGTATAGACCATCTATGCCAACATTGTGCTAAAAGTCTAGACTACAAAGGGAAAGCAACAATGAACGTTGTAGGCATAATTCCTTCTTCAAGCGGATCCGAGGTAGAACCCGCCATTCCTTTAAACGTGATGACTCGTGCTCAAGCTCAAGAAGCTGCAAAAAACGCAATTGTTGAGGAGGAGCCCACATTGCCTGTTCAAACAGAATTTGAGAACAAATCGGTGAGAACCTTTGGAAGAAGATCATGGAAAGGCAGACGAGACAAAATGAAATTGAAGAGACTGAAGGAGAAAGCTGCTTTAGAAACTAAATTGAATCAAACAAGAGAGCAACTTAGACAAGAGCAAGAAAGGAGCAAAAACGCGAAGGGAACTAAAGAGTCAAAGACTAACTCGGGAGGTTCAGTCTTAGTGGAAAAAGTCTTTGAGCCTTTAGATGCAATTTTGAAGGCCTATGAAGCTAGGCTAAAACCCAACCAAACCCAAGAAAAATCTGGTAAGAATTTGGAAATGCATCGAGACCTTGGTTGCATTATACGTGAAATGCTAAACATATTATACACATTTAATGGGTGTATAATATGTTTGACAAAATAAAACAATTAAACTATACGGGGACACGTCATCAAAATTGGTCCACCAAATTATTTCTTTACACTTTGATCGAAGTATTCTTTGAACAAAATTTCTATGATTAAAGCAATTCTTTGATTGAATAATACTTTGATCAAATGATTATTAGTATATAGCACGCCATCGATGCTCTCCCAAAACCATTTGACACAAATAGATATCATTTTTTTGAAAAAGCAATCCTCTCTATCTTTCAATTAGAAATTTGAAAAAATAAAAGAGCAAGAAAATAAAGATATAGGTTACTTTTAAATTTAGTTGTTAATTATATATTTAAATTTTGTTTATTATAATTTGTAATAGAATTTATCTTTTGTTTTTATTTTTTTAATAAAATAATTTTTGAATAATTTAAAAATTAGAATTTTGCTCATTTTGTGTTTGAGTTTTCTCACACCTTAAGAGGAGAAGATTAGGATTTTAAGCCGACGTCTATCATTGTGTTAGAGTATATACTCACACTTGAAATGGATACATATCATAAATATAGATTATTTGCCTTTGTGCTAGAGTAGACGTGTTTGCTCATTCTAGAGATAATCATACTAGAGTAGACGTGTTTGCTCATACTAGGGTAGACGTGTTTGCTCATACTAGAGATAATCATTTGTTTCACCTTTATTTTGAATGTTAATGCAAAAGATAAAACTAATACTTTTAAGGTAAAAATTATAGACTTTAGAGTTTTCTCTTGAGAGACTAGAAACCTTACTGGAGTATGTACTGCATAGGATATAAATTAATGTTTATGATATTTATTTACTTAGATTTAGACTATAGGATTATACGATCGATTATACCTCTTATTTGGTAGTATTTGGAAAAACAATGTATAATACCAAACAGTAGTTATAATTTTCATAATACGGTTGTATAAAGGCAACCCAAATTGAGAACAATCTACACAAGTGAATTTTTTAAATGACTTCACTTGCAAACATGAGTTGCTCATGATCACTCTTATATCTAGATCTCTCTCTCTCTCTCTCTCTCTCTCTCTCTCTCTCTCTCTCTTACATATTAGGAGAGAGAGAGAGAGAGAGAGATCTAGATATAAGAGTGATCATAAGGGTATAAGCCTTTTAGATCTCTCTCTCTCTCTCTCTCTCTCTCTCTCTCTCTCTCTCTCTTATATATATAGAAGAGAGAGAGAGAGAGAGAGATCTATATATATGTGTATGTGTGTGTGTATGTATAGAGATAGAGAGTATATATGTATATATATGAATATACATATATAGAGAGAGAGTATATATATATACAAATACAAAAAAAAATATAGATTATTGTGTGTGTGTGTGTGTGTTGATAAATATATATATATATATATATATATATATATATATATATATATATATATATATATATATATATATATACACACACACACACACACTTATACCATAATCTATAAATTATTTTGTGTGTGTGTGTGCACGCGCACGCGCGCCTCGGTGGGTCTCGCTCGCTCTCTTACCATGATACACATGGTATTTCTAAGGTGTAAAAAAAACTTTCTTCTAAAAATTTGTGTAGTTAACATGGTATATATAAGGCTTGGATCTGTCATTGCTCACAAAAAAATGTCTTTTTTGCATAATTTCATGTTCATTCATCCCTCCCCCTTTTTTACTATAAACAATTGTCAAATGCAAACATAGATTTTGATATTTGGATTGAAATATATCAAAACCATAGCTCATTGGTGTGTGACCTTGTACAAAGTGGATATTAACGACCGTATTATAAGTACCAAACAATTTGTCCCGCTTCGCCTTTGGGAGGGGGAGAGAGAGAGAGAGAGAGAGAGAGAGAGAGAGAGAGAGAGAGAGAAATGGAAGTTGGAAGGCAAGGGGACCTCCAAACGGGCCATTATCTTATACATACATAGTGTTTTTAAAAGGTCTACTAGATAGTTTGTCCCACTTCACCTTTAGTGCAAGATAGAGACATAGAGATTGAGTAGGAGGAGTCTGAGAGAGGGAGAGGAGAATAGAGAGAGAGAGAGAGAGAGAGAGAGAGAGAGAGAGAGAGGAGAGTACAAATAAGCACATCATTAAAGGTTGTTTCTTCAAACAATATAATTTTCTACAATATAGAAATTTTCGAGAGTACATTACTTTACGATGTCGCGTCTAGTAACATATGGAACCTGTGTTAGAACATTCACGTAGTTTAAGTACATTACTTTACAATGCCACCCCAAGCGGTATGGACCCTATGTTAGAACTTTCATGTAATTTGAAAATAAACATTTGAAAAGACAACATCCAACTCTTTACAATTTCTGATGGAAACCTTCATGCATTGACTTACTTGGAAAAAGCTTTCACAATACACACTTAAACTAGCTTAACACGCACAATAGAGTGTTGGTGATATTTCTTATGTTCAAAAATACAATAATGTCAAAAACAAATTTATGCAACATAGACCAATCACAAGAGGAAGAGACCCTAAAACAAAAAAGTGTAGGGACCAAGTACCATGGCTAAGACTCTGAGCAAACACAACATTCATTGGGAGGGTTCTGCCTAACTCTGCAATGGTGATACATGCTCTGACTCACTCCCAAATAGCAACCTAGATGTAGCAGAGCAAGCTCAAATCATATGAGGCTTCATATATAACCACCAGCAAGAATTGTGGGTAATTTTGTAATCTGTATCCAATCAAAAAGATGTTGGTTTTTAAAAAATTAGATACAAAACAAAACCTAATTACCTTACTACACCAAAATTGTTGCCTTCCTACATCCAAGTCCTCAAGAACATGAATAACCTCCATGGCTATTATAGAACCCCTCCATAATAGTGGATCTAAAACATAGTTGTTGATTGACCTTAGCACTATATCCTCACTTTCAAGGACAAAGACGAGCGGATGCAGTTGCTGCGCCAATCACGTCTTCTCAAGGGATGAAAATTTTTGGATCGTTGAAGAATTAACTACAAATTAATTGAAGACTAAAACAAGCAACTCAAGAAGATGCACGAAGCATGCAAACAAGGCAAATGGGTAGTCTATCAAGGTTTGTAAAGCCATCATCCAGGAGTTTTAAATCCCAAACCGGCCTCCCCCGCATCTGACCCCTCTTAGTCTTAGTTTTTGTTCTTTTCTTTCTTCCTAGCCAATGGCCCTCAGTCCTTAATTGTTATGTACATGACGCCTCCACTTAAAAGTAGCATTGTAATTTAATTATTTGGTCCCATAGGTCATATGTGACTTCCATGGACGATGATTCTCTCTCTCTCTCTCTCTCTCTCTCTCTCTCTCTCTCTCTCTCTCTCTCTCTCTCTCTCTCTCATTTCTTGTCTCCCCATAGGTACTCCTCTATCTCCCCATTTATATCTCTTCTCTGTCTTGTTATTTTCCTCGCCCTCTCTCTCTATCTCTATCACTCTCTATTTCCCTGTTTCTCTCTCTATCCCTCTTTCCCTCCATTTCTCTCTCTCTATTCTCCCTCTTTCTCTATCCATATCCTTCTGTTTCTCTCTATTTATTTCCTCCTCCTCTCTCTCTCTCTCTCTCTCTCTCTCTCTCTCTCTCTCTCTCTCTCTCTCTCTCTCTGTGTGTGTGTGTGTGTGTGTGTGTGTGTGTGTGTGTGTGTGTGTGTGTGTGACCATGTATTGAAAGAGGAAAAATTTGACACCACGAGCCGGAATGTATGTTGCAACATGAAAAATGTATGTACAAACTAGTCTTGGGCTTTTGTATGTGGTAACAATGTGGTTCCTAATTCCTCCCTCATGCAAGCTATGACAAGCAAAGAATGTTAAGAATGTGGATATATAACAGTTAAAGGAACGAGAGCGACGTTCCAAGAACATTGTTATTCATGGAATTTCCAAAGAGAAGTTAGAGACACCTCCTTCTCTTGCCATTTTTATTGAAGATTTCTTCAAAACTCACTTTGGCATGTCAGGAGTTATGGTCTATGGAGCACATAGAGTGAGTAAGCAAGGAGCTCTTTGCTTGGGAGAACGGCCAATTGTAAGCACCGTGCCGGATGAGACCAAACAAAAATATTCCTTAATAATAGTTGGATCTATTTGAGGGATACAAAATGATTTGTATGTGAAGATCCGGGGTGAAGATCACACTATTAAGCAACAAAATATGCTTCACAAGGCATATGAGGAGAGGAATAAGAAAAACAAGGAGAACTCTGAAGAAAATGTGCCCAAGGAGGAGGCAAATCCTCTGCAAATCCCTCAAGCAAATAGGAATGCACGATCTATGAGCCCAAATTGCAATTGAAAGTATGCTTTTGGAATTGCAATGGATACCCATGGAATGCGGGGGTTTGCATAGAAGAACTAACAAGCAAAGCCAATGTTGTACTTCTTGTTGAAACTTGGAAGTATGATCCACAAAGGATTAACGGACTGGAGGATTACGATGATGTACATTCATTGATGTGGTCAAGGAATCTCAAGCCAACAAGAGGGCAACGAGGGGTATCATGTATGTTTAAGAAAGGATTGAAATTTTTTGTGTCAATTGTGAAAGATGACAAGCACAAACGTTATGTATGGCTGAAAATTATGACACCAAAAAGAGCACCCATTTTTGTAGCAAGTTGCAACATTCCTTATCATGATTCCACCTTTTTTTGCACGGATAGAGATCAATCATTTTTTTATTTAGAGGAGGGTATCGCTTATTTTAAAGGCAAAGGTGATGTTATTTCCTTTGGGGATATAAATGCTTGCACAAAAACATTGCAACATGATACTCGATAATTTGATATATGATACATTTCAAGGGAGTTGGAAGAAGTTCGCTTGTATCATCATACTTCAATGGATGAGAAAGATCCGGATCACTATGGAAAGTTACTTTTACACATGTGTAATAGCATGGGTATGCTCATTTCTAATGATGTATCTTTGTGGAGTGGAACCCATAGATTTACATGTAGAAAACATAATGTGCGGAGAGTGTGATTGACTATATGCTACTCTCCAAAACCATTATGTATTTACTATGGAAAGCTACTTTTACACATATGCAATAGCACATGTATCCTCATTGTCAATGGTGTATCTTTGTGGAGTGGAACCAATAGATTTATATGCCAAAAACATAATGGGGAGAGTGTGATTGACTATATGCTACTCTCTTAAGCCATCGTGTATCACATAAAGAGTTTTACGCTTGGCCAATGGACTGCGGAATCAGACTATGGCATCAGCCATACACATACTACTCACATGTAACTTTGGTCCCATAGGTCATATTTGACCTTCAAGGACAATAGTAATCTCTCTCTCTCTCTCTCTCTCTCTCTCTCTCTCTCTCTAAAATAGAGATTCAAACTCCTTTTTTACTCTAAATTCAAAAAAACTTGTTGTTACCTTGTGGGTGTTAATCATTGCTCGTATCGTCGCCTCTATCGTAGTGGTGCCACTCACTTAGAAATCAGCATAGAAAACCTCTCTCTCTCTCTCTCTCTCTCTCTCTCTCTCTCTCTCTCTCTCTCTCTCTCTCTCTCTCTCTCTCTCTAATAAAAGAGAGCTACTTTGCACGATTAGGAGCATTACAGACATGTGATGAAATCCTGAGGTGCATGACCAAGAGTGTGTTTTTTTTGAGAGCTTCTTATTTAGATCTTTTTCACAAATTTTAGGTCTTTTAAGGTTGTGTGCTTGGCACAATGCATTGGATGTTATTTTTTGGATTAGTTTCATGGAATATATCAAACAAGATTAAAAGACTTCTGGTGCAAATTGTGAAGGGAATAACATTTCATTAAGATTTTAACACACATTTGGCACACATGGAATCACCAAAATACTCTCAGCACCAAATAATGATAGCATTCAATGGAGTAGAGAACAGGAATGTCTTAAATAATATTAGTTTGTCTGCAAACAAAATAATTGTTGCGAACACATCTGTAAAATAATCTAGAGTTTCTTGAAAAAACATCAAAACTATAAATCTTTGTCACTCAATGTTGGTCGATGGATAATCAAGTATTGCTTGTGTTCAACTTTAAAAACTATATATAGACTAAATACACGTGCTTGTAAGCTAAATATGATTTCTTATTTTTCTCTTGCTATTGAAAATCAAGTCATATGTAAAAGGGTTCATCCTTCACATGCACTTAATAGACATCTTGTGCTTGTATAATATTGTCCTTAGGGCTATTTGTCAACAAAAACTTGGCTCTAAGTAAAGCCTATTCTTGCACTATGGTATTTATGCCACTCTCTATCAACCATCTTGTTGATGTATCTTGTGGGGAGACTACCTGCTTGGCCACATTGCTTCAATGAGTAACATCATGGCTACAAAACCATACCCATTGGTGTTGACTTTAAGCTTGATATGTTCTTTTTCCCCAAAACAAGGAGCCACCAATCCTAGTACCTTACTTTGCATATTATTGGCACATCGTGCCCCTTGCACAACACGAAAACAATTTTGAGCACAAATTTGTGGCTTTCTTCTTATTGCCCAAGTATTCTTGGAACCACACTTCAATATGGTTTGCTAAGTGGTCACACCTATTCACTTCATTATCAACAAACAAGTCCTCATCCACGGATGCTACATTGACATCAAACACTTGTTTATATCTATCTCCATCACACTTATAAAAAATATTCCTAGGATGGCTGTTGTCTTTTCTTTGCCCAGACTCCATGACATAACCAAGTCTATGTGAAGATGCATCTCTTAGTCGTTTTCTTTTGAACAATCTATCTCCATGGAGAATTGGCTATTCATCAAGCAATAAGTGCAAGTCGTTACTCGCTCTGGCCAACTTCTAAGAGTCTTTAATTTTTTTATCATGTTACGTTTGAATGGCACGCTGGAGAATCAACAAAAATCTTAGTCTTGGTGAAACAAAAGCGGAACGTTCGTATCTCAGTAATATTTTTTTATATGAAATTAAAGTAATAAAATTTTAAATTAATAAAGATTTAAGGCTTTTAAAAATCTTAATACAACGCATGAAAAACAAGATAAAATACATTTCTTGACGTGTGATTTGTGGCAAAGACTTTGTAATATGTTCGTCTCAACAACTAACAAATACACATCGTCTATTTGCATTGTTTGAGTATGCAACATATGTGTGTGCCTGGTGCACAATATATATTGTCTTTGCATACATCTAGACATCTTATACATGCATTTGTTTGAGCACGCTCATCTGTAGTGTATGATTCACGTGTAACATAACATCCTCTCTACAAACCATGTGCCACTTCTTTGTCACCATTCCTCTATTTGATAGAGTAGCAATAGCAACACTTGGCAAGGCGAGAGAGAGAGAGAGAGAGAGAGAGAGAGAGAGAGAGAGAGTAGGTCAGGATGATTTTACATCGCAATAGAAGTGTCGCGAATGCAGAGTGCACTAGGCTCGCCCCCTCCCTTGTGGTGGTGGTGGTGGTGGTGGTGGTGGGGGGGCGGGGGGGGGGATTTTGCTCATGCCACATGGAGACACCGCTTGTTATTTATCCATAGCCCCTGTCGAGAACCAGCTCACGAAGTAGATGAAGCTATGGTGGAGAGGCCATGTGTAGACTGTCATCTAAGGCATCATGACAGTGGAGGCCTTATATGGTCCAATGGAGGCCTTATATGGTCCAACAACCTCTAATGAGTTCAAATTGAGCAACTCTTGTGACTTAGAAGTGTAGGAGTGTTCACGAAGGACACTAGAACGTGTGGAACGTGTGGCCTTGATCATGACAAAGACCTACAACATATATAAGCACTAAGTCTTTTCCTGCCAATAGGTACCTCTCTGCATCTCTTTCCTTATCTCTCCACAACTTTGAAGGCAATTGGTACAAACGTCTTTCCCATTTGTCAGGTTTAAGGGACATAAGTAAATCAACACAACAAAATTCAAGTTTTGGTAGACACCCCAACTCCAAGCTTTCTAGGTGGACGATTCGATGAGCTCGGTTAGGACTCGGAGTTGAGGCCACATGCGGCCCACGCCCTCCAATCAGCTACGAATGCCCTCCAAGTTGAGAGCCTGCAAGCTTGTCATTCTGCATCCTATGGGCCACACTTCAAGCGAACGAGGCTGTCCGCAGCACGCCGGCTGTCCGCAGCCGGTCTCCAACCACGCCTAGCGGGCTACTGCCTGTTGACCAAAAGTTTGATCAACGCGTTGCTCACGAGGTGGTGAACCGCTCGCCTGGAGTCTCAGGCTCGGGAGCTCTACCGCCTCACCTGCACGCATGCTCATGCCCTCACCTCCCAAATCTTCATTCTCCTTCAGTCAAAAACTCCTCCCCGACTTGGCATCTCTAATTTGGAGCTCTTCCCAGCGCCACCTTAATATCGGGCTGCCAATGTATTTGGAGCGACCTCAACAGTGCCACCTTTTTGCAACAGTCAAGAAGCCATGCCTGTTTAGATCTTGGTAAAACCCAACCAAGCCAATAACAAAATTAGATACAAAGATGGATCATAATGGCCCGTGTTGCAGTAAGTCTATGTATCATACTTAAAGCATTGCACACTACCGTAATCTCTTCTTCAAAATGCAAGATAAACAGAGTCACATCCAGAAATGAGAATCTGAGCTGGTACTCATCAGGCAGTGCCGTGAAACTGGCCCCATGTAGCTCTTCGATCTCACAGCACTCTGCTCATATGTTTTCACTCTGGTCCAGAAGTTTTGAAGATCATGTTCAAAGTTCCCTTCTCGTACCTAAGCAGCGCCCTTCAGAGCTCGTCCATCTTTTTGTCTATAGCTAGTGAGGCTCTCAAAGAGGGAATAATGCTAATCTGAAGGTGCACAGCTGCCACTTGCAGCGTGTAAGAGCATTTCTCTAGCTTCAACCATATTCATGCTTCGGACGGCCTAATTACTGTCGCATGAAGACCTTGGAGCTAGATATGTGACAGCTTTCGAGGAGAGGCTCTACTAGTTTCTCGCTCCTTCGTACCCTTGGCCTTCCTCCTCCTCCCATGCTCGAGCCCGCAGTTAGTCCGCGCGCACGCGGACGAGCTGCCAGCTCGAGCATGGGAGGAGGAGAGAGGTACTATATTTTGCATTTTGTCTACGTGTGGCCTTTATTCATAGTGAACATTTTGCTGTTGCTAAATTTTTTTTGTGTGCATATTTGGGTGGTGAAGCCTCTTTATTTTCTCATGTGGGCCCTTGCCCTCCCTCTTTCCACTCACGAGCTCGCTACTCGTCCGTGAGCGCGCAGACGAGTTGCGAGCTCGTGAGTGGGAGGAGGGAGGGAAGGCATCCTTTTTGGTATTTTGAAAACTCGTTGTCACCTTTATAGCTTTTGGATGACTTGCTCCCACTTATGGCATTTTGTGGTGTTTTGTAACACTACAAGAGCAAAGATTTACGAATTGCTTCCTATTTAGGGCCATTGATCTACAAAATATGAGCAGGATTGTGGAAGAGCAACAAAAAACAACAAATTAGGGTTGCAAAATAGCAAATTAGGGTTGTAAATTAGCAATGTTTTCTCTGATTAGTGTAGGAAATCAACAATAGTTGCTCATATTTGGGCCACAAATCCGCAGTCCCTCTTAATTGTTCTATCCGCAACTCAACAAAAACAACTTTTTGCTATGTGCCCTTGCCCTCCATCCTCCTCCCACTCAAGAGCTCGTAGCTCATCCGTGCGCATGCGGAAGAGCTTCAAGCTCGTGAGTGGGAGGAGGAGGGAGAGAAAGGCCACATAGGATTAAGGGCCATTGGAGCATGATCAGGAGGAGGGAGGGCAATGGAATCTTTTTTATCTTTCATTTGATAAAAATGAATTACTAAAGTGCATACATCGACACCCAAAATGAGAATATGGATTATTGCCTATGTTTGATGTCATGCCACCTCATCATAAATAATATACTATAAACTAAAATTAAGAGACGGTAAACTGAGAGTCAGATTTCCAGTAATTTGTTTTTATGGGTCTCTCCATTAGTATCAAGATCAACCCATAAGCTAAGTTATGAAGTGGGTTATGGATGTCTTGTTGAGGTGATCGAGGTCTATGTCTTCATTGTTTCCTCGTTGAAGAAATGTTTCACTATACGTTGTTTGAATGTCTTTGTTAGAGGTCCAAAATGAGAAGCCCCTTTATATTTTTTTCTCTCGTATGCCATGGCACGCTAGGGATGCACAAAACATCTCAAAAAAGATATTGATACCTTCTTTGTACTATATTGTAGTGCTCCTTTGTCTCTATCTATTGGTCGATTGACTGTTATAAATGTTATTGGAAATTGTTGATGCACCAAGGATGAACCAAATATTTGACAGAGTTGGGTATGTTTCCACTACGGGATTTTTCATTATCTCCCTCAAGGGATGTCATGGAGAAACCAAGGTAGTGAAACAAGAGAAGATGGTAGAGAGATGAGACTTTCAAGTGTCCCGATGTACATCTTTCGAGCGACTTTCACAAATAAGTAAAATAAATACCTATTGGGATCACATTGGCATTTTACTAAGTCAATGAAGAGCCTCCACCTAGATACACCTCGATTCTCGAGGGGTTCACCATTCAGTATCCCCCTATATAACGTGCATTCACGGGGTATTAAAAAAACCCTCTTTTAACATGTTTGAATGAATAAAATGACCCCTTATTTTTAAAAAATTCCCAAAATTGAATATAAAAATCCCTCATTTTAATGTATCTCTGTTAAATTGCCTAAAATTTTTGACTTTTAAAACCCCTCCTATAGAACTCACGTTATGCATTAACATGATTACATAGTGCACCCCCGGAGCTTCAGTTTTGCCACCTTCAACTTTTTACCTTAGAAGAATGCCATGTTGAGCATCAATTTCCTTGTAGAAAATTGAATTGTAGACCACACTACATCCAAGAATCCCCATTCATGAACTGTGAACACATCACATCCATACTTTCCACACAATGAACTTTGAGACACATCATGTCCATAAGTCGGCTAGCAACAATGGATTGGTGCACTCAACCATAGTGTCTTAGATACATCTGATTGGTTCCTTGTCAAATGAATGTAAGTTTAAAATCTGACCCACGATTTCAGACACACGAGTAACTTGAACTCAAACACAAGGGTCCAAATTATTTATAGGGAGCACTACTTGCCCCTCTCTACCACTCACAAGCCTCTCTCTAGTTGAAGCTAGTGGCGGCGGGGGCCTTATGGATAGAAATCTAGCTTCACGGCCACTATGGTTGCCACTATGGTTGCCACCACGTGTGCCATGTCCATCTCCTCTGTCAAATTGTTACCATCACTATCTCTATCCAACCTGCCTTTGTGTTTGCTCTCCTATGAGTTCTTGCTTCTGTCTTTGGATTCAAACTCCCAAGCCAAATGAAGCATCGTGTCACATTTATAACATTGGTTCTTGACCCTCGTGACCAATAAGAATTGGTTCTACCATCCTTTTCAAGCTTGTCTTTGCCTCTGTCCTCTAGCGAACTTGTCTATTTCCTTTTGGCTTCACAATCTTGAGCCAAATAAATCGTCAGTTTCCTTGAGAACTTTGCTATGCATAGGCTTCTTATTGTGAGCTGGTGGATTAATTATGGATAGCCTTAGAATTAGTGTTGGATATTCTTTTGTCGTCATTGAAGCAAGAGGTTCATCCTTGCATAATTGTTTCATAATGCATACCTAGCACCCTTGCTAATCCACAATAATGCTTCAACATGATGTCGATGGGAGCAAGGGAAGAGGTAGTCCATAGGTGGCATCCCAACATGCTACCATTGCCTAGCATCTCAAAACGTTGCAAGTGATGCCTCCATTTGCCTTCTTGTTGCATTTTAGAATGCTGACTCCAGAGGACCTTCCCCGACAACACGCATCATTGACCAGTCCTCCATGCTTAGCATCACCTCTCAAACACAAGTAGAAACATTTCCAGGCCGAGCACAATGCTGCAAAAAGACACCAAGAACACATAGTGTATCAAAACGATGCCTCCTGCGTACCAATGAGAAAAGGCTATTTACTTTGCTACTTGCATTCCAAAATACCGGTGCCACTTTCCCTTTGCATCTTTGAATGTTAGAAAACTTGCCAAGTCTTCCTCTTCTTGTGTCGATTCTCTCCTATGATCAAGGAGCACAAGGCTTGATACCATGTCAAAGTCGATGATGGCATAGAGCAATGGGGACACTACATGAAAGAGACAAAAAGAGAGAGATATAATGTTGAACTAACCAACCTTGGCAATGAATTAATAATTATACAATGGTAGCAAGATGGTGCTTTTATACTTACCTTAGCAAATTGCCCTACCTAGACTTTGAGGAATAAGGAAGATAAATACCTAAAAGAAAAATAAATATTGGGATCACATTGGGTAGTTCACTTGAGATGCCATAACTTCAGCAGTTAATTGGTGAGCCTACAATATGAAAATATACTAGCAATGTGGAAGATAAGTTTGCCTACATAGAATCTTCCAAATTTAATCAAATACCATATCATTCATGTTTGGTGAAAATGTTTAGTTTGTGAGCTTACAAAATGAACATATACTAAATTATAAGCAATGTGGAAGAGAAGTTTGAGTGCATACAATCTTCCAATTTTAATCAAGTACATAGAAGTTTGAGTACATAAAATCTTATAAAATAAAATCAAGTACCATATCATGCATGTTTGGTGAAAATGTTGCAAGAACCCGAGCCTGCAGTTTGACAAGATACAAAAGTTTTCAAAAAAGCTCTAAGGGAGAAGCTCACAATTTTATATTCCCCCATGAACAAATGCAAGAAAATCACTTAGAACTTGTTGGAATTAGGGTTGCAGAGAAACACACACAGCTTGGAGAAGACGAAGGAAGCTCAAGGCACACAATAGAGAGTGTGTTACTTAGTGTGCAATGGAAAGATAGTTAGCCCTAGAGTGATGGGCGTATATACAATGCACGGGGGAAAAAACCTCCTAAAGAGGGAAAAAATGCCCCGGCAGTCCTAGTGTGTTCACACACATCACTACCACATGTATATGGTAACAAATACCCCTGGAGTGATGCGGTGAACGAGAGCTGGCACATGAGTAAAGGGAAGTGCCATGCCTTGAGGACAGGATCAGTCCACAAAGGGGAGTAAGCCCAAAGCTTTGCGGAAAGCTTCAAGCTTCTCACGAGACAATGCCTTTGTGAAAAGATCTGCAAGGTTGTCCTGTGTTGGCACATAAGCCAAGCTGATCTCTCCTGCTGAGAGCCTCTCCCTGACATAGTGGTAATGCACCTCAATGTGCTTCGTGCGAGCATGAAAAACTGGGTTCCTCGCAACTGCCAATGCGCTCTGACTGACAGTGTAGATAGTGTTGGCAGTGTCATGTCCAACACCCAAGTCAGCCATAAGGCGTCTGAGCCATACACACTCAACCATAGCTGTGAAGACTGCCCTGTACTCAGCCTCACAACTCGAAGTGGCCACATTCGGTTGCTTCTTGCTCAACCATGATATACATGAACTGCCAAGCATGAAACAAAAACCACTTGTGGACACTCGCGTGTCAAAACAACCAGCCCAATTTGAGTCCGAAAAAGCATGTAAGTCTGGCGGCAATAATCCCCCCTTGGGATAAAACAAGCCAAGATGTAAAGTGCCACTAAGGTAGCGGAAAATCCTCTTGACAGCCTGCCAATGCTTAGACCCTGGGCTATGCATAAATCTGCTGACCTGCGAGACTGCAAACTGAATATCTGGCCTCGTGTTGCATACATAAATGAGGCAGCCAACAGCAGTTTGGTAAAGAGTGACATCAGCAGGATCGCCAGCATCATGTAGACTCAACTTCAAACGTGTTTCCATGGGAGTGGCAATAGGTTTTCAATCCTCAAGTCCAAACTTACATAGCAATGTCTCTATGTAATTTTTCTGACACAAGGCAATACCACCATCACACTGCTTAAACTGTATACCCAAGTAATGATGCAACAGCCCCAAATCTTTCATCTTGAAAGTAGCATTCAAATCAGCCTTAAATTCAGAAATATGTCTCTCATTTGGTCCAGTGATCAGCAAATCATCAACATAAAGAACCACAATGAGAAATACATCATCCTCACGCTTTACATACAATGTGCTTTCTGTTGGACTGTTACGAAAGCCTCGTTTAACCAAATGAGTGTCAGCTTTCTCATACCAAGCATGAGAAGATTGCTTCAACCCATACAAAGCCTTCTTACATTTGCACACTTTGTCCTCTTTTCCTTTTATGACAAAACCGCGAGGCTGCGTTACATAGACTTCCTCAAATATGTCACCATGCAAGAAAGCAGTAACAATGTCTGATTGATGTACATCCCAACCAAAATGAGCTGCCAATGCACATAGAAAACGCACAGTAGTCATACGACAAGTGGGAGCAAAAATCTCTTCATAATCTATGCCTTTTTGTTGTGCATAACCCTTTGCAACAAGACGAGCCTTATGGCGATCGATCTCACCATCCGGCTTGCGTTTCAACTTGTAAACCCACTTCGTACCACTGGCCTTTTTGCCAGGAGGCAAATCACATAAAGTCCATGTGTCATTCTCTATAAGTGCATCATATTCAGATTTCATGGCAGCAATCCAATTTTCTGAATTCTGTGCTTCATCAAAAGACAGAGGCTCCTCAACATCATGTAAACTAGACACAGCCAAAGCATAACAATCTGATGCATAAGATGCATGGCGAGAGCCTGAACGAGTACGACTAGATAAAGGTGCATCCAATTTACTGTCACGCAAAGTGTGCACCAGCCATTTTGGCATACCTCTAGCCTGCTCATTTTCAGCCCTTTCCTCATCAAGTACATCATGTACATCTGCATCAGTAATAGGCTGTTCTAAAACATTTTCAGAAACCCCCATAGGCTGTACATTTGCCTCATTGGAACTTACATTCGTATTTCCACCACTGAAAAGAGGCAACAAAGTGTCATAAATGTTCTGTGAGCTTACATTACTGTCTCTAGTACATGACAGCAAGGGCTGAACAGAGTCTTCCACAAACACTACATCCCGTGAAACCAGAATACGTTTTGTTTGCGGATGATACAACCTGTAACCTTTGCTTTCAGCACTATAACCAACAAAAATACATTTGACAGCCTTATCATCCAATTTTCTGCGCTGCACTTGTGGCACCAAAGCATATGCCAAACAGCCAAAAACACGCATGTGCTCAATAGAAGGTTTTCTATCATGCCATGCTTCATATGGAGTAATAGACTGCAAAGCTTTCGTAGGACACCTGTTAAGTACATAAGTGGCACACATGATGGCCTCAAGCCAAAAAGAATGCGGCAAAGCTTGACTTTTGACCATACATCGTGCCATTTCCGTTAGTGACCTGTTTTTCCTCTCAGCAACACCATTTTGTTGAGGTGTATAAGGCACTGTACATTGGTGTTTTATCCCACGACTAGCCAGAAATGCATTAAATTCATGAGACATATACTCCCCCCCTCGATCGGAACGGAGGGTGCCCATAGTACATTTTGAGACATTTTCAGCCATAGCCAAAAATTGTTTGAAGCACATAAAAACTTCGGACTTCGCTTTAAGCGGAAATACCCATGCATGCCTGGAGTAATCATCAATGAATGTCACGAAGTACAGGTAATTGCCCAAGGACGAAGTTTGCATGGGCCCACAAACATCACTATGCACAAGCTGCAACCTGCATGTGGCCCTAACTGAACCATCCTTTGGAAAGTTAGAACGCTGCATTTTACCCAGAATACAGCCTTCACAAACATGTTTGACAGGTGCTTCAAGAGGCGGCAAAGAAGCAACCATATCAGATTTCTGCAAACGCAGCAAACTGGCAAAATTCAGATGACCAAAACGTGCATGCCAAAGTTTTGCATCTGAAATAGCCCTTGAATCTGCAACAGCATTTGCAAAATTTTGTCCACACTTGTCATACAAAGTGAGCTTATACAGCCCACGGCACAAAAGCCCAGATGCAACAATTTCATCACCAAAACTGAGATCATGAACTGTACATCTGTCATCCACAAATTTGACTACAAGTCCAAGTCTAGCAAGTGCGGATACAGACAAGAGATTCTTCTTGATCCCAGGTACATAAAGTGCATCAACAAGTGTGAAGGAACTGCCATTAGCAGCAGTGAGCACAATCTTTCCAACTCCCTGAACTGGATAAGAGGCGTTGTTGGCACAAGTGACTGAATTCCCATGAGGGACAGACTCGAGAGAGGTAAACAATTCACCATGTGAGGTAATGTGCTTTGTAGCACCACTGTCGAAATACCACACATGTGAATCTGCAGCAACTGACAAGCATGCATCATGGACAGCAGGATTGTAAGTGCACTCTGCGCTAAAAGCCCATTCTGCATCAACATCAGCATCACAATCTCCTTTCACAGAAGACTCAACAATGGCTGCATTTGTAGTGGAACCAGCATTTGCAGTGGAACCACCCTCTTTCTTCTTAGCCTCTTTGGCCTTCAACTTAGGACACGACTTGATCAAGTGATCATTGGCTTTACAATAATGGCAACGCATCTTCTTTTTGCCCTTATCACCAGAATTGCCAGACGAAGTGCTGCCAGCAGAAGCATTAGGAACAGAATTTTTTCCACTCGCAGCAGAACCATAAGAAGTGGCTGCATTACTGTTACCACCCTTTCTTTGAGAAGCAATAAAAGCCTGTTCAACTGCACGCTGCCTAGTCCTGTTTTTTCTAGAAAGTGACTCTTGCAACAGCAATGTGCATAATGCATCAAACTTGACAACTTCAGGATTTCCTTGGGTCATGAATCTCCAAGTACTAGCAAAAGTCTGGTAGGAATCTGGTAAGGCATCAAGAACAGTCTGCACAAGGGAACTGTCCGAAATGACTTCACCTGCAGAAATGAGTTGCTCATTGATATCCTTGACACTAGCAAGGAAAGTGTCCATATCATCTTCCTCATGCATAATCTTCGACTCTAGCTCTTTACGCAGCAAAGAAATTTTAGCCTCATTGCGGCTTGCATAAAGACCTGCTAGAATATCCCAAGCCTGTTTTGCAGATTTTGCTGAACGGATGTGAGGAATAATGGTGCGCTTCACAGACAACGCAATCAATGCATGAGCCTGCGCATCCTTAACATCCCAACGAGCTTGTTCTGCCATAGGCAAAACAACTCTAACAGCTGCAATCCTTGCAGCAAGACCTGCAACATCCTCAACATCGCCTACATCTTCAGAACCAGGACGTACATCAATGCCCTGCACAATGTTCCAGACACCTTTTGACACAAGAACATGTTGCATCATATAAGCCCACATAGGGTAGTTGTCCCCATCCATCCTGTCCTCAGTAGCAAACATCTTGAACACATCTGTGTTGTTGTTGTCAGCCATGGTAAATGCTGCACCTGATGTGAAAACTGCCCGAAAATAGGAGAAATGGAGCGGGAACAACTTGTGCTATATAGCACAAACCGTAGAAGACTATAAGGCACCTGTTATGCAGAAAACGGCACTGACAGAAAATCTGCACAAAATGACGAAATAGCCTGTGCAGTACTGCCTGTAGTGGAAACGGAGGCCGAAATGAGCCCAAATCAAAATTCTGAGCAGACCAAGCTCTTCGAGCTTGCCCAAAATATTTGTCGACCTGCGAACGCTCGCCAAAGCTCACTGAAATCGGAGAAAGTGAGCAGGCCTGTGCTGGAGCAGCTGGCGACTAAGCCCGGGAGGACGTGACCTGCTCTGATACCAATTGTTGGAATTAGGGTTGCAGAGAAACACACACAGCTTGGAGAAGACGAAGGAAGCTCAAGGCACACAATAGAGAGTGTGTTACTTAGTGTGCAATGGAAAGATAGTTAGCCCTAGAGTGATGGGCGTATATACAATGCACGGGGGAAAAAACCTCCTAAAGAGGGAAAAAATGCCCCGGCGGTCCTAGTGTGTTCGCACACATCACTACCACATGTATATGGTAACAGAACTTGCCATGAGGACCCGCTTGGGGGTCTATAGGCCTACAAGTTTTTTTGTCATCTCATCCCCCTCCCAATAATAGAAACTTTAGCAACAATTTGCCTTTGTAAATGCACCATCAAAGGTCTCAAAGTGCCTCTGATGCAATAGCAAGATCAAGCAGCAATCCGACAGCCTCCAATGCAATAGCAACAGCAAGCAACCCGTTGGCTACAGTTGTGCAACATCAACATCAACATCAGCATCAACAACATACCGGGCATCACTAGCAAGCAACCCAATTGCATGTGCACAACAACAGCCATGTGTCTTTGGAGCCGGACATGCCATAATGCATCGCCACCTTGCTACCTCGCTCGGCCCTCCTTTAGAGTTTTAGAGCCTATAGCCTTGTACAACCTCTAAGAAGAGGCCTTGCCTTCCCTCCTCTCAACTCAACATTACAACATGCATTAACATCAAGCAAGCACCCACATTATGGGTAGAGGTTGCTCTCTCTCTCTCTCTCTCTCTCTCTCTCTCTCTCTCTCTCTCTCTCTCTCTCTCTCTCTCAAGAAGGCATTGAAAAGGTCATTATTTACAATGTGATAATCACGCTTTTGTTGTATGTGGATAATGTAGTGCTTTTAGCACACACTTTAGAGGATGCACAATAGCTTATGGTTGTCTTTGAGAACTTTTGCTTGCATAGTGGGCTGATTGTGAATGAATCCAAACTCCTTGATAAGGATTGATGAAAATATGGACAAAGACAATGATCAAAGTCATTTGCATACATACAAGGCATTGATCCAAAAGAAGAGAAGAAGATGGGAAGTAAAGCATCAATTTTTTCAAGCCCAAGAAGGCACATATGTGTGGAAGATTTGGAGAAACTTGCGGGACAAGCGGGTTGAGAGTTTTGGAAACTTGAATCGTGTGGATATGTACACACATTGTAGGCAACTATACGAGCAACCAAATGTTTAAAAAAATCCATTGTGTGGCTCACTCCCATGTATGCCCTGTTTTTTTACTATTGAGGATGTGTGCGGTGGGCTCGAAAAGCTGGCCACTTGCAAAGCGGGATATCTTCAAGGTATCAAGCTGGAAATGATTAAATGAACGAAAGATTTTACACATGAATGGATGTGTGATATGTTCGACCTTGCACTTCAACATGGTATGCCTTGTGATTGGACTATTGATTGGGTCAAGTCTTTACATAAAGGGGGGGATATTAAGAATGTAAATGACTACCTGACTATAATGATTGGGTCTCTTATGGGTGGCAAAGTTGTTTGGGTGCATAATAAAGATAAAATTGAGTGACTGGGCTGAAGAGGATGACAAGTGTGCAAAAGTACAAGCAGGTTTTTGTTAACGCCATAGCACCATTGATCATCTTTCCACTCTTCGTGTTCTCAGAGGAAATTTTGTTGAAAGGAAAGCGATTGTATTGTTTCTTTGTGGAGTTTAAGAAATCCTTTGATATGCTGCCAATGTAACAGTTTGAGGAGAAGGATGGAAGAACTCTAAGTGCTAAGAGAGTTTATGCTTGCATTTCTTGAATCTATGAGAAGGTGAAATGTCAATTGCGCATGGAAAGAGCAATTTCAAAAAAAAAATCAAGCATGTTTGGGGCTAAACAAGGATTTCTATTGTCACCAACTCTCTTTGGTCTATGCATTGATCAATTGGAATAAATGGTACTTTATTTTATGCAAGAAGAAGGCATTGAAGAGTTCACTATTTCACAATGCGATAATCATGCTTTTGTTGTATGTGGATGATGTAGTGCTTTTAGCACACACTTTAGAGGATGCACAAACTCTTATGGTTGTCTTTGAGAAATTTTGCTTGCATAGTGGGCTGATTGTGAATGAATCTAAAACAAAGGTTATGCTTGCGAAAACCAACCATAAGGAAAAGCCATACATTGTGTACAACAATGAGACATTTGAAGTTGTTGAGAGATTTAAGTACCTTGGCCTTGAGATTCCGGCCAATCACAAGGGGCATGAATGTGCTATGCATCGTTTGGAAGCCAAAAAGAGAGTGTACTATGCATTTGAGAACGTGTGGTAATGCGGAAAACATCAAGTGTTGGGTTCTCAAGAAGTACCTTTTTGACACATTGGTGACATTTTTCCTTTTTTATGGAGTTGAAGTGTGGAGCGGGAGCATCTCAAAGTCTAATTGGGATCTAAGCCGAATGGCTGCGACAGTGCATATCCTGACAAGAGGATAGGCTCAAACATGTAGGGGTGAGTACGGTTTCCTCTTTCAACGAAGAACATGGTTTTGTAGTTGGGGGTAATATGGTTGGTGTAATGTATGAAGCATGACCCATCGGCTTCCTCCCAAGCCTTAATACATTGGTGTTGTAGAGAAGCTTCATTTTCTTGGGTGTATATTGAGCCATCATGTAGCAAGTGTAATGCATCCATCTCCCAAACCCACGGGGCAGTCACTTATCAAAAGACCCCTATATCACGTGCGTTCAAGAGGTAATTAATAATATCCCAATATACATATTATACTTACACTGTGAGCCTATTTAAAAAACCCCCACCCCCCTTTGTATGTATACATTTTGGTCTTTTAATAATCTTCTCCAGTTAACTCACGTGATATCATACACATTCTAAAAAGTGACCGCCCCGGGCCCAAACCACTTCTTTATGTCTTGCATCCATCCCATGCTCAAGATCTATCTCTATCATGTACTCCACAACCCTTTCCATGTCCATAACCTTGATTAGAAGAGATCCCGACTCAAGAAGTAGGAGCATATATGGTATTTGTGTCTTAACTTGGAGAAAGTTTGTAAGAAAACCCCTTTGGACATTCACTAAAATGTGTTAACAAGTGGGCTAGTTAAGTTGGAGACTTTAGATGGGGAGTCAGGACATCATGGTAAATTGGATTAAGAATTTTCAACTTAAAAATTATAATTTTCCATTAATAAATGAGATGTGAAGTAGATGCATGCATCTAAGGAACACAAGATGAAACTACTATTGAAAATCTTGAGAACAATAGCAAATACAAGAGCTACAGCTAGGTGGTGATGAAGCCATTAGATGTTTATCATCTCAATTAGATGGTAGAGAACCCAAAATCATGGTGGAGCTTATTGAACGAGTCATAGAACAAGCCTTGGTAGAGACAGTAGAACATGTAACAAAATATCATTCATGAATCACTCTTAAACAAGACCTTGACACAGATGGAGCCATAGATACAAAGTTATAAAGTGGCAGCAGACTGGGATATAAGCGGACTTCAGTGAATCCAAGTAGAGGGTGAAAACTTGTGTGCTCCTTTAAACACATTGGACAACACTCAAACTTGGTAGGCACCTCATGAAAACACCACCAAAGCAGCTTCACTTGCCAAACTCAAGAGAATGTGGTAGATAATATACAACCAACTATTGCAAGAACTACAAGGCTCCACAAATTTCATGAAAAATAATCTATGATAATAGCCACAATGCTCCATAAAAACTTGAACATTGCATCGAATTTTTGGATTGAATAGATTTTATGACCAATATTGTAGCCATGTTGATGGTAATGCCATTTGTGGAGAAAATAAGCCCCAAAATTCCCCCATGATGGGCTATAAATTTTCACCTTTTAGGGTTTATTCAAATTTTGTAAATGTGGTATTGAGAAAAATAAGAAATTCGATAAGCATGTCTTGAAGGCAAGTGGATATTAGATTTGGAAATGAGTTAAAGAACTTTTAAGCCCAAAATGCATAACTTGATTAGCAAATATTCCGCATGCACCTAGAATTCACCAAAATTCAAGAACTTACCCAAGAGATGGCCTAGGTGTAGCTACATTATGAAACACTCTGTGGTTATTTTGGCAAACTTGCAAGGAAAAACAAATATAAGGTTACTAATAGGTGCTCAAAGGTATATCTCACATGTCTAGATGTTGCAAAAAAATATGGAATGATATGAGCAACAAAGTGTTCTTTCATACAAAACCTATGATTGATAAAGTCTCCTCATAATCAATGCCATAATCTATGCATAACCCTTTGGTACCAATATAGCTTTGTACTTGTGCTCATTGAGCCATTTGCATTGTGTTTCACATTGCAAATCCATTTTATCCAATGACATTATTCAATTTTGAAAAGTGGACCAAATCCTATGTCTCATTAGCATTAAGGGCATCCATCTCCTCATCCATTGCTTGATCCCACTTGGGATCTCCAACAACATCCTCAAAACAAGTAGGCCATGTAGCCTACATCCTTTTCCATATATGAAAAATGGAAAGCCAAGTAAATATCATAATAAGTTGAGTCATAAGTCAATCTCTGCACAAGATACCTTAGTCCCCCAAATCTATGTGATACAAGATCACCTTTCAAGCGGTCTATTTTTTGCTTGCATCCTTCTTGCACCTAGAGTCTTTAACATGGATAGACCAAACTACTCATCAAGACTTTGCTCCAAGCCCCTTGAATCACTATCATCATGACTTGCACTCAAATCTAGCATCCTTGGGGAATCTTCAACCTTTTCTTTGCCTTTTCTTGATACATTTGATGAATTTTTAGGACTTACTCTCTCACGCACCACCTGGAACTCCATGGATTTTCAACATGACTTAAACTAAGTGATCCTTGTGGTCCACTCAAAACCTCTAATTGTGCACTTGCAATTTTTGCAGCCACATTCTATTTTACATCAATCCCAAAACCATCTTTGCATCAGCACACCATCTCTTTAACTCGTCAAAAATGACATCCTTGCTCATGCTCACTTGGCGATGCTTAACCAATTGCCCCACTAACACCAAGTTCTTTGTAATATTGGAAACATGCTATAATAATTCAAATACTTCAATTTTTTAGTTGTCAATGAAAATGGCACATTCCTTGTATGCAAAAAAGGATGTAATGTATTATCCCCCATGCTAACATAAATAGGACTTTCCAAAGTTTACAATTCTCTAAACCACTCAACATGGCTATGCATGTGATTTGTTGCACCCTGAATCCACAAAGCATACAGTTTTGTCACATTTTGATAAATTGGCAAACATAGGGTTTATCATATGATGCATGACAAATATTTTTCCTAGCCTCTCTACACCTCTGCTAGTCCCTGCATAATTCTTTTGATGCCTTCTTTGTGGACAATCATGCTTGAAGTGATCAACGTCCCTTGCCATTATTCTCCACATTGTTTCGACATAAGTTTTCACAACCTCTTTGACTCCCCCCCCTCGAAAGTTCCTTTGCCACCTATGTTTTCAATCATAGTGTGATTTCCTTGGTTCTAGCTTCCATGATCATTGTTGCCTCCTTGACCTGCACCATGTCTTCTCTTTTAAGACTTGTTAAGAATTACATGCATCTTGTGAAAATGACTCTTGTAAGACTTGTTAAGTCTTCTCTTTTAAGACTTGTTAAGAATTACATGCATCTTGTGAAAATGACTCTTCACAAATGTTTTTTTCTTCCACAATCACTAAGCATACAAGATTTGTATGACTTGGAATGTTTTTTGAAGTATGACTAGAGGCCCTAAACTGCTTGTATGCTAGCCCTAAACCACACAAGTATGTTTTTACCTTGTCCTTATTGTTGACCATGATACAAATAGATGCAAGGGATTCATATGTGTCCTTCATATATATAACATGACCATTCATCAGTGGGCCCATTTTCTTTGCAGTGTTTGATCTCTATCTTCATTTAAAGAATCCTTGCCTTGTTGTTGGTCACATCTAATGAGACCAAATTCTTCCATGTCTCCTTGGGGATCTCAAAATGCACGATCTCCCATGGACATCATTGAAATCAAAAATCATTATTAATGCCTCCCGAGAATCCCAAGGGTTAGTGTAGTACTAGCACACAAGGGATGCAAATGGAGAAACCCTTACCCTCAACCGCTTCTTCTAATGTTGTTGCTTGCCACTCACAACTCCACAACCAAGCTTTGATATCACGCAAAGAGATAGATAAGGAGAGAGCTTGAACTATTTGAAGCACACATGCACACAACCAAGAGAGCATACAATGGAGATGGAATCACAAGCTGCTTATTCTTCTTCATTACTCAAAATTATGAATATAGCATAATAAGAACTATGTACAACGATCAATGTAAAACCTCTATGAGTGGCCATTACTCTTGATAGATAGACCATGTTGGTGAAGTCCAGTTGTAGTACCAATGGTGATGATCCTTGTGTCTACTACCTCGTGCCAGTAATAAATGTCTATAGTGGTCACTTCTCAAATTGTGTGTCGTATGCACCTGAGAGGATTAATAATAGTCCCTATTGTATACAATTATGTTTACATTAGAGGAGTTGGGGCTTAAAAAGGCCCATACTGTGAAAAAAACATGTATATTGAAGTATTATTAATAATCTCTTGAATGTGCGTAAGACCCCTTCACCGCCAAGCCTATGCATAAGGAGCTTATAACGCCAAGAGGAGGGACATCCAAAATCACTTTTTCTTTTTTTTTCATTAGAGTATACTAAGTGGTCGTCGCATTACTCAAAAAATTTCATTTTGTTTTTTATTAGAATGTGAAGCTAACATTTGACAACAATCTAATGCTACCAATCTTTGTATACGTATTTCTTAAAACTTGTCTAGTTTTGTCCCTCAAAAGGTGTGTTGACTTGTTATATTTTTCACTTTTCAAAAAGTTTAACTGTTGCTAAGTTTTGACTTGTGAGCACATTTCACCCAAATGTTACCATACATATGTGGTAGTGATGTGTGAACACACTTAGGACCGCCATGGCATTTTTTCCCTCACTAGGAGGTTTTTTTCCCATGCATTGTATATATGCCCATCATTTAGAGCTAAATTATCTTTCATTTGTGCACTAAGCAATATACTCTCTTTTGTGTGCCTTGAGTGAGCTTCTTCATCTTCTCCAAGTTGTGTGGGTTTCCATGAAACCCTATTTCCAACAATTGGTATCAAAGTAGGTTGCATCTTCTCAAGCATAGTCATCAACGTCGCCAGCACCCGCCTACTCACTCTTTCCGATTTGGGTGAGCTTTGGTGAGTGCCAACAATTTGAAAAATACTTTGGGATAGCTCATGACCTTGGTCTACTCAAAATTTCCATTCGAGCTCATTTTGGCCTCTGTTTCCACTACAAACAGTACTGCATAGGCAATTTTGTCCTTTTGTGCAAATTTTTTGTCTGTTCAATTTTTTGTATAACAGATCCTTTATAGTCTTCTTTGGGTTATGTTATATAGCACATGTTGGTTCTACTTCATTATACCTCTTTTCGATAAATTTTCACATCAAGTGCAATCACTCGTCATGGCTGACAACAACACAGATGTGTTCAAGATGTTTGTTGTTGAGGATAAATTGGATGGGGACAATTACCCAATGTAGGCTTACATGATGCAACATATTCTTGTGTCAAAGGCATTTGGAATATTGTGCAAGGCATTGATGTACGTCTAGATTCTATGGATACAGGCTCTGTAGAGGATGTTGTAGGTTTTGGTGGCAAGATTGGTGCTCCTAGAGTTGTTTTGCCTATGATTGAGCAGTCTCATTGGCATATTAGAGATGTGTAGTCTCATGCATTAATTCCATTATCTATGAAGCGCACTACTTCTCCTCACATTGCTCGGCTAATTTCGCTAAATAGGATTGGGATATTCTAGCCAGTCTTTATGCAAGTCACAATGAGGCTAAATGTCATTGTTGTGTAAAAAGCTAGAATCAAAGATAATGCATGAGGAAGATGACATGGACACTTTCCTTGCTAGGGTCAAGGATATTAATGAGAAACTCATTTCTGTAGGTGAAGTCATTTTTGGCAGTTCACGTGTGCAAAGTGTCCTTGATGCATTGCCAAATTCTTATCAGACTATTGCTAGTACTTGGAGACATATGACTCAAGGAAATCCTGATGTCGTCAAGTTTGATGCATAATGCACATTTCTATTTCAAGAGTCACTTTTAAGAAACGACAATGCTAAACAGCGTGCCATTGAACAGGCTTTTATTGCTGCCAAAAAAAGGGTGGTAAAACAGCAATGTAGCCACTTATCATGGTTCTTCAGTGAGTGGCAAATCACCTATTCGCCATTATTGCAATGCTAATGATCACTTGATCAAGAAGTTTCATAAATTGAAGGAAAAAGAGACCAAGAAGAAATAGCTGGTTCCACTACAAGTACAACTATTAAAGAATTGTTTGTGAAAGGAGATTGTGATGTTGATGTAAATGTAGTTTGTATTTAATGTTGAATGCACTTATGATTCTTCTATCCATGTTGCATCATTAGGAAGTGAATGGGGTATAGGAGGGCCCCTTTATTTGGCAGTTTAAGGGAATGCTTAAAGCTTAAGCCAAGTTTGACCAAACCTAAAAGAGAGGGCAAAAGGCCTATATTGAGATTTTTAAAAATACCATTTGTATATTTTGTATTTTGAAAATAGGCTATTTTTACCCAAAAGAGAGGTGGGTAACTGAATTTTAAAATGTCTTTTCTCCATCTCTCTCCTCTCTCTCTCTCTCTCTCTCTCTCTCTAACATATAAAACTCTCTCTCACACTTAGTTCTCATTAAAGAAGCACTTTTCAGCTCCCCCTGCCAAAAAAGCAGATTTTGCATACTCTCTCAATGCATTCTCTCTAAAATGTGAGCCAACTCTTTCTCTTTCCCCCCTTTTCTCTCTTGTCACTTCCACCTCCCAATCATCAAGAGAATATTCTATGTTGTCTATATCTAACAGAAAGTGCAGATCCTCCAACGTTGCAGATCTACTCTCTCTCCCACTTTCTTCCTTTAATGTCTCTCTCTCTCTCTCTCTCTCTCTCTCTCTCTCTCTCTCTCACTCATGCTTCTCCCATTGCAGCTCCAGGTGAGAGCAATGGAGAACTCCATTACCTCAGTGTGCAGAAGCATTTCTCCCTCTAAAACTCTCATGATCAAGATATAGAATCCAAAGGAGATTGAGATACACTCCCTCTCTTTCTTCCCTCCACAACATAATCCTCTTCTACTATCTCTGAGTACTCTCCACTTTTTCCCTCCATAGCCAGCTTTCCATGCTTGCAACAATCAACATTACACATTCTCTCTCTATTTTGCTTGATCAATTAACAAACATGTCATTCAATCGCCCTCCACTACAAGACATTACTAATAGGCAAAAACAATATCGATTAACGCTGATTTGGAGCAAGACTACGCTACTGTGCAACTTGGCACATCGAATCCCAATGCTGTAGATCAGCTACAAAGCATTCATTGCAAGGCAATCAACTTATGGGTTGATGGCCACATTTACCCTGGTGATCCAACGACTATTGCACCACTACCCTTTCGTAATGTCACTGAGCTTATGCGTTTTATTGGAGATGGAAGAGACGGACTCTTTGGCTACTGTTGGAGATTGTATTCAGCTTTTGTCAATGAAAGGGAAGCAAGTAAACATCTCTTGGCTGCCTATTCATCATTGGAAGAGAAGTCCGCGAAAGATCTACAGGAAGTTAGAGAGGAAGCCAACAACAAGACAAAGCAACTGAATGATGAGATGGAGAATCTCAATGAAAAAGTAAAGCAACAAAAAAAAGAGCAGTAGTGTCGACTAGACCATTATGTTCAACTACTACACACTTCACAGAATATGCACCGGCGAATCGATCATCTCACGCACATTCCCCTCGGCTACCACATTCGTAAGCGTGAGAGACAAGAAATGTCTCTGCTATCTTTAAGTCGTGAAGCTCAAAAGAAACGGTTCCGTCGACCCGATAAGAATACGGATGCAAGATTTTGATTTCTTACATGTTTTACAAGTTGGTGTAACGCTAATTCAATATGCAGAAACCTGGCTCGAATGATGATGGGAATCGATCCCAATGCTCAAACAACCGGACGTGCTCTACAAATGTATATCATCAAGCCAAAGGAGTTGGTTGAGCTACTAGATGATCCATCGTACACTGGCATTGCTAAGTTTTGCGGCAGAAGTATTTCAATGAGCTAAAGAGCAGTGTGTCGCCTCAAGAGACGATGGAGGTGTGTGACAGTGCAGAAATAAGTTTCAAGGCCTATGAAGCTTTGTACAGAAGTGTCACACTCGATCATCGGACAAAAGGTTTGTTTCAATTTCTGCCAATGCCTTACAGTGTCAGTGTTGCAAAAAAGTGCATCATTCATGATGTGGCAAGCTTGTTGGGCGGATTTCAGTATGTGGAGGATGACATGCCATTAGCAGACAACAAATTCTTTCGCTACAACAAGTTCAACAATGTGTATGTTCACTTGTTGAAGCTCCAAGAGTCAATGATCAAAGTCTATGGTCATTGCGAAGCCAAGAAAATCTTTTGAACATAGAATTAAGGTTCTTTACTTTCATGTTCAAACATAGAAAGCCTCAAAACATGTCTTCCTAAGACAATTTGGGACACACTTACGAAGTACAAAAATAGCAATCATGAAAAAATTGCCTTTCGCAATGTGGCTTTTCGTATGGCAAATAAACCTATCAAGTTGGTGCAAAATTGGAATTGTATGCTTATGTTTGGACCTAAGATTCAAATGTGCCACATTTCTTGAGTGAAATTTAGCGATTTGAAACAATTTAGTACTAACTTTAAATGAGTCTGATTCTGATAAAATGAAAAATTACTCCTGCCTTTGTGTTGTATGCTATTTAGGGTATTAGGTGTCCAAAACTCAAAGAAGAATAGTTACATAATGAACACTCCATAAATATTCATCAAAATGTGAAATTTACTAGCAAATTAGCATAGAAACTTTTTCATAAATGGGACATAACTTCGAGTACATGGGATTTCCAATTTTTGCAAGCATAACAACACTCTAAGAACTTCTTATTCTAGATATGTAGCACTTTACAAGTTACTAGGATGCCAGTTTTATGAAAATTGTCCAAAAACAACACACATTTTTCAGTGCAAGTTAGGTTTAAAAAGGTTATTCAAACCAAAATATGAAAGTGGAATCAGTAGCCCAAAAAAATCCAAGTTTTTGTCATGTCCTAAGCTAACTTTGTGGATATAGAACACTTTAGAACCTCCTTGGTGTTTTAAGCAATAATTCTAGAAAGTTGTCTACCCTTTGTCTTGTTATCAATCTAGTGTTTAATTTAATTAAAAGATGAGGTTTTACCTACCCTTGTGCTTCTTCGGCAAAACATTGATGAAGGCTTTTGTGAACTTGCTTTGCACCATCCATGTATTGAGCCTTACTCCTTGAATGCTTTAGCTTGTAGGACAAACTTTTTCGCTTTTTAGGGTAAACTAGGAGTTATAATAGAGGGCCTTTTGCACACATTGTAGATATTCAAAAAGAGATCTAGGAGGAAGGAAACTCAGGGCAAGAAAGAGAAGAGCAATGCAATGAAAATCCGAGCAAGCGAAAAAAAGCTTGCACTGGAAAATGAAGTGAACAATATTGTACAAGTTTTTCATTTAATTAAATCTTACTGTTTTCAAGGTTTAAACGTGAAATTTTCTTTGTTTGTACTATGGCAACATCCCTAAAAATTTGAAAGGCCAAAGCTATGTTTTTTACCACTTGTCAATGTACATAGAATGACTCAATTGGTGCAGAATCTGAGAAAAATTTGATCTACAAGGTTGGCCACAATTATTCCAATGAGGTGAGTGGGTAGAATCTTTCGAATCAACCTCTATGCATAGATTTCAAACATAGAAAAAGTACAATTTAGAATCCTAGGAGGATTTGCAGAGTACAAAGTGAAACCTTCTTGTCCTTCCTCTATCATAGCTTTGATACGATTGAAAGGACCAAGAAACTATGCATGCTCTTCTTCACCTAACTACCTCCTCTTATAGGCCTCCTAGCGTATCTTTACGAGACTCCTAGTCATTGCATGCTTAGTTGGCCTTAGGAGTTGTGTTCTCCCTTGGTCCTACCCTTGTTCTTGCAGTATCAAAAAACTAAGATCATGCACAATATAGTTGTCATCTACAAACTCTATTACAAGACCAGGTTTTGCAAGTGCATATACAAAAAAAGGTTCTTCTTAATCCCAAGTGCATAGAAGCATCCACAAGCATGAAAGAATTTCCATCTCTAGCATGCTAACTCCTTAACTCGCTCAAAGGCAATGTTGGTACATGTCAATTCCCATTAGGGATAGTTTCAAAAGAAGTTAACAAAACATGATGAGACATATTGTGCTTAGTTGCACCACTATCAAAGTACTACACATGATCTTGAGATTCTGCAATACAAGAATCATGAATAGATTGATCATACTACTCTCTGCACTAAAAGCCCATTCTCCATCCTACACATCGTAAATCTACATTTGAAGAAGCATTTGCAATGTCTCCGTTGCCTCTTTCTTATAAGCTTTTTTAGCCTTAAGCTTAGGACATTGCTCGATGAGATAATCATCTACCCTAAAGCACTGAAACCTCAACTTTTTCTTTCCTTTAATGTTAGATTTCTCATGTCTATTGTTGTTTGAAGAAACACCATCTACAAGGACATGCATGCTACCTACGAAAGTATTGGAGGTGGAAATAGAGAAATTCTTCTTTTGATAAGAAGTCACAGAACACACGCTGCTTAGCCCTGTTTTTTTCTAGATTGGCCCTCTTGGAGCAACAAAGAGATGAGACCTTCAAACTTCACATAATCAAGTTTATTCTAGGTCACGTCTCTACACTTGATGCAAAAGTTGCCTAGATAGCAAAAAAATTGCACACCACAACCCACATTAGACTATGAAGTGCTTATTTTTCACACAAATCCCATCAAAACTTTTCCAAAAGGACAAAATTGCTTACATAGTACTACCAGTAGTGGAAACAAAGGCCAAAATGGGCCTAAATCAATATTTTGACGCTACCCAACTCATAGGGTTGACCCAAATACTTCTCATTTTGCAAACCCTACACCAAAAATTACCTCAATATGAGAACGTGAACTAAGAGGTGAAGATGACACTTTCCAAGATACTAAAGCCTGCTACAATACCAATGTTTGAAAATACACTAGCACGATTGCACGCAAAGATGGAGAAGATGAAGGGAAAGCTCAAAAATACACAACATAAGAAGTAGTATTACTAAGTGTACTAATACAAAGATAATGGTTGCCCTATAGTGATGGGAAAATATACAAGCCGAGGAAAAGAAACCTCCTAATGAGGGGAAAAGGTGTCGCGGTACTCCTATGTCTATTCACACACATCACTATCATAATATGATAACATTCATGCCACCAACAAATTGATCTTGCATGTGCTTCATTGAGACTTTGTTCTTTGCCTTTTAGCAATGGTAGAGCCGGTCACTCATGGTTAACATACCATGAAGTTGAGCAGAGATATGTGTACCTTTACGGTAAATAGTAATCGGGTGAAACTATTAGGGAACTCATTAACACATGGGATGAGGCTCCTGTAACAAACTGCTCACGTGTCAAAGCCTAAAGAATGGAGCCGACTTACAGATGATGTGGTTGCTCGAGAGCAGAAACCCTAACCCTAATTTTTGCCAAAAACCCTCACTGTTGAAACCCTAATTCTGGAAACCCTAACCCTAAAACTTGCAAACCCTAATTCTAGAAACCCTAACCCTAAAAACTTGCAAACCCTAATTCTAGAAACCCTAGGAAGAACAAGCAACAGAAGAAGAAGTCCTACCAACTTATGGGGACCCCGGCCGATAGGGCCCCAAGTGACATAAAGGCATTAAAAATAAAGCAGAACACACTCAAAAGACTTTGCACATCAAATATGATGATGTGACACCTGTACGGACGTCTCGAAATTCGCGACGGGTTTTTAAGGAAATCCCCAAATTTTAGGAAAGTGGATTTTGGAGGTCAGCTTTTCATATTTGATGCTTTGAGGCTTTGGGCCTTTAAATATGAGCCTTGGGGGCCCTCTCTGGCACTTTTTAGCGCGCAGATTGCAGAACAGGTGCTACTCGGCTATTGTACTTTGTGAATCGGCAATAATATAAAGAAATACCGAAAGGGGCGCCAAGGTTTGGGGCCAATACTCTCTGGGGTGGAATTTCGCCACTCTCTGTCGCGTATCATCTCTCTCTATTTCAGTTCAGTTGTTATTGAAGTGCTAAAAGTCTGTTCAGTCTGCTCTTTTCTATTGGCACGTGGTGCCCGCCTTGTGACAGTGGTATCAGAGCATCGGGCGTGTGCTTTTCTGAAAGCATACCGGTCCTACAAAAGAGGAGACATAGCTATTGGAATTGAATTATATTTGAAGTATCAGCCACTCCCACCCTTACTTCATCGCGCATCAGGCGCGCTCCCGTCTTTATCGCTCATGTCTTACAGGGCATAAGCCAATTAAGATCCCTTGCAAGAGAAGGATCCAGATTTGTTTCAAGTCACTGTTTTTCTCAGAAGCAATGCCATGCAGATGTTGATGTCTACAGCTACCACACAGCATACTCCAAGTACTTGGCAAGCTTTCAAGAAATTTTTTGCCCGAAGTTATATGGTTTCTGACATCTTCCTTCGGAGTGCAACTTCTGGCAAAAGATTTGTTTCAAGTCACTGTTTTTCTCAGAAGCAATGCCATGCAGATGTTGATGTCTACAGCTACCACACAGCATACTCCAAGTACTTGGCAAGCTTTCAAGAAATTTTTTGCCCGAAGTTATATGGTTTCTGACATCTTCCTTCGGAGTGCAACTTCTGGCAAAAGGGGGTATCCTGAAATGCTTGCCATGGAAACCCTAGCAAATTATATCTTGAAATTTCTCGACATCTCTCAGTAGATGTCTCTTCACGAGCAGATGACCTTGGAGGTTTAGTGCAATTGCTATCTTGGGACTACCATCGCCACCAAAGCAACATTGTCTGTCCAAGAGCTGATGGACCATGCCGTGCATAGCTATGACCTCATGGAAGGAACCTAACCCTAATTTTTGGTGCAGGTTTCAAGATGGAAAGTCAGTCGACTTTTCGAGCTCGACTAATTTCGAGATTGCTTTTTAAGTTTGAGGTTTGTTTGATCTTGTTTGGCGATTCTGTTTGGAATTTGTTTGAAACGGATGGTATCTGTTTTGAACCTGTTTTGGTGCCGATTTGAATTGTTTGACTCTGGTTTGATACTGGTTTCAATGATTGGTGATTTTACTCCCGAGCGGAGAAGTGAGAAATAATGTTTTGGTATTGTTTAAACCTCGGAACGACGCAATCCGATGCCTGGGGAGCGTTTCATTGTATGTTTGAAAACCTCCGAACGACGCAGGCCGATCCCTGGGGAGCGTTTGGTTGTATGCTTGTAAAATAATTGTTGTTGAGACTCCTGACCCAGACCTGGATGGTTATGCGGGAGGAGTATTAAGAAGTCTGAGCAGTGGTTACTCTCAGCACCTCCAAACGACGCAAGCTGCGGTGTGGGGGGCATTTGGTTGTAAAAGGCCTCTATATCTCCCGGCCCGAACCTTTTTAGGTTATGCGGGAGGAGTGATGAGGGAGTCATTGAATATCTCCCGGCCCGGACCTTGTTAGGTTATGCGGGAGGAGTGTTCGTGTAACAGACTTGGACACTCCAAGTCAAGAATCAACCGCGACAGCACCAAATAACCACTTCAAAACAATTCACAGATCACAATAGATTTGCACTGGCCCGGCGGAGTTCCTAGAGATATTGGCCCCAAAGACTAACGCCCCTTTCAGTATTTCTTTTTGTACAAGAGAGTGGTTAGGGTTTCACTCTCAGACTCTGTGTCCAGATGCTTTGAGAAGTGAGGCCCTCACCACTAATTTAAAGGTTACAAGGGATGCCCAAAAGCAGAGCCCCCAAAAGCTTTTAAAATAAAAAGCATCAATTCTCTCTCTTAGAGTCTTTTCTCTTTTTTTATTTAAAAAAAAGCAAAATTTGCGTCGCTCATCATTTTCCCACCAAAAAAAAAAAAGCCTCCGCGATTTCCGAAAATTAGGGTTTTTGGCAGAAATTAGGGTTTGCAGGAATTTTAGGGTTTCTGACAGAAATTAGGGTTTCTGTTGTCCGCCACGTCATCACTTTGTGACATACCCCCCTCTTGAAAGCATTGTAATCGACCACGATTACGCCTGCAAAACCGACAAAAGCCATAAACCGTCTTAGCAGACACTGACTGTTAGTACCTACATACTAGGAACACACATCTAGCACATGTACAAAATCGACAATCACATCACACGACATCACCAGACATCACAGGACATCACATGACATTCAACATTCATTCGGATCTTAGACCACGATTTATCGGCAATGTAGCAAGCAATCACATCTAGGTCCAATCGGAACCTCATCAATGTCCGATTGACTAACCCCTATTGCAACCATGTCTATTCGAGATCAATCAAACCAAAATGCTGCAGTCATTTCGTCTATCAGTTCCTGCACTCACAAGAAGTCAAGAACAAATCAGTATCATAATCAGGAATTCCATTTCATAAAGTCATCCAGCAGAATACTGTCAGCTCTCAGTATCCCTGAAGCTCAAAGAGACATCAGTGACTTTAGTATCAAAATCAAGGCATCTGTTGACAAAAGAGCGGAGTAACTCCCCTCTTGTGCATCCCACTGCACCAGATCTTCGGCCAAGCTAAGTTTCTGGGTTCCGTTTGGAGTAGACTATGCTAAACCAAAACATCGAGGTAAAGTTTCACAATCCGAAGAGTATCTGCTAGGTCCTGCTCCTCCATGCACTTCGCATCAAATGCAAGAAAGTTCTTGAACTAAACCAAGAACCGCCTTCGGACTTTACCTTTCTTCGTATCATTATGTGCCAAAATCGGTTCAGGAACAAGGATCTCCTCGTTTTCTTCCACTGCGGGTTGCTCATCACGCTCCCCATCATCAGGCACATCACCCTTAACAAGGTTCAAGAGACTCACATGCAATGCATTGTGAATCCTCCAAGTATCTGGCACTTTCAATCGAAAGGAGACATCATTTATCTTTTCAGTAATCTGGAAAGGTCCGTAGTATCACATACTAAGCTTTGGAAAAAGCCTCTCCTTTCCCTTTTTCTTTCTTAGGCATGCCTTCTCAAAAGTAAGAGCACCCAATCATCCTCCTTCAGTTTCAAGTCACGACGATGGCGATCCGCTGCCTTTTTCTATCGTTCTTGAGACTTCTACAAAGTCTCGTGAACCTTGGCAAAAGCCGTATCCAAATCTCACGAATATTCATCCGCTTCCAATATCTAACCTTTCGTGCTCAGGAAGGATGGAACCTTCGGAGCACTTTCAACAATCTCACGTGGCATCTTCCCCGTGGAAGAGTGTATCGTGTTACTGTAGGCAAATTCCACCAAAGATAGGTTCTCTTCCCATTGAGTCTTCTGATCCGAGATACAAGACTTCAATAAATCCAAAATCACTGAATTGGCAATCTCAAATTGCCCGTCAGTCTGCAAGTGGAACGATGACGAGAACTGCAACTGCGTCCCAATGTTCTCCCAAATTGCCTTCCAAAACAAACTCATAAATCTGGGGTCTCTGTCAGAGACAATCGTCTCAGACGTGCCATGTAATCGGAAAATCATCGTGATCATTCTGTGTTCTCGGGAGATCAAAAATGAAATCCATTGCAATACTTTCCCACGGATGGGTAGGTATGGCTAAAGGCTGTAACAATCCCTATGCCTTATGCCTGTCAAACTTGACCTTCTGGCATACCAAGCAACTACGCACAAACTCTTCCACATCCTTTTTGAGTCTCGGCCCAAAGAAGTATCTCTCTACCCCCTTCATGGTGGTAGCAATGCCGTGGTGACCCGTAAAAGGTGGATAGTGGCATTCAGTCATAACCTTATCCCTCAACGGTTGTGTAACGCACAACATAGTCTTTTTCATCAAGTAGCCTTCCCGAAGGGAGTATCCAGCTATTGTCTCCCCATCCCGTATCCGTGTGAAAATATCTGCAAAATCTCTATTTGTGGCATACTGATCGACCATATCCTCTAAGCTCTTATGATGTATCGCGGAAACAGCCAGAACCAACGATTTTCGAGACAAAGCATCTGCCACCACATTCTTCTGTCCCTGCACATGGACAATCTGGAAGTGAAACTGTGACAAGATGTTTGCCCACCGCATCTGCTTTTCTGAAAGCTGCTTCTGTGACAAGAAGTAGCGCCAACTCTGATGGTCTGTAAAGACAGTGAAATCTGCTCCGAGTAGGCAATGCCGCCACTAAGTAAGAGCATGGATAACCACCAAAAGCTCTTTCTCATAAATATGTGCTGTCATCTCCGGCCTAGAGAACAAACGGCTCTCATAAGCTATGACATGGCCTTCTTGCATCAAGACCGCACCCAGACTACAACCACAAGCATCACAATATACTTCAAATGACTTCTGCAAGTCCAGCAAAGTCAAAATAGGTCCCGTAGTCAATTTCTCTTTCAATGTCTGAAAGGCAGTCACCTCTGTGGGTCCCCACGAGAAAGGTACTCCTTGCTGTGTCAAGGTATGCAAAGGGGAAGCAACCTCTACAAACTTTCGTATGAACCGCCTGTAGTACGAACACAGTCCCAAGAAGCTTCTAACTTCATGGACATTCCTCAAATCGGGCCAATCACGGATAGTCTCTATCTTGGCCGGGTCCATTTGCACTCTTGCTGTGCTGACACAATGTGTCCCAAAAAGTGTATCTCTGGTAGGAAAAATTTAATTTTCTTTGCATTAATCACTAACGTGTGATCTTGTAATGCCTGAAAGACTTGAAGCAGATGATCTTTGTGTTCTGCCTCATTCTTGGAGAAAACAATGATGTCGTCAAAGAAGCTTGTACTCTCGAAAAATCATGTCCATCATCCGGTTAAATGTCGTAGGAGCATTGGTTAAGCCAAAAGGCATCACCAAAAACTCAAATAACCCAAAAGTCGTTCGAATAGTTGTCTTGTAGACATCTCCTGGCGCTATCCTAATCTAATGATATCCACTCTTCAAGTCAATCCTGCTAAAGCACGAGGATCCCTGTAACCTGTCGAGTATATCATCGATCCTAGGAGTCGGAAATCTATTCTTGATGGTGATTTCATTGAGAGTGCTATAATCGATGCACATTCTCCAAGATCCTTCTTTCTTCAAAACCAACAACACTGGAGAGCAATACAGTGAAGTACTAGGCTGCACAAGACCCTTTTCCAAGAGGTCTTTCATTGGGTTCATAATCTTTTCATTCTGTACTCGGCTCACACGGTAAGGTGGCCGATTCGGTGGCGTGCTTCCAGGTATCAGATCAATGGTTTGATCTTCAGGCCATCTGAAAAGCAATCGGCATGAGTGTGGACAAAAATCTTGGCGTTCTTTTGATCAGGTCAAAACATATTCAACCTTTATCCATCGTTCAGTTCTCTTCCAAAAGAATGAGTAAGAAACTGAAGTTCATCAAGTACAATCTCTAAGCCCTTCATTTATCAAAGTCACTTTCTCGGCCCGGTAGTCAACCACGGCGTAGTTCTTGTGGTACCAAGGGATCCTGAGTAGAACGTCACTCGTGTGCCCTGAACACCCCTGTCATTGCAAACAAAGTTTGTCAATGCTCGGTGTAATGGCAATATCCCATCCGGGTGCCAGTCGAACTACCTCTGCCTGTGGCGTCAGTCTGTCGGGCATAATTCCAAATCGAGCAGCCAATTCCAAGTGAAAAGAAGTTGGCCTTGGCTCCTTCAAAAGAGCTTCCTGATCCTTCACTTTGCCCCAAAAGCGGCAAAGTTTGTACTTTCATTCATTAGATTCGGTGCAGGTCCCACGCCATGTGGTACCAGTTCTGCTTTTCTATCTGCCTTTTCTACCACGTTCCTCAGCTGCTCTCGAACTCTCAGGCCTGTCGTCGTCTTTATCATTCTGTTCTTTCTATGCCTTTTTAAGGCACTTCGCGGAGATATGTCCATGTTCCCCGCATCCAAAGCACTTCCCCTCTCTGATGAAGCGAGCTCTCTCCTCAGGAGTAAGCTTGGGTCGTGCATCATTTTTCTCTGGGTTGCTCTTTTTCTTTCTACTTTCATTCCCAGAAGTCTGTTCGGCTCGTTGTGTCATGGCCTCATCTGTGGGGTAGGCCAGACTGCCTGAGTGAATGGCAAAGCCTCGCTTCGCATGACTCATCAACTCTTGAATAGAAGTTGACTTCTATTCCAAGCAGTGATCTCGGATCTCTGTAGGTAGACCCAAGGTAAACCGCTCAATCTGTTCTCTGAACGAGATCTTCTTGAATGAAGAGGCGGGTAGAAAAGAGCTCCAGAATCTTTCACAATAAGCATTGATTGTATCTTTCTTGGTCATCCGAAGATGGTTCCAAGCAGCTCGTACATCTCGTTCATATTCTTGCGTCAACCAAGAAGAAATAAAAAGCTTCTTAAATTTCAGCCATTTAACTGGCGCACTCTTGTTAAAAGAAGCGTGGACCACCAAGTACGAGCATTCCCCTTAAGGTAAGAGGTAGCTCTCCGAATCTTGGAGTGCTCTGAATAGCGTCCTCCCGCGAAAGCGATGTCAAACTGCTGTATAAAGGACAAAGCCTTCGAAGCATCTGAGTATCCTGAAAAAGTATCAAACTTGATCGAGTGGCCACCTTCCTTAAACTCTCGGACTTTCTTGCTTTTATCTTCGAGAAAGTCATACTGGTTGGCTTTGGAAAAATTCTTCTTGTTCGCATAAAACTTTCCGTCATCGGAATGTGAGCTCTCTGTAGACGAGTCCTCAGTAGAACTGTTAGTCTCTGGGCGAGATGTAGCCTTCTTCTTGCACTTTCCGAAGCTTTGTTTCTTGCTTCGCTTTTTACCTTTTCTGTCTTCTTCGCTCGAATCTGAAGAGCTAGAAGAACTGTCAGAAGAAGAAGAAGAAGAAGAATTGGGTACTCCTTCAAATCGAACACGCTTCTTCTGTTTCTTTGCCTTGTCAAATGTCGACCGACGACCCAAATATCCCGGGAAGTCAATGCCTTTCTTTTGCTTTTTGCCGTGCTTTTTGCCTTTCTTTTGCACGTCGAAAAGCTGAGCAATCCATGCATCAACCACGTTCTCCAGTTCCTTCTCCGTATATTTGTTGGAGGCAGAAGATTTCTTGAGAGCGGGTTTCGGGAGTGGTGTTATGGTTCTTTGCCACTCCATCTGTACCTCTTCTAAAGAGGTCTGGTTCATATATTTTGCCAGTTTCGGGTCCTTGGCAAAATTGAGCATCGTCTTTGTTGCATCGCCAATCAATTGACGACGTTCCATCTCTCTTTGCTCCGCTTGAGTAGGCCGAGGCGGGCCATACTCTCTGTGTGAATCTTCGTTGTGATCCCAGCCCGCATCTCCAGATGCAGAGGGAGTTGACTGATCATTGCTTGAAGCCATAGTTGCCGCGGAAAAAAAAAATTCGGGGATCGGATTTCCCGTAGAAGAGAAATCGGTCGTGCTCTGATACCACTGTAACAGACTTGGACACTCCAAGTCAAGAATCAACCGCGACAGCACCAAATAACCACTTCAAAACAATTCACAGATCACAATAGATTTGCAGTCGCCCGGCGGAGTTCCGTGCCTAGAGATATTGGCCCCAAAGACTGGCGCCCCTTTCGGTATTTCTTTTTGTATTAATCAATCATCAAAGTACAAGAGAGCGGTTAGGGTTTCACTCTCAGACTCTGCGTCCAGATGCTCTGAGAAGTGAGGCCCTCACCACTAATTTAAAGGTTACAAGGGATGCCCAAAAGCAGAGCCCCAAAAGCTTTTAAAATAAAAAGCATCAGTTCTCTCTCTCTTAGAGAGTCTTTTCTCTTTTTTTATTAAAAAAAAGCAAAATTCGCGTCGCTCATCATTTTCCCAAAAAATAAAAATAATAAAAAAGTTATCTCCGCAATTTTCGAAAATTAGGGTTTCTGGCAGAAATTAGGGTTTGCATGAATTTTAGGATTTCTTGCAGAAATTAGGGTTTCTGTTGTCCGCCACGTCATCACTTTGTGACAGTTCATCGGCGGCTTTATGTTTCTATGTCTTGTAACATGCATATGTGAGCATTTGTGTTGCATTGTGATGTGCCAACCACTGAATATTCCTAATTGGATGAGATTGCCTGGGTATGTAATTTTAGTGCATCAAGACACCCGAGGAAGATCACTACGGTCTGGGTGTGATGGCTAATTTTACTATGCCGGAATATCAAGTTCCGATCTAGACGAAAGGAGAAGCTAACTCCTTGACCAAAACAACTGATAGGAGCAGCTAACTCCTTGATCAAAAGAGCAAAAAGGAGAAGCTAACTCCTTAATAAAAAGAGCAAACTGATTGTCCCTCGGATTGACGCTCGGAAGTTTTTGAGCTAACTTGAGTTGTTTTGTAGATATGTTGTAATCGCGGACGATTACTCTCTTTCAAGAAGGGGAGATGTAACAAATTGCTGACGTGTCAAAGCCTAAAGAATGGAGCCAACTTACAAATGATGTGGCTGCCCGAGAGCAGAAACCCTAACCCTAATTTCTGTCAGAAACCCTAACTGTTGAAACCCTAATTTTGGAAACCCTAACCCTAAAACTTGCAAACCCTAACCCTAAAAACCTGCAAACCCTAATTCTAGAAACTCTAAGAAGAACAAGCAACAGAAGAAGAAGTCCTACCAACTTATGGGGACCCCGGTCGATGGGGCCCCAAGTGACATAAAGGCATTAAAATAAAGCAGAACACACTCAAAAGACTTTGCACATCAAAATATGATGATGTGGCACCCGTACGGACGTCTCGGAATTCGCGACGGATTTTTAGAGAAATCCCGAAATTTTCGGAAAGTGATTTTTTGGGGTCAGCTTTTCATATTTGATGCTTTTAGGCTTTGGGCCTTTAAATAAGAGCCTTGGGGGCCCTCTCTGGCACTTTTTAGTGCGCAGATTGCAGAGCAGGTGCTCCTCGACTATTGTACTTTGTGAATCGGTAGTAATATAAAGAAATACCGAAAGGGGCGCCAAGGTTTGGGGCCAATACTCTCTGGGGTGGAATTCCGCCACTCCGTGTCGCATGTCGTCTCTCTCTATTTCAGTTCAGTTGTTATTGAAGTGCTAAAAGTCTGTTCAGTCTGCTCTTTTCCATTGGCACGTGGTTCCCGCCTTGTGACAGCTCCCATCACACAATTACACTCTTGAGGCCTTAGATAATCATTGAGAGACAAAACAACAAACCATAACTAGTTTGGTGGGGAGATCAAATATTTGGAGGTGATGTTTGGAAATGGTTGCTACTAAATTACTTAGAGGTGTCTGTCACAAAAACATAGTTAATGTACAACGATGCCACTCATACTTTTAAAAAATATGAAAGATTTCTTCCCTTGGTAAAAATTTGTATGTGGTTAACTAATTGTTACACCCAGTAAAAGTAAGAGAGTCAGTTTCGATATTGGCAATGGTAATCTATAGAGCAAACAACCACTCGATGATGCAACATTACCTTCCCTTACTTCTTGAGAGAAATTGTCTTCTACACCATAGATAGCTCTCTAAGATGATTCAAGGATGGCAGTATCCTTGCACTAAGAAACATCTAAGACTTGACTATATTGAGTGATGTTGATAAGATAAATATTGAGAAATAACGTGAAAATCAAAGAAAGGCACTCATAATTGATTGTGTGTGTGTGTGTGTGTGTGTGTGTGTGTGTGTGTGTGTGTGTGTGTGTGTGTGTGTGTGTGTGTGTGACACTCTGGTTCATTTGACGGGCCCGTTGCTTCCGATCTTCGAGGCTCGCCCTGTCCCACCGGCGGAGACTGTTCGTTACTTTTGGCTGGAGTTGATTCATACTCTCAGGGTTCAGTTCAAGAGACTTAAGGGCAACTTCCACAGCATGTGGGAGCGCAAAGAGGCTTTCCTGCGACTCTGGCACCTAGAGCCTTTCTTCGCCATGGTCCAGGGTGTGCCCAAATGGCACTACCGGCCACCTGTGTGGCTCTTTCCTTTAGCCTCGTTGTACATATCTTGCTTACTCACTGGGAGAGTCTCCCCATGTTTTTAATGTAGCCCTCTCTAGTAGAGGTGGTTTCTAGCCCTATGGGCGGTTTTTATTAACTAAAGGAAGGATCTTTTTCTCGGAAAAAATAAAAATAAGGGCTTATAAGTACTGCTTTTCCCTTGTTATTTACAATAATCTTAATGTAGACGAGCTGAGTGCACAAGCTTCTAAGCCGACTGATGAGAGTTTGAATTTTCTCTCTTTCGTACGAAGATTCAATTTGGAAGAGATTTTTTAGTATTTGGCTTTAGAACCAAATGAAGTCTCTGCATCGACGACTGCCTTCTGTTTCCGGATTTGCAAGAGGAGGCACACAGCATCCAGCTAGGCATGAGAGGCCTCTAGAGACAACAGCTCCTAGATGGATGGGGGCCTTCATGCAATTGGAGGTCCTCATCACAGTTCGTGCTTGCTCGGAGTCCGTACCCCCCATGTTCTTTGAGATCGAGGGCGAGGGTCGCCTACACAGAGTCTCAGTAGAGGCTCCAAAGGTTGCACAGTGTTGTTTTCAGAGGATACGAGTAGTGGGCATCTGTGAGAGGACATGTGCCACATCCTGACCCAGCACATCTTGAGATAGGCAACTGGAGGCTTTGGGCTTGGGAGAGTTGCCCTCTGGCACGAGTGCATTGGGACCTTGGAGAATGGTTTTGGAGAGACCTTTTCTCTTCAGCCGACCACCCCTGAGATCCCTTTCTTGTTCGATTGAGGCGACACATACGAGCAGCACATAGAGAGGCTCGTCCTACTACAGCACTTCATTGGCAGGAGGAGGGTCTCACAGTTAAGTTCTTGTCAGGCTTTTGGGAGCAGTTGTGGAACTCCAAACAGCCGAGGCGAGTCACTTTATTCCAGTGGCTAGTTGCACACAGAGCTACATCAATGGGGAGCTAGCTAGTACATAGTGGCTTTTGACAGCTTGTGCAGCTTGTGACCATCCTTTGAAGAGTTGGCGTCACTTTCTGTGGGACTGCCCCACAGCAGAGCAAGTTTGGCTTCTGGTTCTTCGACTGATGCCAGCACGGCAATACACTTGGGGTGTTGCTGCCTGGTCCACCCTCACGAGCCCTGCACCAGTAGGACACTTCAGCCTGTGAGAGAGAGGTGTGTTGGGAGCTTGTATGTGGCCTGACACTCTGGTTCATTTGGCATGCCCATTGCTTCCGCATCTTCGAGGCTCGCCCTGTCCCACCGAGAGAGACTGTTCATGACTTTTGACTGGAGTTGATTCATACTCTCAGGGCTCAGTTCAAGAGACTTTAGGGCAACTCCCACCGCATGCGAGAGCGCAAAGAAGGCTTTCCTACAACTCTGGCACCTAGGGCCTTGCTTCACCATGGTCCAAGGTATGCCCAGATGGCACTACCAATCACTTGTGTGGCTCTTTCCTCCTCCCATTTTGTGATTTAGCCTCGTTGTACATATCTTGTTTACTCACTGGGAGAGTCTCCCCATGTTTTTGATGTAGCCCTCTCTAGTAGAAGTGGTTTGTAGCCCTATGGGCAGTTTTTATTAATTAATGGAAGGATCTTTTCATCGGAAAAAATAAAATTAAGGGCTGATAAGTACCGCTTTTTCCTTGTTATTTACAATAGTCTTAATGTAGAAGAGCTAAGTGCACAAGCTTCTAAGCAGACCGATGAGACTTTGAATTTCCTCTCTTTCGTACGAAGATTCAATTTGGAAGAGATTTTTTAGTATTTAGCTTTAGAACCAAACTTGGAATGAAATACAAGGATGATGATGACTAAAGCTTGCTCATCCTAGTTTACTTCTGAGTTGTGCCATTTCTAGTGGAAGTTTTCTCCAATTCTTGCAATGGCTTCACAAGATTCAAGGGGTTCTTCATCAAGACCACCTGCTAATTGTTTCCCATGCGTGAATCCCTCCCCCAAGTGAACTTGTCCAGGCTTTCTTCTCCCATGGTGTGAATGTATATGTGTGTGGGCACGTATGAGATCTTGCCGTGGAGTCCTTGGGAATGTGTAGTCCTTGAATATAGGGGACAACTAGCTCATCCACCATAGAACATCATGTGGCAATGTCCTGACCTCCTAAGCCATCCATGCATTATTGAAAAAAGCACCTACAGCTACAACTAAAGATAACAAATTTGTCATCAATTTCTACTTGCATCACCATCTTCTTGGTTGATAAAGCATGTCATAAAGACCTCCCAGAGCAGGAAGTTTTCTATTTCGTATCCATGATGTGTTCGTCACCTTGCGGACAACCTTACTATTCAAATATACCATAAGCAGGTCACTCCACATAGACAGAGCTGATTGTGTAACTACATATGACAAAGACTTGTGTAGGTCACAACTACACAGTTCCTTTATAAGTATCATGTGCTTCTGCAGCTCTTTTATGACCTCCATAGACTTGTGTAGTCGCAACTACACTCTTCCTTTATACGTATCATGTGCTCTGCGGCTCTTTTATGACCTCCATAGCATTTACGTCAAGCTTCTGCCAATCCATTGACACACAAATTGTAGGAGGAGTTGATACTTCTTAGTTCTAGAAGAAAAGCTAGAGTTTACAGTGGCACCCAACTGTAAAAACATTCATTCCACCACAAGAACATTCAAGGTGAGATCATAACGTGTGCCAGGGGATCAAATGGGAGTGAAGCAAGTGGGAAACAGAGGAGGTGGTTGGATCCCGTTTAGGCACACAATCTAACGGTCCAGATACATTCGAACTTACAGTGACTCACCTACCCAAGGTACATAACTAGCTTATGCAGCTGACAACATACTTAAACCATCCAATGATTGCTTGCAATCAGCACAGCAGCTTCAAAAAATGTGCTCAAACAATTTCAATACAACTTTGACCATTATTTTGCAGGTAAAGATCAAATGAACTCTTTCCATGTGTAAATCAGAGGAGTTCAAGGTACACAGCTCACTAAGCATGGTGTTTTTGGGTCAAAGTACAGCCCAGTCCAGACTCTTGCCAGCAAACATAGGAACAACTGTGCTAGAGCCAAACCTGTATTCATCTGGTACCATCCATGATCTCTTCATGATTGTGATTTTTGATATGTTTCTTGGCAGTCCGTAAAAGTCCGGTCCATTGAAGCTTGTGAAAGCCTCCAGCTTATCCAAAGCATCAGCCTGCCACAAGAAGACAAAAGTGAGACAAATATTAAGATCTTCTCTACCCCAAGAGACAACAAATTTTCATCCACTGCTACCAACCCACGTGCAAAAATTTCTGTAACATAATATACCAGTCTTTTCACACAGTAAGCATGAGCATTGTGGGCACAAAAATGCGAGTAATTGTGCACACATCTTTACATGCATTTGTGCACACCAATTATGAAGAATGAGAAAAATGAATACATGTCAATCAACCAAAAGAAAAAGAGTCTGGGTAAACATTTAACAAGAACAAACGTGGAACCACTCCGTATTCACTATTCAATTAAGAACAAAAAGACTGTAGCACTAAATAGAAAAGGAAAAGAGGTTAGTAAAGGGAAGAAACATATTCTAAGTGCAGCCCCCACACATACGATTCATCTGAAACAGTTCTGACACGTCCTACAACTACATAATAGTAGTACCAAAATGAGCAGATAGAACACAACGAACGAGCTTCAAATCACTAGCCACCCTTGCGCTTCATGGGTGTACATCAAATCACATGCACATGCCACATTGGCTCGATGTACCATGTGGGCATGCTACAACATAGAGCCAAACCGTAGATAAAGGAAAGCCTAGGGGATTCTAGTCCAGTAAAGTTGTGAGCCTATCCGCAGGACCCACATGGCTAGCTAGATCCATTCAACAAGATACAGCCCTACAAAACCCTCATTGCATGATCGATACTACAAAACACACCCAGTTGTCACAGCATTTCCTGTCAAATGCAACAGAATTGAGAGAATAGGTAGAATCAAGGATTGACACTTCCATAATCCTTTGTTCTCTCCTTGCGTGAAAGATTGCAACTTTGTGTTACTAATGGTTCCTTTTGAGAGAGAGAGAGAGAGAGAGAGAGAGAGAGAAGAAGAAGAAGAAGAAGAAGAAGAAGAGGAGAGTTTTAACGTCGTAGGAAACTATCCCAGGACGGCAATCTGGGAGAACATTGGCACGTGGTTGCAGTTCTCGTCCTCGTTCCACCCGCAGACAGATGGGCATTTTGGAAATAGCCAATTCAATGGTTTTGAATTTGTTGAAGTCTTCTTCTTTGGATCAGAAGACTAAATGGGAAAAGTATTTGCCCTTGGTGGAGTTTGCCTACAACAACACACAGGAAAGACGCCATTTGAAGTGTTCGAGGGTGCTAAGAAGCTCCTTCAATTTCTAAGCACCGAAGACAAGATTCTTTTGAAGAAGATTTTTGAAACAAAGTTTAGAAGGCATGGAAGGCCATCTAGCCGTTTAAAGGAGGAGAGGTCGTCCTCTTTTGACAATGACCAGATCAACAAGAAAACCAAGGAGTTCAAGGAAGGGAGTCAAGCCGGGACACTCATGGAGCCCTTGAGTTGAACAACAGTTTGACGTCGCCTTCTCTGGAGCGTGGTTCTCAGCATTCCAAGGAGCGAAAGGCGGCATCTTACTTGAAAAGAACGATGAATATGCAAGAGATGTCATCATGCCTTGGCATCACTTGAAAACAACTGAGAAAGATACATTGGATGACTACTGCCAAAGATTTTGGGATACTTGTCGAAGATTCTTTTGAAAGACCAGATTGAGCGGTTTTGCTATGATTTACTAAGATTCAAGACTATGCTTTGAACCAGAAGTTTGACTCCATGGGACATGACTAAGCAACGATTTGGAATGCATGCCAGCTCATTGATTTATGCGACAGGCAGGATAGTATCAAAAAGGTAAGAGTTTTCTGGGAACCAGATGATACATCATCACAGGATTTTGGCAAATCAGAGGAATCCGACAAACTAAGGAAACCAGATGCAAGTTCATCAAAGGATTCTTGAGAAAGAGGAATCAGATGATAGTGCGTCTTAGGGTTTCGATGATCGACTCTGACGTGCCAATGGACAGGAAAGTGAAAGACGCTACCCGCAGGTCCCAAGGCATAAGGAAAGAAAGGAAAAAGGGAATCAACTGGTAGATCAGAACATTCCCTAGATCCACGATAAGATTTTTGAAGCGGACCAGTACACGAGGGACTTGGACACTGCTTTTGCCAAGGTCCAAAAGGCTTTAGAGAAATCTCAAGAAAGACATAAAAAGGCAGTAGATCAACATCGTCGCGATTTGATATTAAAGGAGGACCATTAAGTGCTCTTACGTTTTGAGAAGGCACGCCTAAGAAAACAAAAAGGAAAGGAGCGGCTTTTTCCAAAGCTTGGCATGAAGTATTATGGACCATTCCAGATAAAAGAAAAGATAAATGATGTCTCCTTTAGACTGAAGCTGCCCGATACTTGGAAGATTCAATGCTTTTTATGTGAGTCTCTTGAAGCCTTTTAAAGGCGATGTGCTCGATGATGGGGAGCCAGATGAGCAACCCGATGTGGAGAGATACTCGTTCCAGAACACATATTGGCACACAAAGATAGAAAGATTAAAGGTAAAGTGATTAGGCGGTTCTTGGTTAAATTCAAGAACTATTCTGCATTGGATGCGAAGTGGATGGAGGAGGAGGACCTAGCAAATACTCCTCAGATTTTGGAACTTTACCTTGAAGCATTCGGTTTAGCATAGTCTACTATGATAGAACCCCGATTTCAGCATGTTACACAAGCATTAATACAAAAAGCAATACCGAAAGGGACGCCACTCTTTGGGCCAATCTCTCAAGGCATGGAACTACGCAGGGCCGTGTCGACTCAATTAAATTGTGAATTAAGTGTGAAGTATTCCTAAAGTGATTCTCTCTCGTGTGTCATGTCAGATTCTCGACTTGGGGTGTCCAAGTCTGTTACAGTGAGACCCTCCTCCTGCTAGTGAAGTGTTGTAGTTGGGTGAGCCTCGCTCCGTGCTCCCAATATGTGTCGCCCCAAGCGAGCGGGTGATCGACAGAAGAGAAAGGATCCCACCAAAACCACTCCCAGGTCCCACTTCACTCGTACCATAGGACGGCTCTCCCAAGTGCAAAGCCGCCAGTGTCCTAACTCAAGATTTGTTGGGTCAAGATCAATGATACAAGTCCTCCCACAGATGCCCACACTTGGGATCCTGAAACGGGCCCGTAGGGCGGTAGACTTTAGCTTTCACCGGATTCTTTACTTGAAAAACTTAATTTGAACTTTACAACACAGAGTAAAACTGCACAAATAGACCTTTGACTGGAATTAACACTTCCCACAAACCACGGCCTGGCAGTTAGAGCGCTACCAAGCAGACAACGACATCTTGCAGGCCCCAAAGACTGGAGCCCCTTTCGGTATTTTTATTCTTATTAAGCTTGAGATAAAGCCTGCGAGTTCCTACGAGCTGTCCCACTCTTACCGGGCTGAAAATGGCCTACTCTAGCCCAATTTCAAGAATAACTGTAGTAGGGAGCTTTACAGACAAAATCCCCATGCCAAAGTGACTTTCCCGGCGCATACAGACAATTTCCCAAACCTGGCGAGTATCTGCAGCACGTTGAACTCTTTGTTTTCTGCCCTGATAATGCACCAAATCACATGTACAGTGATCCCATCACTTCCCCCAAGCTCTTGGGGGTATTAGGGATCAATTAGGGTCGAGATCCTAAACCTGCAAAAATACACAGGAGGCTGTAATTCACTGTTTCGGGCTCCGTTTCGGGTGTTGGTTGCATCCGTAGCAAGCCCTCCAGCTCCCGCACTTGTAGGGCTACTTGCCCTTTGAATCAGACGTGATTTCTCGCGTGAAATCTCTCCAAATTCACGTGAACCTGCGAGGGATTAGCCACTAGCTAATCCAATACCTATGCAAAAGGCTCTTGCCTAGGCAATCGCACATGAACCCACACAACTGTACATACAAATGAAAAGCCCTCACGTTTCTGTATTCAAAGGGGAAGAGATGCATCACGTTTCTGTATTCAAAGGGGAAGAGATGCACGAGAGCGGAATCATCGTGCTACATAGAGCAAGGGAGAAGGCAAGCTTTCCATTAAAGTTGTGATCACCTGCACCCACTACTCACACACATTGTAGTCACTTCATAAGTCAAATCAACCTCCTCTCTCATTTTGGGCGCCCTTCTTCTTGCTAGACTGGGAAAATTGCTTTGAAGCCCCCATGTGTCCAGTTTGCCTCTTTTGAGTTAATTTCCTAGTACCCACCGACTTATAAGTGTAGCAGGGGTAAATGACTTTAAAGCCTAGACACCATTTTACTGCTCAGATTACAATGCCGACTAGCCCGACCATCTCGTGGCGACCTACCCTTTCCGACTGCGGGTGAAACTCTCGGACATCGGCCGTTTCACACCGGCCACACAATGTCCGGTCATTTTTTGTGACTTCAAAAAGAGGGTCCCAAAGATTAAAGAAAAATCAAGGGAAAGAAACCAACAGCTAAGGTTAGTGATTGCCACAGCCTCGTGAATCGCAAACGTCCTCCATTGCATGCCAGATATACATGCCATAGATGATTTAGTGTGGTTAGCACCCTTTTATCATCACATGTATCCGCAGGAAAGGTCATGAAACATAGATACAAATGACTTAATGAGACCTTCATACTTTTGTCATTTCATCTACGATAGAAGTGAGCATAATACCTTTAGCATTAATAGAGAAGTGTCCACTACTATTGCACTGAACTCGTATGTACATTTGATGTGCTAGCTCCATGATTACTCCTCCTTTGAGCACGTTGAGTTGGGGCATACATGGGCTATAACCCAAAGGCCTCAAGGTAAAGCTGCAATATATTCCGTGACCCTAGGAGTTCACACTCTTCCCATAGGTGGATAGTTCTTGAACTTCACCAAATACCGTCTTGCAACTTTTCCTTTAAATTTTCTTTCTTTTGGCCTATGCTGCAGAAGACTCGACAGAATCTTCAACTTTCTCTTCTCTTTCAGACTCCAGGGAAGCTTCAGGAGTTGCTTTTGCAAAGGACCTCTTTGTTGGTCTTTGCTTTGACGTACCCCCTTTCACGTTGCCCTGAAACCAACTGTCTTCTCCCTTCAACAAGGTAGGACCAATGTTGGCAACTTCCATAAGTTGATTAAGGAAGGGTAGCCACTCTGTTCTTTGTACAATAATCTCGAAGCCCTTTAGGCAGCCCACAACAATACTTCTCAATCTGCTATTGTCAGTGGCACAAACTTCTAGGAGGTTACTCAGAGCAACGCTTTACAAAGCCTCCGATTGTACTCAAGTAGGCTCTTGCAAGTAGCTGCAGTGAGTTGGTGCCACTTCGTCATGACATCGGCTTCAAATTCATTTGACAGCCACGCAGATGCAAACATTTTCTTGAAGCATACCCATGTGGCGGGTGCTTATCCTTGCATCACCAGTGTCATCCACCATGTAAGCACATTGCCTTTTTTCAAGAAAGTGACAGCTTTCCTAACCTTAGAGGCCTCCGTAGAATTCCCTCTTGTATAAGTTGTATCAAATTGTTGGAGGAAAGTAAGAGCCTTTGTCTTATCCTCAAAGCCGCTAAAAGTTTCAAACTTCACAGCTGCACCACCTCTTTGTAAGCTTTTCGAACTTCACAGCTGCACCACCTCTTTGTAAGCTTTTGGCTTTTCCAATGCTCCCAAATTGTCATAGGGAATTGTCTGCAACATGGGCAGGTGCTTGTCCTTGAATCACCAGTGTCATCCACCATGTAAGCACATTGCCTTTTTTCAAGAAAGTGACAGCTTTCCTGACCTTAGAGGCCTCCGTAGAATTCCCTCTTGTATAAGCTGTATCAAATTGTTGGAGAAAAGTAAGAGCCTTTGTCTTATCCTCAAAGCCGCTGAAAGTTTCAAACTTCACAGCTGCACCACCTCTTTGTAAGCTTTGGCTTTTCCAATGCTCCCAAATTGTCATAGGGAATTGTCGGCAACATGGGCACTGTAATAGGGATCATCGGTGCCCCTTGGCCATTGACATTTTGCGTCATTGGTGCCATATGTGCTTGCTGGTCGAAAAAACAGCCATGCCAAAATTGCTTGTGGCACCCCAAACTGGCCCGGATTGCACTGAAATCCTTGTTGCATGCCAATGTTACCATACATGGGGTTTGGCATCATGCCCTGCATACCCCCAAACATTGTTCCTGGCATATATTGTTGGTTTCCAAGCGCATAACCAACCATGCTCTAAACACTGATCCACCCCCGAAATACCCAGGATGTATCGTGGGTGGTGGAAAAACCTGTTGCATAGCCTGGAAATTGATTCTCTGTTCATTTAATGCAACATTAGGACTCTGAAAGGTGGCTAGTTGAACTGGTAAAGCCTGTGGAATAGGCGTCCTAACCACCTTTTCGTGGACAGAAGGAACTTGTCTTGGAGACCCAAGCGACTCCGCAACATGTGAGTGCTCCCCGCCCTGCTGAGACGCACAAGGTGACACAAACTGGTGACGTGGCATAGCCTGGACATGGGGCAGCAGACCACCCACACACACCCGAAAAAGCAGGCCCGAGAAAATGCAACAGTGACACGTGGCAGATTTCCGGATTTCACGCTAAGCACGCTGACGTGGCACACTGTACGAACTCCCGTGATTTGCGACACAGATTCCGCTGAGCTGCTGACATGGCAGAGAGTACAGAAAAGCAACCAGAACTCTACCCATGCTCAATTTGGCAGCTTTTGGGGCTAATTGCTTTATTTAAAAAGGTTTTTAAAATCGATTGCTTTTGGGGCTCTGCTTTTGGGCATCCCTTGTAACTTATAAATAAGTGGGCAGGGCCCTCACTTCTCAGAGCATCTGGACACAGAGTCTGAGAGTGAGAACCCTCCCTCTCTTGTACTTTGAACTCAAATTAAGAAATACCGTAAGGGGTGCCAATCTTTGGGGCCATTATCTCTAGGCACGGAACTCCGTCGGCGGGCCGTGTCGAATCAAGTGTGAATTGTGTACTGTTTTGAAGTGAATCTCTATTGTGTCGCGGTAGAATTTTGACTTGGAGTGTCGAAGTTTGTTACACTCGTATCAGGGCACAAAAAGATTCGGGTGCGCATCGGGCGCACTCCCATCTTCATCGCTCTGTCTTACAAGGCATAAAGCCATAAAGAATCCAAGATTACACATGGGTTCTTGTGGAGAATCTGACAAGGATGACACCTCTCAGTGGCAAGGCAAAGAAAAGTTGAAGATCCGGCGTGGAAACTAAAGAAAAGAATGAAGATTTGAGGCAAAAAAAAAAAAGATCGGACAATTTTGCCTGAGCACAAACATCAACTGCAGATTGGCATATGTGTGCACACATTGATTGAACACATTGATTCGGTACTCCAAGGACTCAAGGTTGGCAAAACACCTGAAGAATTACCCGATTGATAAGATTTACTCGAGATGGCGTGTAACCATTGCTTCTCCTCTCAGGTAGGGAGGAAAGCAGAAAAGATAGACAAATGCAGAAAAGCGGAACCTGTATTCGCAGAAAGACATGGACAAGCACTCTTGAAAAGAAGCACTTCTACAGAGCCAACCAATATGACTTCCTTGAAGATAAAGAGCAAAACAACAAAAAGATTGCACAGTCGATTAAATTTGAATCCTTTCTTGGGTTCGGAGATGCTCGAACATGGTGGTCCACTCTTCTTCTGAGGAACAAAGCTCCAGTTACATGGTTGAAATTCAAAAGGCTCTTTATTTCTTCTCGGGAGTACGAACGAGATATACGAACCGCTTGGAATCATCTTCGGACAACCAAGGGAGATTCTCTGGACGCTTATTGCAAGAGATTTTGGAGCTCTTTTCTATCAGCTTCTTCATTTAAGGTCTCGTTTAACGAATGGATTAAGCGGTTTTGCTGCGGACTTCCTACAAAGATCCAGGATTACTCCTTAGAACATAAGTCAAATTCTATTCAAGAAATGATGGGTCATGCAAAACTGGGTTTTGCCATACATTCACGCAATTTGACTTACCCCACAGATGAGATCTTGACTCAGAGAACCCAACAGACTTCTAATAATGAAAGTAGAAAGAGAAAGAGTTCCCAGGACAAAGAAAAGAAAGATACACGTCCCCGACAAACTCTTAGAGAAAGGGCTATCTATCTCAAAGAGGGGAAGTGTTTTGGTTACGGGGAATTTGGATATGTAACAAACTGCTACGTGTCAAAACCTCGAAGAATGGAGTCAACTTGCATATGCCGGCCGAGGGGCCTAAACCCTAAGAAAAACAAGTAACAGAAGAAGAAGTCCTACCAACTTATGGGGACGCTATCCAATGGGGCCCCAAGTGACATAAAGGATTAAAATAAAGTAGGACCCACACACACATGAAAAACTGATGACGTGACAGATTTTCAAAAATTGTGTTGGCATGATGACGTGGCAAGCTGTACGGATTTCCACGTTTTGCGTTGATTGATGACGTGGCAGGCTGTACGGATTTCCCCGTAGATTACGCTGGCAGCTTTTGGCATTGCTTTTTGGACCAGAAGCTTGTGAGTTTTCAAGGCTTTTCACTGTAACTGCTTTTCAGGCCGAGGGCTTTTAAATATGAGGTTAGGGCTCATTCTCTGGCATGCTTCCTAGAGAAGGTGCAGAGCGTGGAGTTCCGGCTTGTACTGTTTTGATGCAATATAAAGAAATACCGAAAGGGATGCCAAGGTTTGGGCCCAATACTCTCTGGGGTGGAATTCCGCCACTCCGTGTCGCGTGTCGTCTCTTACTTTCAGTTCGGTTGTTAATGAAGTGCTAAAAGTCTGTTCGGTTTGTTCTTTTCTATTGGCATGTGGTGCCCATCTTGCGACAGTGGTATCAGAACATCAGTCGTGTGCTTTTCTGAAAGCATATCGGTCCTACCAAAGAGCAGACAAAGCAAACTTCAGGATTAATGGATTTTTATTTGAAGTATCTTCGGGGCCTGAAGCCGGACTTATTAGCCACTCCCACCCTTCATACATCGCACCGGGCACGCTCCCGTCTTCACCGCTCATGTCTTACAAGGCATAAGCCAAAAAGATCACTTGCAAAGAAGGATCCAAGATTTGTTTCGAGTCACTGTTTTTCGCAAAAACAGTGTCATGCACACGTTGCTGTCTACAACTACCAAGCCGCACACTCCAAGGACTTGGCAAGCTTTCAAGAAAATTTTTGCCCGAAGTTATATGGTTTCTGACATCTTCCTTCGGAGTGCAACTTCTGGCAGAGTGGGGTATCCTGAAATGCTTGCCATGGAAACCCTAGCACATTATAACTTGAAATTTCTCGACATCTCTCAGTAGGTGTCTCTTTTCGAGCTGATAACCTTGGAGGTCCATTGTGACTGCTATGACTTAAGACTACCATCGCCGCCAAAAAAACACTATATGTACAAGAGCTGATGGACCATGTTGTGCTCGGCTACGACCCTATGGAATGAACCTAACCCTAAATTTTTGGTGCAGGTTTCAGGTTGGAAAGTCAATCGACTTTTCGAGCTCGACTGATGTCGAGATTGCTATTTAAGTTTGAAAACTTGTTTGGTGATCCTGTTTGAAATTTGTCTGAAACGGATGGTATCTGTTTTGAACCTGTCTTGGTGCCGATTTGAATTGTTTGACTCTGGTTGTAATACTGGTTTCAATGATTGGTGAGTTAACTCCCAGGTAGAGTAGTGAGAAATGATATTTGAGAATGCTTGTTCATACTCATGGCCCGAACCCTTGTGGTTATTTACGGGGGGAGTATTGTTGTTGTGACTCCCGACCCAGACCTGGATGGTTATGCGGGAGGAGTATTAAGAAGTCTGAGCAGTGGTTACTCTCTGCACCTCCAAACGACGCAGGCTGCGGTCTGGGGGGCGTTTGGTTGTAAAAGGACTATATCTCTTGGCCTAGACCTTTTTAAGTTATGCAGGAGGAGTGATGAGGGAGTCGTTGAATATCTCCTGGCCCGGACCTTGTTAGGTTATGTGGGAGGAGTGTTCATCGACGGCTTTATGTTTCTATGTCTTGTAACATGCATATGTAAGCATTTGTGTTGCATTGTGATGTGCCAATTACTGAGTATTCCTAATTGGATGAGATTGCCCGGGTATGTAATTTTAGTGCATCAAGACACCCGTGGAAGATCAGTACGGTCTGGGTGTGATGGCTAATTTTACTACGCCGGAATATCAAGAGTTCCGATCAAGACGAAAGCAGAAGCTAACTCCTTAACAAAAAGAGCAAATTGATTGTCCCTCGGAATGACCCTCCGAAATTTTTGAGCTAACTTGAGTTGTTTTGCAGATATGCTGTAATCGCGAACGATTACTCTCTTTCAAGAAGGGAAGATGTAACAAACTGCAGACGTGTCAAAGCCTCAAAGAATGGAGTCAACTTGCAAATGCCGACCGAGGGGCCTAAACCCTAAGAAAAACAAGTAACAGAAGAAGAAGTCCTACCAACTTATGGAGACCCCGTACGATGGGGCCCAAGTGACATAAAGGATTAAAATAAAGTAGGACCCACACACACAGGAAAAATTGATGACGTGGCAGATTTTCGAAAATTGCGTTGGCATCATGATGTGGCAGGCTGTACGGATTTCCGTAAATTACACTGGCAGCTTTTGGCATTGCTTTTTGGACCAAAAGCTTGAGTTTTTAAGGCTTTTCACTGTAATTGCTTTTCAGGCCAAGGGCCTTTAAATATGAGGTTAGGGCTCATTCTCTAGCATGCTCCCTAGAAAAGGTGCAGAGCGTGGAGTTTCGGCTTGTACTGTGTTGATGCAATATAAAGAAATACTGAAAGGGCACCAAGGTTTGGGGTCAATACTCTCTGAGTTAGAATTCCGCCACTCCGTGTCGTGTGTCGTCTCTCTTTCAGTTCAGTTGTTATTGAAGTGCTAAAAGTCTATTCAGTCTGTTCTTTTCTATTGGCACATTGTGCTCGTCTTGTGACAAGACACATCTCCACAAAGTGCCCCAAAAAGGCATAGCAAGAACAGACTGAAGACAGGCCAGAGAGTTCTAGAGCAGCAGAGGAACGTGGCAGATGAAAAACAAGACTGGTACCACACCGAGTGGGACCCGAACCGAATCAGATGAACGAAAGTACCAAACTTTGCCGCACTTAGGGCAAAGAGAATGTTAGGTGCAGCGGAAGTCAATGTTGAACTTTGCTCAAAATGAGTGCTCCGAACTGTGCTCAAGGGTTCCTTTTACTTATGGAAGGGAGAGCCTTCCGTTCCTTTAGTGAGAGAGTGCAATGGACACAAACAAAGTGGTGAACACTGTGAATGAAGGTACTAAGACTGAGAGATAGAGAGAGAAGAGAATACGACACCAGAATGTTGTCAAACCCTCCTCCGAAGGCCCCACTCTCTATGGCGAGAGCGGTCTACTATTGATTGCACAAATCTCTACAATGCTTTGGACTTGCGAACAATGTCGACGACGATGAGGATGACGACGAGACGGGCTGAAATCTGAAAACGCTAATGGCTGAAATCTGCAAATCTTGTATCTGATGAATTTTGACTCTATGTTGGTGACGATGTTGATGGAGACGATGCGACGAGGACGCGCTGAAAACGCAGATGCTGAAATCTGCGTTTTCCGGGCTGAATCTGCAAACTACACTGGATCTGACCGTGCGGCGAGGATCTGCTACGGGAAGGTGAGATCTGCGAGGTTTGGGACTTCTACTGCGATGTCTGACTGCTGAAAACTGAAAACGATGGTGCTTATTGAGGTTCCGTCGCGATGAATCTGTAAAACGCCGAGGCTGATGTGCAAACCAAAAACGCTAGGGCTGGTTCTGTCTTGCTGGAGAAATCTGCTAACATTAGGGCTCCTCTGCTGTGTTGTTGTGGAATCTGCTAACGCTAGGGCTGACCTGCTATCTTGTTGTCGCCGGGGCTGATCTGCAATGCAGATGCCAAGGCTGATCTGTCATGCAAAAACGCTAGGCTTTCAGATGGGCTGAAAAACGCTAGGTCTGTTTGCGGGAAGGTGGTCTTGCTGAGAAGGTGCCTGTTGAACGCGAGTTCCTGCTGCCTCTTCTGCCAAAAAGTGCTAGCGCTAGGGTTTCTTATATACTTGTAAAGTCAAATTGCCCTACCCAGTTCCCAACAAAAGTCACTTAAAAATAATAAGTGAAAAATGTCAAAAATGGGGGGAAATAGGCCTATGCATTGTAAAAATGCTCTTGATGGCTTATGATGGAAATTTGATGATCATGTTGTGTGCAACCAGAGGATATGCATCTAATCTAAGTGTCTGGACATGCACGGTCTACAAACAGACCCACAAAGGTGCGAGATCACTTCCTAAGCTAACTGAACTGAACCATGTCATGAAGTAGCTTGTCCACGTACACATGGGGTTAGATGTGCACGTGACATCCCCTCCTTTTCAAAGTGAGGTACTGGTACCGAACTGTATGGCGTCAAGGGAGATCGCCAACAGCGTCTAGAATCCTGGGAAGGACTCTTGGCCGGCCCACTCTGATGCGTGGGACATGCGATTCTTGAACTTCATAAAGGTCGGCAACGCATGCTTCTTTGGGCCGCGCCGAAAGTGACAAAGTCATATGTGGCTCATTCAATGCTTCAACTTCGTCTATAGTCATGCGTCTACCTTCTTCCGAATCTTCGAGGATGAAAATTCTTGAAACCACTTCCAACACAAAAACATGAACAAACCCATTCCATGTAAAATGACTGGAAAAATTCTAATCTTTCGAAAAAACTGTGCATGCAATGCAGATGAACAAATAGACGGAGTGTCAAACCGTTCATCAAACACATACAAACAATGGGGTCGAATCTTGACTTTCTGATCTAAATCAATCAACTGTGGCAAATCATAATGGAAATGCCGATGCTTGATACTCAATCCTTCTTGTGCTCTTTCTGAGACTGTGTCATGCCAAGCAGTGTGACATGAAACGTTTTGGAGTTTCGAGCGTTTCGAAGTTTCGAGGTTTCTGAAACGTTTCGTTTCGGAGCTCAAAGAAAGCGAAACACAGGTTTCGTTTTACATGTACATACCTAAAATTATACATTGAATATACATACAAATTCACCTGTCAAGACATGTGAAATACCAAAATCTAGATGTGAGACTTGAGTCACGAGTGAACAAGGTAAGAGCTGAAATTGAATTACCTAAACAAGCCAAAACCATGATAAGTTACAACTGCAAAACAAATAACAATTGTCCTGACCAAAAGACCAACAATACATCAGCTGAGTTTTGGCCATACTACATAAACTACCCAAATATCAATAAGAAACTAGCTAGAGTCCTCCTCATAAGGCTTTGTAATGGGTTTAAAAATCCTAAAACATCCATTTTGGGTCAGAAGGTCAAAAGGGGAGAATAAAAAAAACATTGTCTCTTTTTGTCCGTTTCGCAGAAGCGTTTCGACACGTTTCGGAGGGCCGAAACGCGTTTTTAGGAAGAGACATCGAATGTGAATTCCTTGGGTGCAAACATTTCATCTTTTCATGAATCATCCGCATACATCCGTGCTCATTCATGAGTGAATCGTGGTCAGCGTGCGATATGGCATGCCTGTGAAAAGGGATCACATAAGGACGGTGGCTAAAATACAGCAAAGCATCACGAATGAAACACTCGAACAATGCATACTGACTAATCATTCGAACACAGAATACTTCCTGTGAGGGTTCTTTGGATCTCGACTCAAGAGCCAAGATCGGTTCTTCGTGATTGATCGAATCTGCTTTTCTTGCTTCGCGCTCTAACTTCCTGTCCATCATCATCTTGTCAAAAGCCTCCATAGGAGTTAGTGCAATCCTTGGCGTAGATGGGGAAGGGGGAGGGTCAGAAAAACCTCCTGGTGGGGAAAATTCTTCTTCGCCTCTTCCATGCTCATCACCTTCGTGCACAGTATCCATTCCGCTTCAAGTAATGACCATCCACTTAAGTCGTGGGTTCGTAAGTTCACGAGGAACTTGGGTTCTGTGGGTTGAAAAATGTCAAAAATGGGGAAAACAAGCCTATGCATTGTAAAAATGCTCCTAATGGGTTCTGATGGAAATCTGATGATCATGCTGTGTGCAACCAGAGGATATGCATCTAATCTAAGTGTCTGGACATGCACGGTCTGCGAACAGACTCACAAAAGTGCCAGATCACTTTCTAAGCTAACTGAACTGAACCCATATCATGAAGTAGCTTGTCCACGTACACATAGAGTTAGATGTGCACGTGACAGAGAAAGATCAAGAAGCCCTCATTTTCTTTGATGGAGGAGCCAAGGCCAACTTCTTTTCACTTGAATTGATGGCTCGATTCAAGTGATGTCCTATGATGTCATGTGATGTGACTGTCGATTGGTACATGTGCTCACTTGAGTTGATGGCTCGATTCAAGTGATGGCGTGTGATGTGACAGTCGATTGGTACATGTGCTAGATGTGTGTTTCTAGTGCGTCAGTACTAACAAAGGCCATAAACTGCTAAGACAGTTTATGGCCTCTGTCTGTTTTGCAAGCGTAGTCGAGGGCGATTACAATGCTTTGGAGAGGGGGGGTATGTGACAAATCAATGACGTGGCAGCCCGCCCACACACACACACACACACCCCCGGAACAAAGCAGGCCCGCCAAATGCGCCGCAAATTACGCTGGCAGGCTATACGGCAGTTTGTACGAAAATCCGCTTTTTATGGATGTTGACGTAGCTACTTTAGTATTGCGGTAGAATCTTGACTCATGCCGATTGCTTTTCGGAGGGCCTGCCAGGCGAGTTGCCACCAGCTCGTCCTGAGGATCATACCATTGATTTGATACTTGGAAGCACACCACCGAACCGGCCACCTTACCGTGTGAGCCGAGCCCAGAATGAAGAGATTATGAAGCAAGTGAAAGACCTCTTGGAAAAGCGTCTTGTCCAACCGAGTACTTCACCTTACTGCTCTCCGGTGTTGGTTTTGAAGAACGACGGATCTTAAGAGAATGTGCATTGACTATAGAGCTCTCAACAAAATCACCATCAAGAACAAATTTCCGATTCCCAGGATCGATGATATTCTAGACCGAGGATCCTCTTGTTTCAGCAAGATCAATTTAAAGAGCGGATATCATCATATCAAAATCAAGCCGGGAGATGTCTACAAGACAACTTTTCGAACAACTTTTGATTTATTTGAGTTTTTGGTCATGCCTTTTGGCCTAACCAATGCTCCAGCGACATTTAACCGAATGATGGACAGGATTTTTCGAGAGTACAGACTATTTGTTGGCACTTTCTTTGACGACATCATTGTTTTCTCCAAGGATGAGGCAAAACATAGAGAACATCTGCTACAGGTCTTTCAAGCATTACGAGATCACAAGTTGGTGATTAACGCAAAGAAAAGTGAATTTTTCCTACCCGAGATACACTTTTTGGGACACACTGGCTATTTCCGCGGTACATCATAGAAGCTTCGAGGACATGGTCAATCAGTATGCCACAGATACAGATTTTGCAGATGTATTCGGTCGAATATTCGGGATGGCTACTTGATGAAGAAAACGATGTTGTGCATTACACAGTCGTTGAGGGAACTGTCAACCATTTACGGGTCACCACAGCATTGATACCACCTTGAAAGGTGTGGAGAGATACTTCTTTTGGCCAAGACTCAAGAAGGACGTAGACGATTTTGTACACACTTGCTTGGTATGCCAGAAGGTCAAGTTTGACAAGCATAAAGCACAGGGATTGTTACAGCCTTTACCCATTCCCACCCGCCCATGGGAAAGTATTGAAATGGATTTCATTTTTGATCTCCCGAAAACACAGAGTGGGCACAATGGTATTTGGACTGTTATTGACAGACTTAGCAAGCAAGCTCATTTCATTCCACTGAAGAAAACAATCAAGCCGGATCACTTAGTGAGACTGTTCATTGCCTAGATATTCAGATTACATGGCATGCCTGAGACAATTGTCTCTGACAGAGTTCCCCGATTAACGAGTTTGTTTTGGAAGGCTATTTGGGAGAACATTGGCACGTGGTTGCAGTTCTCGTCATCTTTCCACCCACAGACAGATGGGCAATCTGAGATTGCAAATTCAGTCGTACTGGATTTATTGAAGTCTTACATTTCGGATCAAAAGACTCAATGGAAAGAGTATTTGCGGAATTCGCCTACAATAACATGATCCACTCTTTGATGGGGAAGGCGCCATTTGAGAAGGTGCAACGAAGGTTCCACCCTTCCTAAGCACGGAAGATAAGATTTTTGAAGCCGATCAGTTTACGAGGGACTTGGACTTGGTCCGGGAGGCTTAAGAAGAAATCTCAAGAAAGACATAAGAAGGCAGCAGATCGACCTGGTCGCGATTTGAGATTAAAGGAGAACGATTGGGGGCTCTTACATTTTGAGAAGGCACGCCTGAGAACGAAAAAGGGAAAGGAGCGGCTTTTTCCAAAGCTTAGCATGAGATACTATGGACCTTTCCAAATAAAAGAAAAGATAAATGATGTCTCCTTTAGACTGAAGCTGCCCGATACTTGGAGAATTCACAATGCTTTTTATATGAGTCTCCTGAAGCCTTTTAAAGGCGATGTGCCCGATGATGGGGAGCCAAATGAGCAACCCGAAGTGGAGGAAAACGAGGAGATACTCGTTTCAGAACAGATATTGGCACATAAAGATAGAAGGTAAAGTGATAAGACGGTTCTTGGTTAAATTCAAGAACTATTCCGCATTGGATGCGAAGTGGATGGAGGAGGACCTGGCAGATACTCCTCAGATTGTGAATCTTTACCTTGAAGCCTTCGGTTTAGCATAGTCTACTCCAATAGAACCCCGATCTCAGCTTGGGTAGAATTTGGTGCAACGGCTATGCACAAGAGGAGAGTTACTCCGCTCCTTTGTCAACAGATTGCCTCGATTTTTGATACTAAAGTCACTGATGTCCCTATTGGGTTTCAAGGATATTGTGGGCTAACAGTATTCTCTTGTGATGACTTTAGGATTTGGAATTCCCGATAATATGATACTAATTTGTTCTTGACTTGTCTAAGTGCAGAAACTGATAGACAAAATGACTGCAACATTTCGGTCTGATAAATCTCTATAGACATGATTGCAATAAGGATTAGTCAATCCGGCATCTAAGAGGTCCCGACTGGATCTAGATGCGATTGCTAAATACGTTGTTGTAACAGACTTGGACACTCCAAGTCAAGAATCAATCGCGACAGCACCAAATAACCACTTCAAAACAATTCACAGATCGTCTAAGTGCAGAAACTGATAGACAAAATGACTGCAACATTTCGGTCTGATAAATCTCTATAGACATGATTGCAATAAGGATTAGTCAATCCGGCATCTAAGAGGTCCCGACTGGATCTAGATGCGATTGCTAAATACGTTGTTGTAACAGACTTGGACACTCCAAGTCAAGAATCAATCGCGACAGCACCAAATAACCACTTCAAAACAATTCACAGATCACAATAGATTTACACTGGCCCGGCGGAGTTCCGTGCCTAGAGATATTGGCCCCAAAGACTGGCGCCCCTTTTGGTATTTCTTTATTTATTCAAATCAATGTCAGAGTACAAAGAGCGGTTCAGGTTTCACTCTCAGACTCTGCGTCCAGATGCTCTGAGAAGTGAGGCCCTCACCGCATATTTAAATGTTACAAGGGATGCCCAAAAGCAAAGCCCCAAAAGCTTGAAATCAAAAGCAGATTCTCTCTCTCTCTCAATGAGAGTAAAAATAAAGCAATTCAACTCTCTCTCTCTCTCATCCAATTCTTTTCGTAGCAAAAAGCCAAAAGCTGGGATTTGCGTCGCTCACAAATTAAAAAATTTATTAAAAAAATTTCCCCACCTCCGCGATTTCCAGAAATTGGGGTTTTTGGCAGAAATTAGGGTTTGCAGGAATTTTAGGGTTTCTGGCAGAAATTAGGGTTTCTGTTGTCCGCCACGTCATCACTTTGTGACATACCCCCCTCTTGAAAGCATTGTAATCGACCACGATTACGCATGCAAAAACCGACAAAAGCCATAAACCGTCTTAGCAGACACTGACTGTAGTACCTACATACTAGGAACACAATCTAGCACATGTACCAAATTGACAGTCACATCACACGACATCACAGAACATCACTAGACATCACTGGACATCACATGACATTCAACATTCATTCGGATCTTAGATGATGATTTATCAGCAATGTAGCTAGCAATCACATCTAGGTCCAATCGGGACCTCATCGATGTCCGATTGACTAACCCCTATTGCAACCATGTCTATTCGAGATCAATCAGACCAAAATGCTGCAATCATTTCGTCTATCAATTCCTGCACTCAAAAGAAGTCAAGAACAAATCAGCATCATTATCAGGAATTCCATTTCATAAAGTCATCCAGCAGAATACTGTCAGCTCTCAGTATCCCTAAAGCTCATAGAGACATCAGTGACTTTGGTATCAAAATCAAGGCATCTGTTGACAAAGGAGTGGAGTGACTCCCCTCTTGTGCATCCCACTACACCAGATCTTCGACCAAGCTGAATTTCTGGGTTCCGTTTGGAGTAGACTATGCTAAACCAAAACATCGAGGTAAAGTTTCACAATCCGAGGAGTATCTGCTAGGTCCTCCTCCTCCATCCACTTCGCATCAAATGCAGGAAATTTCTTGAACTTAACCAAGAACCGCCTTCGGACTTTACCTTTCTTCATATCCCTATGTGCCAAAATATGTTCAGGAACAAGGGTCATTCGTTTTCTTCCACTTCGGGTTGCTCATCATGCTCCCCATCATCAGGCACATCACCCTTAAAAGGTTTCAAGAGACCCACATGGAATGCATTGTGAATCCTCCAAGTATCTGGCAATTTCAATCGGAAGGAGACATCATTTATCTTTTCAGTAATCTGGAAAGGTCCGTAGTATCGCATACTAAGCTTTGGAAAAAGCCTCTCCTTTCCCTTTTTCTTTCGTAGGCGTGCCTTCTCAAAACGTAAGAGCATCCAATCATCCTGCTTCAATTTCAAGTCGCGATGATGGCGATCCGCTGCCTTTTTCTGTCGTTGTTGAGACTCCTGCAAAGTCGAACCTTGGCAAAAGCCGGATCCAAATCTCGCGAATATTCATCCGCTTCAAATATCTAATATTTCGTGCTCAGGAAGGATGGAACCTTCGCAGCACTTTCAACAATCTCAAATGGCGTCTTCCCCGTCGAAGAGTGTATTGTGTTATTGTAGGCAAATTCCACCAAAGGTAAGTTTGTTATCCATTGAGTCTTCTAATCCGAGATACAAGACTTCAATAAATCTAAAACCATTGAATTGGCAATCTCAGATTGCCCGTCGGTCTGCAAGTGGAACGATGACGAGAACTGTAACCACGTGCCAATGTTCTCCCAAATTGCCTTCCAAAACAAACTCATAAATCTGGGGTCTCTGTCGGAGACAATCGTCTCAGACATGCCATGTAATGATGTAATCAGAAAATCATCGTGATCATTCTGTGTTCTCGGGAGATCAAAAATGAAATCCATTGCAATACTTTCCCAGGGGCGGGTGGGTATGGGTAAAGACTGTAACAATCCCTATGCCTTATGCCTGTCAAACTTGACCTTCTGACATACTGCGCACAAGCTCTTCCACATCCTTTTCGAGTCTCGGCCAAAAGAAGTATCTCTCTACCCCTTTCATGGTGGTAGCAATGCCGCGATGACCCGTAAAAAGGTAGACAGTGGCATTCAGTCATAACCTTTTCCCTCAACAGCTGTGTAACGCACAACATGGTTTTTCTCATCAAGTAGCCTTCCCGAAGGGAGTATCCTGCTACTGTCTCCCCATCCTGTATCCGTGTGAAAATATTTGCAAAATCTGAATCTGTGGCATACTAGTAGACCATATCCTCGAAGCTCCTATGATGTATCGCGGAAAAAGCCAGAACCAACGGCTTCCGAGACAAAGCATCTGCCACCACATTCTTTTGTCCCTGCACATGGACAATCTGGAAGTGAAACTGTGACAAGATGTTCGCCCACCGCATCTGCTTTTCCGAAAGCTGCTTCTGTGACAAGAAGTAGCACAAACTCTGATGGTCTGTAAAGACAGTAAAATCCGCTCCAAGTAGGTAATGCCGCCACCGAGTAAGAGCATGGATAACCGCCAAAAGCTCTTTCTCATATATCTATGCTGTCATCTCCGGCCTAGAGAACAATCGGCTCTCGTAAGCAATGACATGGCCTTCTTGCATCAAGACCGCACCCAGACTACGACCACAAGCATCGCAATATACTTCAAATGATTTCTGCAAGTTCGACGAAGTCAAAACTGCTCCCGTAGTCAATTTCTCTTTCAATGTCCGAAAGGCAATCACCTCTGTGGATCCCCATGAGAAAGGGACTCCTTTCCGTGTCAAGATATACAAAGGGGAAGCAACCTCTGCAAACTTTCGTATGAACTGCCTGTAGTACGAACACAATCCCAAGAAGCTTCTAACTTCATGGACATTCTTCAAATCGGACCAACACGGATAGTCTCTATCTTGGCCGAATCCACTTGCACTCCTGCTGCTGAGACAAAGTGTCCCAAAAAGTGCATCTCTGAAGCAGATGATCTCTGTGTTCTGCCTCATTCTTGGAGAAACAATGATATCATCAAAGAAAGTACCAACAAATAGTCTGTACTCTCGAAAAATCCCGTCCATCATCCGATTTAAATGTCACAGGAGCATTGGTTAAGCCAAAAGGCATCACCAAAAAACCTGAAATAACCCAAAAGTCGTCCGAAAGGCTGTCTTGTAGACGTCTCCCGGTGCGACTCGGATTTGATGATATCCACTCTTCAAGTCAATCCTGCTAAAGCACGAGGATCCCTGTAACCTGTCGAGTATATCATCGATCCTAGGAATCGGAAATCTATTCTTGATGGTAATTTTGTTGAGAGCGCTATAATCCATGCTCATTCTCCAAGATCTGTCTTTCTTCAAATCCAACAACAGTGGAGAGCAATACGGTGAAGTACTATGCTGGACAAGACCCTTTTCCAAGAGGTCTTTCACTGGGTTCATAATCTTTTCATTCTGTACTCGGCTCACACGATTCGGTGGCCGGTTCGGTGGCGTGCTTCCAGGTATCAGGTCAATGGTCTGATCTTCAGGCCCTCTGGAAAACAATCGGCATGAGTGTGGAGAAAAATCTTGGCGTTCTTTTGATCAAGTCAAAACATATTCAACCTTTATCCACCGTTCAGTTCTCTCCCAAAAGAATGAGTAAAGAAACTGAAGTTCATCAAGTACAATCTCTAAGCCCTTCATTTATCAAAGTCGCTTTCTCGGCCCGGTAGTCAACCACAGCGTAGTTCTTGTGGGTATACGGGATCCTCAGTAGAACGTCACTCACGTGCCCTGAACACCCCTGTCATTGCAAACAAAGTTTACCAATGCTCGGTGTAATGGCAACATCCCATCCGGGTGCCAGTCGAACTACCTCCGCCTGTGGCGTCAGTCTGTCGGGTGTAATTCCAAATCGAGCCGCCAATTCCACGTGAAAAGAAGTTTGCCTTGGCTCCTTCAAAAGAGCTTCCTGATCCTTCACTTTGCCCCAAAAGCGGCAAAGTTTGTACTTTCATTCATTAGATTCGGTGCAGGTCCCACGCCATGTGGTACCAGTTTTGCTTTTCTATCTGCCTTTTCTACCACGTTCCTCAGCTGCTCTCGAACTCTCAGGCCTGTCGTCGTCTTTATCATTATGTTCTTTCTGTGCCTTTTTAGGGCACTTCGCGGAGATATGTCCATGTTCCCCGCATCCAAAGCACTTCCCCTCTCTGATGAAGCGAGCTCTCTCCTCAGGAGTAAGCTTGGGTCGTGCATCCTTTTTCTCTAGGTTGCTCTTTTTCTTTCTACTTTCATTGCCAGAAGTTTGTTCGGCTCGTTGTGTCATGGCCTCATCTGTGGGTAGGTCAAGCTGCCAAAGTGAATGGCAAAGCCCCGCTTCGCATGACTCATCAACTCCTGAATAGAAGCTGACTTTTGTTCCAAGCAATGATCTCGGATCTCTGTAGGTAGACCCAAGGTAAACCGCTCAATCTGTTCTCTGAACGAGATCTTCTTGAATGAAGAGGCGGGTAGAAAAGAGCTCCAGAATCTTTCACAAGAAGCATTGATTGTATCTTTCTTGGTCATCCGAAGATGGTTCCAAGCAGCTCCTATATCTCGTTCATATTCTTGCGTCAACCAAGAAGAAATAAAAAGCTTCTTAAATTTCAGCCATTTAACTGGCGCAATCTTGTTTAAAAGAAGCGTGGATCACCAAGTACGAGCATTCCCCTTAAAGTAAGAGGCAGCTCTTCGAATCTTGGAGTGCTCTGAATAGCGTCCTCCCGCAAAAGCAATGTCCAACTGTTGTATAAAAGACAAAGCCTTCGAAGCATCTCAGTATCCTGAAAAAGTATCAAACTTGATCGAGTGGCCACCTTCCTTAAACTCTCTGACTTTCTTGCTTTTATCTTCGAGAAAGTCATATTGGTTGGCTTTGTAAAAATTCTTCTTGTTCGCATAAAAGTTTCCGTCATCGGAATCTGAGTTGTCTGTAGACGAGTCCTCAGTAGAACTGTCAGTCTCTGGGCGAGATGTAGCCTTCTTTGCCTTTTTCTTGCCTTTTCCGAAGCTTTGTTTCTTGCTTCGCTTCTTCGCTCGAATCTGAAGAGCTAGAAGAACTGTCGGGTGAAGAAGAAGAAGAAGAAGAAGAAGAAGAAGAACTGGGTACTCCTTCAAATCGAACACGCTTCTTCCGTTTCTTTGCCTTGTCAAAAGTCGACTGACGACCCAAATATCCTGGGAAGTCGGTGCTTTTTTTTCTACTTTTTGCCGTGCTTTTTGGCTTTCTTTTGCGCGTCAAAAAGCTGAGCAATCCGTGCATCAACCACATCTTGTAATTCCTTCTCTGAATACTATTTGTGATCAGAAGGTTTCTTGAGAGCGGGTTTCAAGGGTGGTGTAGTGGTTTTCTACCACTACGCATGCACTTCCTGAAAAGAAGTCTCGCTCATATATTTTGCCAATTTCGGATCCTTTGCAAAACTGAGCATCATCTTTGTTGCATCGCCGATCAATTGACGACGCTTCATCTCTCTTTGCTCCGCCTGAGTAGGTCGAGGCGGGCCATACTCTCTACCGAAATCTTCGTTGTGATCCCTCGCCGCATCTCCAAATGCAGAGGGAGTCGACTTATCCTTGCGAGAAGCCATAGGTGCCGCGGAAAAGAAAATTGGGGATCAGATTTCTCGTAGAAGAGAAATCGGCCGTGCTCTGATACCACTTAACAGACTTGGACACTCCAAGTCAAGAATCAGTCGTCGCAACAGCACCAAATAACCACTTTAAAACAATTCACAGATCACAATAGATTTACACTGGCCCGACGGAGTTCCGTGCCTAGAGATATTGGCCCCAAAGACTGGCGCCCCTTTCGGTATTTCTTTATTTATTAAAATCAATGTCAAAGAACAAAGAGCGGTTAGGGTTTCACTCTCAAACTCTACGTCCAGATGCTCTGAGAAGTGAGGCCCTCACCGCATATTTAAATGTTACAACGGATGCCCAAAAGCAGAGCCCCAAAAGCTTGAAAGCAAAAGCAGATTCTCTCTCTCTCTCAATGAGAGTAAAAATAAAGCAATTCAACTCTCTCTCTCTCTCTCATCCAATTCTTTTCGTAACAAAAAGCCAAAAGCTGGGATTTGCGTCGCTCAAAAATAATAATAAAAATTTTATTAAAAAAAATTTCCCACCTCCGCGATTTTCGAAAATTAGGGTTTCTTGCAGAAATTAGGGTTTGCAGGAATTTTAGGGTTTCTGGCAAAAATTGGGGTTTCTGCTGTCGATAGCCACGTCATCACTTTGTGACAGTTGTCGATTAATCATGGTCTGAGATTGGAATGATTGTTGAATGTGATTTGTCATGTGATGGCCTATGATGTCAAGTGATGTCCTTTGATGTGACTATCGATTGGTACATGTACTAGATGTGTTGTTCCTAGTGCACTAAGAGTCAATGTTTGCTAACACAGTTTATAGCCTCTGTCGATTACGTAATCGAGGGCGATTACAATGCTTTCAAGAGGGGGGTATGTCACAAACTGGTGACATGGCATGGCCTGAACATGGGGCAGCAGAGCACCCACTCACCCCTCGGAAAAGCACGCCCGAGAAAATGCGACAGTGACACGTGGCAGATTTTCGGATTTCACGCTATGCATACTGACGTGGCACACTGTACGAACTCCCGTGATTTGCGGTGCAGATTCCGTTGAGCTGCTGACGTGGCAGAGCGTACAGAAAAGCAGTCAGAACTCTATGCATGCTGAATTTGGCAGATTTTGGGGCTAATTGCTTTATTTAAAAAGGTTTATATAATTGATTGCTTTTGGGGCTCTACTTTTGGGCATCCCTTGTAACTTATAAATAAGTGGGCAGGACCTTCACTTCTCAGAGCACCTCGACGCAGAGTTTGAGAGTGAGAACCCTCCCACTCTCTTGTACTTTGAACTCAGATTAATACAAAAAGAAATACCGAAAGGGGCACCAGTCTTTGGGGCCATTATCTCTAAGCACGGAACTCCGCCAAGCCGTGTCGAATCAAGTGTGAATTGTGTACTATTTTGAAGTGAATCTCTGCTGTGTCGCAGTAGAATCTTGACTTGGAGTGTCCAAGTTTGTTACACAAGGGACCTAGACCTGAGCCTCAACAGGCTCTAGTGCATGAGATAGTTGCCTTGTCTACTGTGACACTGCTGGCACTTGCACAATTCCATAAACCTAGGATTCTGCATCAACCGAGAAAACACATTAACAACGGCAACCAACTGTGTCCTGAACGCATCCTCGTCTAGTTGCCTAGTCATATACCCTTAACCTTGTGCAGCATTCAAATCAACAAAAGGTACAGACAGGGGTGGTCGTGGACTCTCGCTTACCTTGAACACTAGAGGAATAGCCTGTTTGTCCTGCGAATAGGAACTCTCTTCCCTGGCGTCGTTTGACTTGTTAGCCATAGTGTAATTCCAAGTTCTTGCGCTCAGTGTCTTCGCCGCAAACCAACCAAGGCTCACTCTTTAAGGAAAAAGTGATTCTGTCCTGGCGACGGAACCATGAAACCGGCCCGTAAGGTGGTAGACTTTAGCTCTCATCCAATTCTTTACTTGAAAAACTTTACTTGAACTTTACGACACAGAGTAAAACTTCACAAATAGACCTTTGAATGGAAATAACACTTCACACAAACCACTGCCTGGCAGTTAGAGCGCTACCAAGCAGACAACGACACCTGTAGGCCCAAAAGACTGGCGCCCCTTTCGGTATTTCCTGCGAGTTCCTACAAGCTGTCCCACTTTTACCGGGCTGAAAATGGCCTACTCTAGCCCGATTTTGGTAGCATAACCGCAGTAGGAGGCTTCACAGACAAAATCCCCATGCCAAAGCTAACTTTCCCGGCGCATACACACACTTTCCCAAACCTGGTGAGAATCTGTAGCACAGTGAATTCTCTGTTTTCTGGCCTGAAAATGCACCAAATCACCTGTACAGTGATCCCACCACTTTCTTAAAGCTCTTGGGGGTATTAGGGATCGGAGGAGATTTCTCGTGTGAAATCTTTCCGAATTCACCTGTACTTACGGGGGATTAGCCACTACAGTCGGCTCGTAGCAAAAGCACTTCCAAGAGAGTGTCAAGTTGCAGATGAGTGTCCAATCCCCTATGTCGGAGGAAGAGTGTGGGATGGGTCGGGTGATGAGACCGAGGGCTCAGTGGGAGAGAGGGGGAGGGGGGGCAGGTGAAGGTGGAGACGGGGTAGAGGAGTCAGAAGGCGGAGGAGGGGAGGTGGTGGGGGCGGTGAGGCTAAGGTGGAGGGGGTCTTCTCCTCAAGGGACTCCTGCTGCAAAGGGTTGAAACGATTGCCTGTCAGAACCCGATGTTGGTGGGCTGCAGGAGGTCGGCCACGTGGGCGGGGGGGGGGGGGGCAAGCCCTTCCCTGTCGACGACGGCCATGCAGCTGATGTCAGCCATCGGCTGGCTGGTCGCTTGCTTTGTCGAAGTGCCAGCCTATGTGTCCTGTCTGCTGGGATGTTCAGCCTTGGGGGCCTAAGCATGCGATGCGGGTCAAGATCTCCTGCGAGGATAGGCCTTCGCTAGGTGGCCCATCTATCTGCAAATGAAACACTACTTCGGGAGTCCCGAATACTCCACCCTCGGTCGTAGTGTCAGGTGCAACGGAAGTGTTTAAGGATTTAGCTCGGTTCTAGTACTACGCACAAACACAAGGTTACTTTACTTCACTTGAAAAGAGAAACTGAACTATTTGAGCTTCATCAAAAGAAACCAACTAACATGGTAATTATAGTAATCCATATTGTTTATAGCATACATGTTGCTCTCATGCATAGACAAAGACACATCGATTCTACAAAATGCAAGGTGTATACCTGTTCAAATACTTGTGTATAAAGTGGTATGGCTACTGGGGCATTGTATATGCCAGCACAACCACATGTGGCTTCTTTTGTATGCCTCTCATGAGGAGCACTGTCTGTACCTAGAAAGAACTGCCTGCTCCCACTGGTAACAGCGGTCAAAATTGCCTCCCCTGCATTCCAATAGTTTGTAAGCCAAACACACAAACGTTTAGTTCTGTATAGATAGTGTAATCCAGAAGACAAAAAACTTACTGTGGCTTTCACGCTTTAGGACAGGTAGGCAGTAGTTATGTGGCTGTAGCCCATCCTGGAACAATGAATTCCTGTTCATGGCAAGATGTTGAGGAGTTACTGTTGCTGCAACCATTCCTACATCAAAAGATAGAAATCTGAATTATTCTCTTATTCATAAAGCTAACACGTAACCAGAGAGGACATGTGCAATGACCTCATCTAAGTGATTACAAACAGCCGAACAGATAATGGAGACACACACACTCACACAAGAAGAAGAAGAGAAGTTTTGATGACAAAGGAGCAATCCCAAGAGAAATCAAAGATCTATCGGACGAGACTTGAACTCGAGACCTGTTACTACACTAAACGGGATAGCCAATTACCACAGTTACGTGATAGAAAGGTTATTCCTTTTTCCTCTTCTTGCTCACACACACACCAGAGAGAGAAGAAAAGGAAGACCTATATTAACGTCTCTACTGGCCAATGTGACCTATGAGACCAAACCAGTACATACAATGATAATTTCATCTCTCTTCTTAGAGAATAAAACCAAACCTGAAGCTAAAGTCTAATGACTATCTAAGGAATACATCCATACTCCCAAATATACAAGATATCATAGAAACCCGCTCTCTCCACAATCGCCTTCCTCAGAGGATGTATCTCTGTGTGGTTGAGATGCTATGGCATTCTCCGCCTGTAAACTCAAGAATAGTCCTGATCCAGTGAAAATGGGGTTACCTAGATCTCCTCCTTGGTAGACGTGGATGTCTTGCTCGACTTAGGGCCAATGCTCTATCCCAATTGACTCCTCCCGATGATGAAGGATTCTGATGGTGCGTCTCCACCGCTGTCGATGAAGCTCGTGACGTATTGGCAACAACACTCCTACTCTTAGCAAGTCTCAGCATTAAGCACAAAATGCAGCAAGTTTACTCTCCTCCAACCATTACAAATTTCAGGCCTTGTTGTGTAGCTCTTTGCATAACAAATGCAATTTTAGGAAGCCCTTTAAATTTTAACTTTGATTCTTTCATGTTTCCTGCTTGTCCTTGGCTTTGTGATATCGCCCTGAGTACTGATGCAGCACACATAAATTGGGGGCATAGCCCAACAAAAATTCTCCCAATAGGTGTTTGCTAAATAACCTTTCCAAACTATCACAACTTTTTGAGGACACCGTACATGAGAAAATTCAGCTACTAGTCAGTACTCAGGAAGAACTACCTGCGTATTTCTACCACATGTCAAAGAAATCACAGTAATTTTTATATCAAAGTCACCTTCTGGGCAGGAAGTAACAAATTGAACTGCTTCACGAGTTGTTATATGTTCCATCACGATCTTTAATTGAGGAAGCCTGCTGACAAGTGGCCGTAGAACCTTGTCGATAAAGACACTTTCGCGATCAAATACATCAACCCTCTTGTCTGTCACCTCCCCATGCACCTTAGAAAATTCAACATTCACAACACAAAAGAACTGATTTTTAAAAGTGCAAAATTTAACAGTATTACCATAGTCTTTTCACCACAAGCATACCAACAATGGTAACTGCTGCCGAATCATCTCTTCTAATGCTGGAATGCATTTCCCAAACAAGTCCGTGACTCCAGCCTGAGAATTTGTTGTAGCTCCTGCCGGGTAGAGCTTTACTGCAAATACTACCCCGCTGTCTCCTGTAATTTGTAAAATCTTGGCACAGGCTTTCTACCATGTGTTTGTACAAAAAAGTCACTAGCTTAAGCACAGACAGAGGGGTGCTACCTCAAAAAACTGATTTCTCAAGCGATTTTAGTGACTTAGATGTGCATCATGATAATAATAATGCAGAACACCAAGAAATAATTCCATCAAAAGAGTCTTGAAAGCACTCAATGAATAGTATTGTGCATAGTGCTAAGCTTTTCTTGCCAAGCACAAACCTCAACCCATATAGATAAAATTCAACACTTTTGTAGTTCTTTTGTAGTTGCTAAAGGCTATGTGCGTTCCAACGGTATTCTAGCTATTTAAAATACCATGAACTTGGCACAAAGAAACTCACTTGCAAGCCTTATCTCTTCAGCTGTAGTGTCATCGGTTAAGTACAAGGTCATCAAAGGAAGGAACAGACTATTAGGAGGCAATGCATTCATAATCCTTTCCCGATAGTCGAGAGCAGCAGACACGGTTGTTACTGGGGGTTTTAGGTTTGGCATGATGATTGCGCGCTTGAAAACTCCAGCACTACATGTTCATTGTCAGCCAATTAAAAGAAAGAAAAGTGAGGCCATGATTCCAGATACCAATCTAGTAAAAAGCAAGATAAAGAGTTAGAAGGACCTGTGTGGCAAGACGGAGCGAAGGTGATTGCCATCTCTGAGGTGTAAATGCCAGTCATCTGGTTGTGTGATCGTCAGCTGTGCAGCATTGGTGCTACCACCAACTACTGAAGCATGAAAGGCCATTAACATTATCAACTTTTAGCAGAGGTGTTTAAGTCCATGGGAGCAGATTGGGATGCCATATTGACAAGACACAATGAAAGACCCTGCACACACATGGAAGAACCTAAGGAGCTGCTGGGTTGAAAAAGAAGACCTTGTTCCAACCATCGAATGAATTAAGAAATAATTTCAGGAATGAAAAAGATGTCAATTCAACTGACAACTATAAATAATACTTTTGCAAAATCTCCATGCTGTAATAAATCCAGAAAAATTAAATAGCAGATGAATCAGAGGCGCAATGAGAAAAACTTCACAGGGCATGCAGTGAACTGAGAAGGCGTGGAGACTGTAGATCGGGTGGCATGCAGCGCTGTCCACGTTTCTGCAGCGAGTGGTGGCAACGCATGGGCATCATATGGAAGCCATGCACTCATCTTGCAACACCACTTTTTTTTGAAGCGAGACCTAGCAGCAGGTCACCCCATGGGCATCACACCACACTACAAAGTTGTGCATTTCATGCATTCCAAGGGACATGATCGCAGTGCAGCCTTCCTAGTGCAACCCATTGCAGGCATAAAATTCCCTGTGCAAGATGCTGAGCGAACAAATAATATTCAGAATTCCTACCCTATGATGATGTGCAATGAATATTTGTGCACTGACAAAAAGGTAATTCATTGTCGCTTTCCTGCATACTGTGTTTCCCGCAATGAAATGAGCAGCATGCAGTCTGAGAAGACAACAGAGGGGCGGCACTCTGCAAGCTTAAAACCCATACCTGAACCTGGTTGAGAGCACAGGAAAGTGCCGTCACATTCAAGACAACTCGGAGAGCAACCACAGGAGGCACCCGTCGACCACAGGGAGGCAAGCGAGGCAAACCGGGAAAGCCTTCTAATTTTTTGAAAAGGGCGATCCCACAGCTGTAAACGGGCACCTCAGCATGGTTATCAGCTAACGTCCTTGCCCGTTGTACACACCGCCTGTTGTTCCTAGCGATTGAATGGTACGGTGAAGTTTTCCGATCGCGAGAACATTGGTGGTTCATTGCCAAGTTCATTAAGCCTTATCATATAGAGGAAGAAGAAGTCGTAACAAGGTGAACTTGCGGAAGGATCATTGACACACATCCCATCAAAACGACATGAATCGTGATGTATGCGAGGGGGGGCATGGTCGCCCCTATCTCACCCCCGTGCCGAAGCCGAGAGATAGTGGTCGAGGCGTCGGGTTGGGCTCCTTCGTCGAGTGCAGCAATGTGTGGGGAAGAGACGCTTTCCGTAAACAAGAACATGGGGGCCGTGGGGGGGACAGAGACTAGCTCTATAATAATGTGAATTCACTTGGGTATCAACAAGCCACACGCGCCCGCCCGGTTAGCTCATCGGGTTTCCAACCTCGAGGTGCCAGGTTCGAACCTCAGGCCGCCACCATCGTTGACTTTTTTCGGCATCGTTCCCTCGCCTCAAGATCTACTCGCTTCAAGTCTGACCGTCGATTCCACCACTCTAGGGTCATTAAGACCCCATGTCAAATAGTGATGAGACTTGTTGCCAGTCTCAAAAGGTGATTCAATAATGTAGGGGGTGCCTCAAGATTTGTTTTTTTAAAGCTTGGTAGCCTTGCTTCTGGATCTCTCTCTCTCTCTCTCTCTCTGTCTCTCTCAAGCACAGAGAGAGAGAGAGAGAGATCTAAGTGTCGGCAAAGGAGAAGCTATGACATAGAAAGCTATGACATAGAAAGAGGTGAGCTTCATATCATTGGACAAGATTCTTGACACCCTTATGAACCTAGATGGCCATGAAGTCTACTTTCGAAGAGCATCGGACTTGTTGAAGCCGTGGACCTTCTTGGTAGCTTGCTGCCACGATCATAGTCACAAGGAACGCATTCCAGGACAGGGAATAGGGGACGGGGGACGGGGCTCAAAGTGTAAAAAAGAGGGCGGAACGGCAAGTGGGGACGGGAAGCCCGAAAAAGGGCGTCCCCATATTCCCGTATTCCCATGGATAGTCTTAGGCAATCCAAAGATAAAATCCATGGATATGCTCTCCCATGGTGAATTAGGGATTGGCAAAGATTGAAGCAATCCAGATTGCTTCCCCCTATTAAACTTCGTCTTTTGGCATACCACACATTTAGAAACATACTCTTGTATGTTTGCTTTCATGGTAGGCCAATAGAAATATGTTTCAATCCCTTTTAGGGTAGACCGCATCCCTCTATGCGCTACATAAGGAGGAGCATGAGATTCATACATTACTTTCTCACGGAGTGAGTTAGTAACGCATAGTCTATTGCCATAGAGAAGATAACCATCTTGTAAAGTAAATGGTTCCTCTTTCTTCCCTAGTGCAAGGGCTGAAATCACATCTCTAAAATCGGGATCAATAGCATACTCATCTATCATAGAAGATAGACCATTGTGAGTTGCTATGGAAACCGCATTCACTCTTGGTCGTCTTGAGAGTGCATCGGCTACTTGATTATGCTTGCCAGCAATGTGAGCAATATGAAAATGAAATTGCGAAAGAAAATTTGTGCACCTCATTTGTTTGTCGGAGAGCTTGGTCTGCGTCATGAAGTACTTAAGACTTTGGTGATCCATTCGCAGAATGAATGGAGTCCCCAATAAATAGTGCTTCCATAAGTCTAAGGCATGTAGAACTGTGAGGAGTTACTTTTCATATATGCCTAGAGCTTGCTCAACAGGGTCGAGCCTTCGACTTTCATAGGCTATGGCATGCCCATCTTGGAGCAAAACAGCTCCAAGGCAATCACCACAAGCGTCACATTGGACCTCAAATGGCTTTGAGAGATCCAGTAGTGTAAGCACAGGTTGAGAGATAAGCTTTTCGAAAGCATTGTTCTCCTTGGCAGACCATGTATACCTAACATTTTTCTTTGTTAGGTCATGTAATGGTCCTGCGATTTGTGAGAACTTTTCTATGAAGCGTCTATAGTATGCACACATACCTATAAAGCTTCTTAGTTCATGGAGATGCCTCGGTTTAGGCCATCCTTTTATTAACTCTAACTTTGATGGATCCATTTGGATGCCATCTTGAGAGATAATGTGACCTAAATACTGAATCTCTTGTCATGTAATGGTCATGCGATTTGTGAGAACTTTTCTATGAAGCGTCTATAGTATGCACACATACCTATAAAGCTTCTTAGTTCATGGAGATGCCTCGGTTTAGGCCATCCTTTTATTACCTCTAACTTTGATGGATCCATTTGGATGCCATCTTGAGAGATAATGTGACCTAAATACTGAATCTCTTGCAAGAAAAATTCACTTTTTTTTTATTAACATAAAGTTTATTCTCTCTTAAGACTTGAAATATTACCTGGAGGTGTTGTTTGTGTTCGTCTAATGAATTAGAGTAGATGATGATATCATCAAAGGACACTCTAGTAAAGGTTCAGTGAGGCCTGAATAGCTTCTCCATCAAGCAGTTAAATGTGGCTAGTGCATTGGTCAAGTCAAAAGGCATGACAATATATTTGTGGAGACCAAACGTAGTGCGAAATTTGTTCTTTACAATGTCTTGATCAACTATCCTTATTTGATGATAGCCACTTTTTAGGTCAATCCTACTGAAGTAGGTGGACCTTGTACCTTATCAAATAGGTCTTCTACCCGTGGAACGGGAAACCTATTCTTGATAGTGATCCTATTTAGTGCTCTATAGTCGACACACATACAATATGTGTCGTCTTTCTTTTGCACTAATAGCACAGGTGAGCAAAATGGAGATGAGCTAGGCCTAACCATGCCCTTCTCAACTAACTCATGCACTTGCCACATAATCTCCTCTTGTTGAGCTTGAGAAACTCTATAAGGAGGTTTGTTAGGCGGCGAACTTCCTGGAAGAAGTTCAATTGCATGGTCAGCATTGCCTCGTTTAGGAGGTAGTTCACAAGGGATGTCGTCAATAAGGACATCTTGAAACCCCTTGAGAAAATTGGATAACTCTAATTCCTTGTGAGTGTGTATATATTTTCTTTTGCTAAAACATTAGGTTCATTTTGAGAATCTTTAACAAAAATCATGTACACGGAAATAGAGCTTTTTATTGACTTATTGAAAGCTTGCATATGTACAATGGGTATGGTGTTACCCATTTCCTTAACATCTATGTACATATCTTTTTTCCTAAACCTAAAGTAGATTTTCCTTTCAGGGGATTTAACATTGGCAGCCATGCGATCAAACCATGGTGCCCCTAGGATTACATCCTCATGCTTGAGAGGAGAGATAAAGAAGTCCTCTTTGTCCACATAGCTTTGGACATGGAGCCTCAATTTCCCGATTAAGGGAGTGACTGAAGCTTCTTGCCCCTTGAAAGCACCGTCTTCTCGGGTAGGACATCTCCCATCTCGTAAGCTTGTATGCCTAGCTTGGTGGCCAACTCTGTGGATATGAATTTGTGAGTAGAACCAGGGTCAAAGAGAATAAAAGCATCATGTTCTCTTACCTTTCCCCAAGCATGGCATAGAGGAGATCCTTTGTGGTGAGTTTCCTCCTCTTGGATTTCGACCAAGGTAGCTCTAGGAGGTTCATGGCAGGTGTTCTTTTGGGGACAAGCACGGTACACATGCCCTTGCTTGCCGCACTTGAAACAGCGGTTATCCTTGCGATAATGCTCAAGCTCTTCAGGAGAGAGTTTGTTTTTGCCTTTGTAAACTCCCTTCTCCTTATCTTTGTTGGAATTGCCCTTAGGAGACTTTTGGACATTGTCCTTCCCCTTAGGCTCATTCGAACCCTTGTTTTCCATGGGCTTAGAATTTCTTTTAGCCCTTGTTTGGAAATTGATTCGAGAAGCCACCATAGTATGGTGTATAACCGCCGATATGGTGCATGGCCTTTGAGAGTTGACATAATCCGCCATTTCTTCAGTTAAGCCCACACAAAATTGATGCTTTTGCTCTCCAAAGTCCAACTTTTTGAAGGCAACGCACTGCTTTGAGTTGTAGGTCCCAAAACTTGTCTACATATTTGTGAATGGATTCGTAGGGAGAGAGCTTCAAGCTTCACCATTCGGTGAGTACTTTGTCTTTGGCATCGATGGCCAAAAACTACTTCATAATGGAAGCTCTTAAAGCTTTTCATGTTCGTGGAGCTTCACCGTTGGCCCGTAGGCTAGACCACCATTGTCTAGCGGACTTTTGAAGTGCATAGCTACATGGCGTAGCTTAGAGGACTCCATGAAGCCCTCATCTCCAAACGCCGCATCGAACTGTTGGATAAAGGCCAAGACTTTGTCCGTAGCACCAAAGGTGCCATCGTAGGTAAGGAACGAGATGCTCTTCCCTCCCTCTTTGAACTTCTTCAGCTTGGACAACCTCTTCCACGCAGCATAGGATTTCCTATGGCCTCTTCTTTTTGATGGTTAAGTTGCATCATCACTTTCTTCAGAAGATGAAGAATTTGAGGAAGATGGAGAAGAAGGTGACTTCTTTCTCGCCTTTTTCTTGCCTTGATCTTCTTTGTCTTCACCATCACTTTCACATAAGAGGAAGAGGATGAAGAAGATGGAGAAGAGGGCGTCCTCTTTCTCGCCTTTTTCTTCTCTTGCTTTTTGTCATCTCTCTTTGAATTATAGTATGGAGAAGTGTGCGATGGTCTTCTCCGTTTTGGAGGTGATGGAGAGCATTTAGCCCGCCGTCTTCATGGAGACATCTCCGTCAAGGTGGCAGGAGACTCACTTCTTTCTCGTTCCTTTCGGTGGGGGCTCTTGAATTCTCCTTTGGGAAGGAGATGTATCATCAAGAAGCAAATTTCTGAGCCCTTCGTATGGATCCTCTTCTTCTTTCCGAATCAGAGAGAGGTCTTTTTTGGAAGTCTCGTAACGAGGCTTCCTAGGTACTCTCTCGCCATGGTGGGGAGCTTGGAGAATCCCATGAGCACGAAGCTGCCATTGCACTTCACTTTGGAGGGATGGATTGCCCATGGATTGTTGAAGCCTAGAAACAAGATAGTTAACAAGCATAGGGACATCATTAGTAGCCTGCTCATTAGCAAAATCAAATTTATCAACATTAATTTCACTCTCTTTACTATTGTCAGCCATTCTAACAACTTTTAGGTGTAAACTTTTTAGGTTTACTTTGGCACTTCAAGCCCTAGTTGCTACTCCTCTTTACCCCTTTAGAAAAAGCACTTAAGCTACTATACTCGTGGCTCGAATACCATTAATTGCAAGGAATAGAAGAGAGGTGGTCGTTCAACACCAAAATAGCACCGGCTCTTGTCAAGCTTCTAATAGCTCAATAGTGGTTGAGCCGTAGGCAAGCCCCGTAGAACACGTAGTTAGATAGCATGAACAATACTCAAAAGAGAGACAAATTAAGCTATTGACAACAGTTGAGGACCGGATTTACATGGCGCCTGTCCCCCCTCCTAAAAGCCTTTGTATTATGGTTTCTCCAATCAAGAGAGACATTTTACAATACAATTCTTTGTGTTCCTTCAATACTAGCTAGTGCAATGAAGAAGGAAGCTTCAAGCACTAAGCAAAACACTTATAAAACACAACATCAATTCCCTCAAGGTCTCAGACCCAAGACCTCACACACCTTCGAAGATGGTGAGAGCTAGCGGGTATGAGAGTAGATTGAGAGGAAGAAGGAGTAGTCTTATGAGAAACATGTACATCTCCTCACATAATCACTCATATTAGCATAACTTAGCTTAGTAATTAGCATGGTAGAGGAGATGATCATGCATTGAAGCTTGACTCTTGGTTGGATTTGCATCACAAAGCCAAGAGTTTTTGGTGTAGGCCTCCCTTCTCACAAGCTTGGAATAGGTGATAAGCTTTCCATTAAAGCTTGAGAAGGAGAGAGAGAGAGTCTTCTTACTCTACACATGGACTAGTATGAGTGTGTATGCAATAATGCGTTGAGAAAATCAGCCCCCTCTCTCTCTTGGTCGACCCCTCTTGCTATTTGCTCATGCTCACACCCTATTGGACCTCTCCAGGCTTAGCCAATGGAATTTTAAGAGCATAAGTGATAGCCTTTTGACATATGTCCCCCTTTCCCCTTTTGTGAGAGCTTTAGGTAATTAAGTAGTGCAACTAAACTCTCATTCAACCCCTTTGTCTCCTGGCCAATAGGAATCAGGCAAGCCATTGGGCTGTTGAATGCTCATTGGACCCCTAGGGAGACTCTCCAATAGTATTCTAGAGAGCTTAATTCCTATTGGTTATTTTATTAAGTGTTTTTTAATTAATTAAACTAGATTTACTCTAGCCTAATTCTCATTGGTCCACCTCCATGGCCATCCAATAGGATTTGAGTACACCTTGTAGGCATCTGGGCTAGGGAGCTGACATGTGTCCCTCTTTCCCTTTGTGTAAAGGAAGCTTGTGAGTGTGTGTGTGTGTGTGTGTGTGTGTGTTTCTCTCTCATCCCCTACTTCCAGGGCTCACCCCCTCCTTTGTAGGTACACACACAAAGCATCCAATTTTCCTAGTGATGACCTTTCGACACAACCTTTGAATTTTGGAACCTTAGCATTTTGGAAGTCTTAATGGGTTGAACCTTAGGGTCTTTAAAGCCCATTGTTGCACATTGCTCTTTTGCAGATGGCCCCCCCATTGGATCCCTATTTTCCCTCCTTTGGATCCCTAATGTGGCCGGTCTGCCAGCTTAACCAATATTCTAGCTTTTTCTCCCCTAGCACTTCCCCATATTAAATGATCAGTTTAACATGAGAAGATCATTTAGGAGAATTAGATATCAGTTATTATGACAGGGGTTGGTGTGCTTGATTCTCATGCTATTGTTTTGTGTTGCCCCATGTTGCCAATCTCACGTGTCATCCAATTGTTGTGAATGGGTAAGGAAGGAGAATTTTGTGAGGCGCAACTAGCTCTCTCTCTCTCTCTCTCTCTCTCTCTCTCTCTCTCTCTCTCTCTCTCTCTCTCTCTCTCTCAAATTTGCACTAGTGTGAGGGATGATTTTATTAGGAAGTCCACATGTTCTCCCCGTCCTATGGAATAGAGGAACAAAACACTAGGAAACCTCCCAAAGATAGGATAGAGCAAGGAAAATTGCATCTAACTCGCCTCTAATCACGTCGAGTGGGCTTGATGGAATGCCTTGGGAAAACTTGCGACCATTAGAATATAGCCATTGATTCCACATGTCACCTCTGCATTGTTTCATGTGGCATCAACGGCTATATTCCAACAGCCATAACAGACCTATATAAAGTTATGTCCACATTTGTGATTTCATGTTCACTTCTTGCAATGATCCTGACAACTTGATTGCACCCCGTCTTGTTTTTATGTATACACCCTATCGTGTCATCTATGCTTTCTGCATTACTGTGTTTGCTAATTATAACCCTCCCAACTCCTCACTCTTTCGAGCCTGCATGACACAACAACGGTGCATTTTGTCAACACAAATTCTAAGTTCAAAATGTTTCCACTCACTATATGTTTACAATGGAGCTAGCTATCTATTATGTTTGTCATAAAATTTTATTATGTTTCTCAATATTTGTTGTGATTTATTTGTTTTGCATATTGGGTTTGGTAGGTTAGAATAAAGGCTTTGGAGAAATTTATTTGACCCAATGATCCTAATTCTCACTTGCCACCTTTAAAAAATCCAAAAAGCAAGCAACCACTTAAGAGTGTTAAGGGCAATAATCTTGGAAGCAAGGTAAGCATCAGCAAGGAGAAAGGAAAGAAGAAGTAGAATAACTCCCATTAAAGTCCAATTGAAGGGCCTACCATATCATTCACCCGTAAAGTTTAAACACAAAATCATTGCTCTAAAAAGAAAGAGAGGAAGGTTTTTCCACCTCTCAAGTTTCCATTCAAGTCATGAAAGGAGGCATTCAAGTCACACAGGCCAAAGAAACCACCCAAGAAGTCCCCCAAGAAATCACCGAAGAAGTCTCCCAAGAAATTACCTAAAAGGACTTGATCCCTCAATCACATCAAAAGGAAAAATAGGATCCACAAATTCACCACCTCACAAACTTTCTCGCCTCACCAAAGCCACCAAAATTGCCACCTCAAGTGCCAGCTTTCTCACCAAAGGAGCCCAAGTTAAAGAGGCAAAGAGTGAGTTCAAGAAAGGATGAGAAATCTCCTCATGCTAGAAGAAAAGTACATTGTCCTTAATGAGCCCTGATTTTCCATGTAATGAAGCCTTAATTATCATATAGATTTTGTATATGTGTAACTCAACCCTTATTTACTCAAACCTATAAATAAAAATAAATTTTGAATGTTTAAACTTGCACACCATATTTTATTTTTTCTTTCTCTATTATTTTGCCTCACGTTAGAGATGATTGCCTATGATGAACCAAGAGACTACTTCAATATTATGAAATCATCAATAGTTGACATTTGGAAATGGAAAGTGTTTGTATTGATAGATGAATCAAGACTACATAAGATATAACTAGATCCTTCTAGCCATTAGCTTAAAAGAAACAACCTTTGGAGAAAGACATGTGATACCTCAGACTATAATCTCCACCCTAGTACTCACAATAGTGCCATCAACCTTAAATCTATAGCCGGAAGCAACTTCATCGAGAATCTCAAGTGACTCTCTTACATCTTATAATCTCCAATTTGTAGTGATAATTAGTCTTCTAAGCTCATGGAATGGCTTGACCTTGATTTTTGGTTCAAACTATAGACCCACTCTGTACAGTTTTCCTTAAAATCAAGAGGAATCCAATTGCCTAGCTTTCCTTTCCATTTTTTATAATCATACCCTAAAAGTAGGGATTGACAAGAAATTTGGTAGGAGATAGACAAAGAATTTGGGTTCACCCTCCCACATTGGTTCCTAATAGCCTTCTATTCAACCAGTCCATTGTTGATTGTCTCTTTGGAACTCTAGTCCCCTTCCAAGTACATGTATCAAGGGCTTCCAAACTAGCGATCTTTAAAGTTGGAACTGGTAAGTCTTGTAGCTCTCCATGTGCACTAAAACCTTATAGACCTCAAAATACACAAACAAACTAGTTGTTGTGTAAAATGAAGGTGTCTTGTGTGTATACATAACATCTGCAATTCCTTCATGAATTTCTTAGATTGTGCCACTCAAGCTTTCTATAAGTTGCCACTCCATAGCTGAGGATAAAAAGATATCATTTTTTTAAATTTATATAAAGTATAATTGTAGAACCATTCTTGCTCAGTGGAAACATCATTAAATCACTCATGTTTCACTTATTGAATGAATGTAGATGTGACTAACCCTTGCCTAATATGGGCATCATGTTTTTGGCCAAGTAAGCATGTGGTAATCTTGACAGCCAGCGAATGCTTTATCAATTTGAATGCAAGGATGAATCCTTTGGAGTGGTTTTTTGTGTGCACCTTTACAAGGTGGAAGCACGGTTATTGAGTCATCTTCACAAAAAAGACATAGAAACAAGACACAAGTTCCTGAAGTCCATTTTCTCTTATATTGTGGAAAACACAAGAATTGATGTTGTTAGAGGGATGATTGGAAGAACACATTGAAACACATAAAACCTAGATAGAAGAAGGCAAAAACCATCAAGAAAACTAAAAGTTTGAAAAAATGGAGGGTAATGGAAAGGACCTCTCTAGTTCAAGTTTTGTCATTAATGGTCTAGTTTTCAGTGCCTCTAGCATAAGATTTTGTCTCTTCAAGCACCATCACATCCAATGCAAAAAGATTTTTGGTTCTCGGAATGTAAAAATTACCTTTGTAATCTATGCCCAATCCTTTTGGTTATCCTTGAAAATGACCAAGCGCAAATTGACTTAGTGGTTTTTAACAAAATAGAGGGCCATTTAGATGTTTTTTAGCCAAAACCATCTAAGAAAAGCCCAAGTTAGAGAAGTCAACTAAACCTAAAATTCACTCATTTTCTCATTTGTGCAATTGAAGAGTGCTCTTGCTCCATCTCCATCTTCTTTTTCTTCATCTCCTTGTGTGTGTGTGTATGCGTGAGAGAGAGAGAGAGAGAGAGAGAGAGAGAGAGAGAGAGAGCATTGCGGTGGCACGACTGCGGTGAGGCGGTTGAGTGCGGCGTAGCGGCGTCTCCCTCTTCTTCGCGGTGAGGAATCCTCCACGAAGCAAGCATAAAGCCGTGAGTGACACACCATTGTCATCTTTGAGCTTACTAGTTTAGGCTTGTTGTGTGCTTAGAGCCATTTGTGGCTCGCACGCGATGTATCGGCAAGTTCCTTGCATTGACACATGCGACATACGCGCACAGAGCCAAAAAGTGAGTATGAGCAATCTGAATTGACCAAGTAGATACAACGCCTTTCAACTGACCAAAAGGCCCATCTGAGCAAGCAACAAGAAGAAAAAATTCCACGAGTAAAGTCAAACAACATCTATTTAAGGCATGGTATGTATGCCAATTTCTCTACTAGAAAACCTACATGCATACCCATCCTAGGGTCAGAGTACTGGCACACTTGAAAGAAATGGATTGGTTTCTTCTCAGACCATGCCAATCAATCTATTGCGTATTGGCATGTAGTTGGTATTGATTTTTAGTTTGTCAAGCCAACTTATAAACAAAATAAGACTCAAAACAAGTTATTAGGTGGAGCTCTTTTAAACTTTGTAATCCCCATATTGTTAACTAGTACGGCATACATACGATCCCCATATTGTTAACTAGACGATCCCCATATTGTTAACTAGTACGGCCGGCCGCCTTCGGCGGCCTCTCTCTCTCCCCCTCTCTCCCTCTTTATCACGTGCACCTGGGCTTTTTTTCGTTTTGGATTTTAGCCTTCAGGTCGCAGATTGCAACACGTGTAAAGGGGAGCCCTTCCACCATATTATGTTAGTAGATATAGCAGCAACATACAAAAAGTCTTTATATTTTAGATGCAGGTTAATATGATCCCAGTTAAGTTACACTTACCTATGGTTTATAGGCCTTTAGACTAGCATAGGGAAGAAATCGAATACAAGAATGGTGACTCACCTGTAAAAGCTTTCTGAAGTTGTTATTTAACAAATTCTATGGATATTTTTTACCAATTTAGATTACCAAGTAGTAAAAATCTAGACTTTTTTAAACTAAGAATGACAAATAGATATGACTAAGATTATTTGTTAGTTATTTCAAAGGTTCAGTCTATAGGATTTTGTATTGATAATTGAGTATTAATGTTTTTGAAAAGCTATAAAATTTGTTGATTGAGCATGGTTTTTTATCAAATGATGAATCAATAGGTATAACTACTGATGAATTTGTATATTTATACATGAATAAATAAAAAACAAATGATGAATCAATTTGTATATAACTACTGATGAATTTGTATATTTATACATGAATAAAATAAAATGATGAATCAATTTGTATATAACTACGGATGAATTTGTATATTTATACATGAATAAAATAAAAAACAACAATAAAATAGATAAATATAATTTAAATTACAAAAAACTTCTATATGAAGTTATGGTGGAAGGGAGTGGACGAGAAGGTTTTTATCATTGATTACCTCCAAAGATATCAACCTAATATTTAATAGGTTTCAGGATAGTGGACGATTTCTATATACAAACACTGAAAGCTATTTTTGTGGACATGGATCAAGTTAGCTATGGTGTACAATGGTAAGAGATTTTTTTCTTAATCAGTAATTGACAAAGGATACTTGATTAGACGATTTTTTAAACGAGTGACGATGCTTATATATATGCCCTATTGGCACCACTTTACCGAATGGTAACCCTTCTACATACAATACCTCTTTAACACTTCATACTAGTTACATGGAAGGTTTTTGTCATACAAATGTTCAAATTTAGTTGGGGGTAGGATTCTACATGATGGGCCCTACCTTTATCTTTTGAATTCGTGGCATTTCCAATGTCAAGTCCACTTGCAACATTGTATCAAGCATTACTTTACCGAATGGTGCCCATATTTCTCCCAGCTACAAAACCATGTTCTTTGCTAAGAAAAAAAGGTCCATGCAAGATGAGGTATTAGGGAAATGGGGGAAAAGAGTACATCAACTATGCACATTATGCTCATTGTATTCCTCTCTCCAACCCCCCCCTCCCCCCCTTCTCTCTCTCTCTCTAGCTCTCTCATTGCCCACTATCCTCTCTCTCTTTGGCCCCCTCCCACCCCATAATCCTCCTTCGCCCCCCCCCCCCCCCCCCCCCCCCCCCTCTCTCTCTCTCTCTCACTCTCTCTCTCTCTCTCTCACACACACACACACACACACACACACACACACACACAACCACCAATGTATTTTGGCTTCTAAGGAATCCAATTGATCATGCTTCATATATTACACCACCCATATTTCCCTCGACTTTAAAGCCATGTTTCTCGCTAAAAAAGGAAACTACACTCACCCTTATTGTTTGAACCTATCCCTTTGTCAATGATAAGCACTATCTTAGCCATTTGGCTTAGCTTCCAATCCCCTCAATGCAAGACTAGGCACTGGGGCAATGGAAAAGAGTCACATCAACCATGCATAGTATGCTCCCTACAAGTTTGAGAGTATAAGTGTCATACATTACTAGAGTGCTCAACATTTGCATTACATGATAGAATGTGTAAAGCAACAAAAAGGGATGCAATGTCTTAAAGGCTCATGCTCGTTCCATATCCACCCCCTTCAATTCACAATAATGAGAGATAGTGCATATGGAGAGAGAGAGAGAGAGAGAGAGAGAGAGAGAGAGAGAGAGAGAGAGAGAGTGGGGCAATGGAAAAGAGTCAACTATGCACAATATGCTCACTGCAAGCTTGAGAGTATAAGTGCCACACACTACTAGAGTCATCAGCTTTTGCACTACATAATAGAATATGAAAGGCTACAAAAAGGGATGCAATGTGTCAAACGCTTATGCTCGTTCCATGTCAACCCCTTCATTGCACAATAATGTGTGTGTGTGTGTGTGTGTGTGTGTGTGAGTGAGAGAGAGAGAGAGAGAGAGAGAGAGAGAGAGAGAGAGAGCTTACATAAGAAAGAATGTAGAGACATGGAGATGTATAAATAAAGGCGGTGATCAATACATACAAAGGTAGAGGGAGGCAGAGAGAGAGAGAGAGAGAGAGAGAGAGAGAGAGAAGAGAGAGGGAGAGTGTGTGTGTGTGTTTTTTTTGGGGGGGGGGGGAGGGGATAGACAAAGGGGGCGAGAAAGGAGAAAAAGAGGAGAGAGAGAGACAGAGAGGGGGGGGGGTTACATAAGAAAGAATGTAGAGACATGGAGAAGTATAAATAAAGGTGGTGCTCAGTACATACAAAGGTAGAGGGAGGCGCGCGCGCACACACACACACACACACACACACAGAGAGGAAAAAGAAAACAAGAAAGATTGTGTGAGAGATGGAAAGAAAGGGAGGGGGTTGAGAGAGAGAGAGAGAGAGAGAGAGAGAGAGAGAGAGAGGAAGGAGAGAGAGGAAAAAGAAAACGAGAGGGATTGTGTGAGGTGGAAAGAAAGGGAGAGAGAGAGAGAGAGAGAGAGAGAGAGCCAGAGCGCGGCCGGAGGACGTTGAGAGAGGAGAGGGGTTGGAAGTTGGTGGTGTAATGTGGAGAAGCAAGAGGGGTTGCGGTGCCTCAAAAAAAGTGCCCCTTGTCACGGTGGTAGAGGAGGTAATGGGTGTCATCTAGTGATAATGAGCGGCAAGGGTGGAGGGGAGGAGAAAAGCTCATTTCACCAAGCTTGCTTATTATTCTTCCCCATTTAATTTAACCACAAAAGTGGCCCACCCATTCACCTCAGAATTCTGAAGGTCATAGAATTTTATTGTTGCTCTTTGCAAAGTTCTTAGGCCAAAAAACATATTGTTAAAAGATAGAATTTTATTGTTGCTCTTTGCAAAGTTCTTAGGCCAAAAAACATATTGTTAAAAGAGGTCTTTGCAGGATATATGTGATTGTTGTGAAAAGTCTCCCCAAGCATTTGCATGACCCTATAATGAATTATAAGCCTTTCCTACTCTAATGGGTTTTGTAGCAACTTCACTCTTGAGTGTTTCAAGTTTCTATTCATCTTCATTAGCTATTGAGAACCTACCTGACTGATTCCAACTTTGTCCACAATCCCTTGAACATCCCATCCAATAGGTTCCCACCAACAAGATTAGGTGCAATCACTTCACAACATGATTGTGATCCACCTCTCATGTTTCCTTGTGATTTGTGTGGCTAAGCTAAGGACCTAAGGTAAACACAAAAAAAGACTATAGCACCTAAGAAATGTAAAGATACCAACTTGAAAAATAAACAAATTTACCTCACTTCTTTGATTTTTTTTTAATGTAGCTTCCACCTCCTTGCTTGAAACTTTCAATATTCTTGAACTTCCTTTGTATTTGTCTAATGCTAAGCCCTATCAGTATTAAGCAATGATTGCAGGTTATTTATCTTCTCCTTGCTTTCTTAAACCTGATTGTTGAGGGCAGACACCCTCAACAGGGAAAAACACAGAGAACGACTCTCAAAACTGCATGCGTAAAGATTGAGAGAGAGCAAGAAGAGAGAGAGAGAGAGAGAGAGAGAGAGAGAGAGAGAGAGAGAGACTTGTAACTGATTTCTCATATGACTCGTTCAAAAAACTCCCCAAGAACATTACAATTTATAGCTTTAACCTCAACTGACTAAACCTACCAGAATCTGACTAACCAGAAAAATCCGACTAAGCAACATCTGACTGACCAACAGAATCCGATAGACCAACATCTGACTGACTACAGTCCGACTCACTACAATCCGATGAACTACAATCCGATTAACCAACAAAATAGATCCGATTGACCAACCTATAGTGTCTGTCAACACATGGCACAGCCCGGTGGTAGATTTCGTAGAAATCTGACACGGATTCACATATCCCTTGATTAGAGTCAAATGCCTTATCACATGACATAGGATTACAAAAGATTTGAGAATAAAACATGTGGAAAAAACATAATGATTTCATTTGGCAATGGTTCACCAAAAGATTTCTCCATAAGCTGTCCAAGATTCCGCTTCTTGCAGGCTTTGCGTCTCCAGGTAGTACATCCGGTCTTTTGCCTGGTATGTCTCCATTGGATCACTTCTTCCTTGCAACAAAGTCTTCTCTTGAATCACCTTCCAGAAACTTCTCTTGATGTCGACTCCTTAAACTCCCTCTTGATCATTATCCACCCCGGTTAAGTGCGTTCCTTCTCCAAAATCTGCCTTCTTCACTGAATCCCCCCAAATTGCATCCCCTCTTGCCACTGCTTTGGATTTCTTTTGATGTATCTTCATTAGCACAACTTTCTTCTGATTCGAATCTGCTGCAACATCTCTCTTCCAAATGCTTGTCCTTCATGAAAATCTGCAGATAACAGGTTGTGGACTGCTTGGCTGAAAGCTTGCTCTTCAGGTTGCGCTAAGTGATGCAGAGAAAGCTATGGAGTATAAAATTAGAGATAGCGCTATAGAAAGAGAAATCAAAGAATGGAATTGGGTATCGGAAAGAGAGAACAATGAAATCTTGCTCGCACAGATAGTGGATAGTGGAGAGATGGCCTCACCTCAGTAGTACAGGAAAGCATGAGTCTTCATCACCAAACACCGTGATCGCCAAAGTGTTGAGGGCATACACCCTCAACAGGGAAAAACACAGAGAACGACTCTCAAAACTGCATGCGTAAAGATTGAGAGAGAGCAAGAAGAGAGAGAGAGAGACTTGTAACTGATTTCTCATATGACTCGTTCAAAAAACTCCCCAAGAACATTACAATTTATAGCTTTAACCTCAACTGACTAAACCTACCAGAATCTGACTAACCAGAAAAATCCGACTAAGCAACATCTGACTTACCAACAAAATTCAATAGACCAACATCTGACAGACCAACATCTGACTGACTACAGTCCGACTCACTACAATCCGATGAATTACAATCCGATTAACCAACAAAATAGATCCGATTGACCAACCTATAGTGTCTGTCAACACTGATGGTTGAGAGAATCCTTTGAACTATTGCAGCAAATGGTTTTTCAACTTAAGAATGTTCCTCTCTATTGCAAGGTTTTCTGTATGAATACACTTAGGAGTGTTGGGGCACTTTTCCCTTACTAGGAGGGTTCCCCCCCTGTGCATTGTATATATGCCCATCACTCTAATGCTAAATTATCTTTCTATTTGCACACTAATCAGTACACTCTTTGTTGTGTTCTTTGAGCTTCTTCAACTTCTCCAAGTTGTGTGTGCATCCCTACAACTATAATTTCAACAATTGGTATTAAAGCAGGTTGCATCCTCCCAGGCATAGTCACCATCATTGCTATCACCCCCTTCTCACTTTCTCCAAATTGGGTGAGCTTTAATGAGCGTCAACATACCGATTTATACTTTGGGAAACCTTGTAGAGCATGGTGTACTCAATTTTTTAGATTTGGACTTATTTTAGCCTCAATTTTCACTACAAAGAGTATTGTGCAAAATTTTGACTCGAGTTTATTTTAGCCTCCATTTTCACTATAGATAGTACTATGCAAGCAATTTTGTCCTTTTGTGCAAAATTTTTGTTAGTGTAATTTTCTACGAGTAGGTCCCTTACATCCTCTTGGGTTATGCTACATAGCACATGTTATTCCTACTTTGTTTTTCCTCCTTTGAAGTAGTTTTCACATGAGATGCAGTCACTTGACATGGCTGACAACAATACAAACGTTTAAAAATGTTTTGAAGATGTTTGATGCTGATGAAAAATTGGATGGGGATAACTACCGAATGTGGACTTACATGATGCCACATGTTCTTGTGCCAAATGTCACTTGCAATATTTTACAGGGAATTGATGTATATCCACCTTCTGTGGATATAAGCTCCGTTGAGGATGTTGCAAATTCTAGTAGGTTTGTTGCTACTAGAGTTGTTTTGCTTACATCTAAGAAATCTTAGTGGGATGTTAGAGATACAAAAGCTCATGCATTGATTGGCTCATATATGAAGCATGATATTACTTCTCACATTCTCTCAACAGAATCAACAAAACAGGTTTGGCATACTCTGGCTGCTCTTTATGCAAGTTGCAATGAGGCAAGAATTGCATTGCTGAGAGCTAGAGTCAAAGATTATGTAAGAGGAAGGTGACATGGACAATTTTCTTATTGGTATCAAGGATATCAATGAGAAACTCAATTTTGTAGGCGAAGTTAGTTCAGACAGTTCACTTGTGCAGACTCTTCTCTTGATATGTTGCTAAACTCGTATAAAACTTTTGCTAGTACTTGGAGACTTATGACCCTAGGAAACCCTCAAGTTGTCAAGTTTGATGCACTATGCAGATTGCTTTTACAAGAGTCGCTTTCAAGAAAGAACAAAGCTAAAATTGTGTAGTTGAATAGGGTTTTGTTGCTGCTCAAAGAAAAAGTGGTAATAGCAATGCAACCACTTCTCATTGTTCTTCTATGAGTAGCAGATCACTTGTATCTAGTGCTTTTGATGGAAACAACTCATTTGGGAATTTTGGTGAAAAGATGCACTGCCATTATTGCAAGGATATATATTAATCACTTGATAAAGCAATGTCCTAAGTTGAAGGCAAAAGAAGCCAAGAAGAAAGAGGTTGAATCTACTAGTAGTGTAGCTATTGTAGAATCTTCAATTAATGGAGATTATGATGTTGACGTAAATGCAGAGTGGGCATTTAGTGTAGTGTACTTACGAACCTTCTGTCCATGATGTGTATGTCAGGGGCAACACTATCACATGTTTGGTACTTTGATGGTAGTGCTACAAAGCACATTACTTGGCATCGTGATTTGTTTGCCTGTCTCAAGGTTGTCCCTCATGGAAATACGATCACTAGTGCCAACAATGCCTTTTATCTGGTCAAGGGACTTGTAAATTTCGTGCTACCTGCTATGAGTGGCCTACTACTAGGCTCGGCTTCGTGGTCGTGCAACGCTCTAGCCCTCTTGGGAATATTGCCTTCCTCATCAGTCTGAGGGTTTGCTCAGGTCCTCTTTGGAGCCATCACTTGTATCCTTTTAAAAATGACCTCTATTTATTAAGCAAATTATAAAAATCTTGATCCTTACCATTCTATAACGTCTTTCCATTTCTTACCATAATTTCTTAGATCGTAGTTTAGCAATTTTTTTTTGGGGTTTTTAATGTCTTTTTCGTAATTCTATACCTTAGTATTGCTTAGGGAATTCATCAACTTTGATAACTTCCCTATTGGTTTTTTCTTCAAATTGTACTAGAAAACGGAAGATTCTTAGTATAAGATTTTTCTAATTACTCACATAGCCAAAAAAAATTTATTTCTTTTGGGTATTCAAGGCCTCCCTAATTATCTTATAAATTTTGTTGATGAATGGGGAGGGATAGGAATTGATGGATGAGGTGGAAAGTGATGGATGAAGAGAGAGGAAGGGGATATGGTAGTGTTAAGATTTGAAGCCTAAACGGTGCGATAGCAGTCTTATTGAGCTTGTGGAAGTATACACTGTCGCGCCGTGCGGGACAAGTGTTATAAAATATAATATCTAACTTTACCAAATAATTTTATCATATTAAATTGATCATTTAATATGGGAAGATAAAAGGGGAGCAAGAGTTAGGATATAGATATGTGCTTCTAGACCCATCTAAACAGGGGACCAAAAGGAGGAATGGTTGCATCTCAACAGGTGTCAAAAAGGAGACGGTTTACCAAAGAGCAATGTGCAATAAATGCTTTTAGATTTACCTCAGCAAAGGACGAAGAGGTGAGATGGTTACATCTCAATAGGGGTCCAAAAGGAGGTAGTCTATCAAAGAGCAACATGCGTCTAATGGAGCTTAAAAGACCTTTATGTTAGCTTCATTAAAGACCTCCAAAAGTTAGTGTTAAAAAGTAGTTTTGATCTTAGGCAAGCTAGGGCTTATTTTGAGGTGGGAATCCTACCCAATCATGAGGTGTGTGTCGGCTTGCTAAGTAAAGTGCTTAAAGTGTTTGTGGGAACCTTGCCCAAAAAGCTTGAGATGATTTTTATACTTAAATGACTAAGGTTCTTAAAGTGTTCAATTCAAAGATAAACTCTCAAGATGTATAAATGGTTTCCATGCTTAAAAGACTGGATGTTTGAAGTGTTCAATTCAAACAAAATGACTTAAGAAGCATAAAAGACACATATTAAGATTTTCCCCATTTGGGTCCTCATGATGTGCTTGAATCTTATTGGATAGTCTTTAAAGGGGTCCAATGAGAATTTAGTCCATAAAAATAAATAATTAAGTTCTTTCTCTCAAAGAGGAAAAAGAGGACACATGTCCAAATTATATAATTAAGTAATAAGAGAGAGAGAGAGAGAGAGAGAGAGAGAGAGAGAGAGAGAGAGAGAGAGAGATGGACCAAGCTTGAGAGGGGGTATACTCTCCCACACACACACACATTCTTTCATTGTGTGAAGTGCAAAGTGCAAGAGCTCCATCTCCTTCTCCAAGCTTGTTGAGAAGTTGAGAGCCTACACCAACACTCTTGGATATGGAATGCAAATCCAACCAAGAGCCATGCTTCAATGCTTAAGCTTGCCATATTCTTCATCTTCATTACTATGCTATTATGCTATGCTAAGCAAGAAAAGTGATGATAAGTGAGGAACTATTTTCTTCTCCTATGAATGATTCTTCTTCCTCTTCCCTACCCTCTTTCCCGCTAGCTCTCTCCACCTTCGAAGGTGTTTGAGGCCTTGGGACTGAGGCTTGGGATAGTTAATGATTTTGGCAAAGTTTATGTTATGCTCGTGGCATGAAGATTTCCATCTTTATAGAATCACCCAGGTCACAAGGAACACAAAGATTTTATTGTACCAAGTCTCTCTTAATGGGAGAATCTATAATACAAATGCCTTTTGGAGGGGGGACCGGCTCCAAGTAAATCCGGTCCTCAACTATCGTCATGTTCGCTAATACTCTATCTTTTGAATAAGTATTGTTCATGCCAAGTTAATTAAGTACTATGTTTATGTTGCTACCATCAATTAAGTTCACCCTCTATGTTCTCAAAGTAATCTCACAAAAATGCTCACTTTAATTCTCTCAATTCTGCTATTCTCAAAGTTCATAGGCCATTTCCATTACATTGGTATTAGAGCATTTGGTTTCTCTTTTCTTACTTAAGAAGAGAGGTTTTTAAGTAGCCTATTAATGGTTGATTTTGTTAATTATATTAGGGTAAGTGGGACTGGAATCTATTATCAGTTTTGTTGAGTCCACTATGTGGGATATGGTGTACACCTCGGGAGCTTTGGCCTTAATAATGGGATCTTTTTAGACTTGCCCACGGCTTTACCATTATTGAGCCATAAGAAGTCCAAAAGGAGCTATCCCTCGTCAATTCTGCTATGTTAGCTAGACCCACCCCACTCCTCTCTATAATTAACCAATTTGAGCTGTGGGTGTAGATCCTTAAGTGCTTATTTTCAAAGGCTAAGAGGATTAACAACTAAGGTTTTGAATTGCCAAAGGATACACTAAGTAAATACATAAGTATAATTAGCACGGCTGACAATAACCAAGGGAGTAGAATGAACATTGATGACTTTAAACTTCCACATGAAGGTGCTATTGATGCCCCCATGTTTATCAATTATCTTGTTACTAGGTTGCATCAAGCTATGGGCAACCCTATTTTGCAAGCCGAAGTTACCCAACAACTTTGTGCTTATGGGATTTCCCTTCCTCTCCAAGAGGAGAGAGAGTTTAGGAGGCCTCTTGATGAGACTCCCAAAAGAAGCTCTCCCATAAGAGAGGAGGAATCCAAAGAACGAGAAACAAGTAAATCCGTAAGCTCCTCTGAAGATGTGGCTCCACGAAGATGGCCGTCTAGACTGTCGCCAACTCCTCCCAAGAGGAAACGGTCAACCCATAGTCCTTCTCCTTGTCATTCCAAAAGGGAACAGAGGAAACAAAGGAAGAAAAAGGCAAGAAAGAGGTCCCCCTCTTCTCCTTCTTCTTCACCTTCCTCGTCTTACTCCTCCTCCTAGAGAATACAAGAGGAGAGGACATCACAAAACTTACCTTGCATAGCGAAGGTCCCAAAAGCTCAAGAAATTCAAAGAGGGAGGAAAGAGTATCTCTTTTCTCACCTGTGATGGCATCTTTGGTGCCACCGACAAAGTGTTGGCCTTAATGCATCAATTTGATGCGGTCTTTGGATAGGAGGGCTTCACCGGTCCTCTAAGCTACACCATGTAGCTATGCACTTTTAGAAATGTGCTCGACAAGGGTGGGCTAGCCTTCATGGCAACAACAAGACTCCAAAGACCTGGAAAACTTTATAAGTTTCTATCATGAAGCAATTCCTTAGAAGCGATGCAAAGGACAAAGTGCTCACCGAATGGCAAAGCTTGAAGCTGCTCTTCAACGAGTCTATCCACAAATATGTAGATAAGTTTTGGGATTTACATCTCAAAGGATAGACTTGCCAAACAAAAGCAACAATTTTGTGCAAGATTACCTGAAGAAATGGCTGTGTATGCCAACTCACAACAGCCTAGCACTATCACCAAAGTCATCCACCAGACTATGGTTGCGTCAAGGATCCATTTCCAGCAAGGGGTGAGAAGAAATTTCAAGCCCATGGAAAACAAGGATCAAAATGAAGCTAAAGGGAAGAGCAATTCATGAACACTCTTCCCAAGGCAACACCAACAACAATAAGACCAAGGAGAAAGGAGCTTACAAAGGTGAAATAATCTCTCTCTCGAAGAATAAGAGGCCTTTTGTAAAGACCATAAATGCTTTAAGTGCGGGGAGCAAGGTCATGGTTATCGTTCTTGCCGCAAAAGAAATGTACGCAATGACACTCCTAGAGCTTCCATGGTTGAAGCTCCAAAAGAGGATACTCATTGCAAAGGCTCATCCCTCTCCTATGCTTGGGGAAAAGTAAGGGAGCATGATGCCCTTATTCTCTTTGACCTTGTCTTTACTCACAACTTCATATCAAATGGAGTTGATCACTAAGTTGGGCATTCAAACTTTTGAGATGGGAGATACTATAACTATCGATGCAACTTTCAAGGGACAACAAGCCTCTGTTATTCCATTGATTGGGAAGTTGAGGCTTCATGTCCAAAGCTACGTCGACAAAGAAGACTTTTTTTATCTCTCCTCTCCAACATGAGGATGTTATCCTAGGGGCACCATGTTTCAACTGCATGGCTGCCAACATGAAGTTCTCTGAAAGGAGAATCTATTTCACCTACAGGGAAAAGAGCATGTACATAGATACTAATGAGTCGAGGAACACTATATCCTGGTAAATACGCTTGTTTTTTATAAGTCAATGAAAAGCTCTATTTTTGCGTATATAACTTTGTTAGAGAATCTGTAAAGGATTTTTTTGTTTTCACAAGTAGCAATAAAGGGAATCAAGAGGAAATAGAGTTGTCTAATTTCCTATATGGATTCCAAGGTGTTTTCATTGATGACATCCCTAGTGAGGTACCTCCAAAACGAGGGGATGATGACCATGCAATATAGCTTCTACTAGGAAGCTCACTGCCTACTAATAAACCTCCTTATCGAGTTTCACAAGCTCAACAAGAGGAGATCATGAGGCAAGTGCATGAATTGGTGGAAAAAGGGATGGTGAGGCCTAGCTCCTCTCCATTCTATTCACCTGTATTTTTAGTGCAAAAGAAAGATGGCTCATATCACATGTTTGTCGACTATAGAGCACTAGATAGGATCACTATAAAAAAAAGTTTTTTCGTGTTGTGGCTAGAAGATCTACTTGATAAGTGACAAGTTTTGGATTGAAAAATGCTCTAGTCGCATTCAAACGATGGACAAAAATCTTTAGGCCGCTCAAATTCTCTTGAGGAGTACAAGTGACACCTCCAGGTAATCTTTCAAGTTGTGAGAGAGAATAATCTTTTCATTAATCAAAAGAAAGGTAATTATTTTTTAACAAGAGGTTCAATATTCAGGTCACATTATCTCTCAAGATGGTATCCGTATGGATCCATCAAAGTTGGCGGTAATAAAAGCATGGCCTAATCCAAGGAATCTACATGAGCTAAGAAGCTTTATTAGTATGTGTGCATACTATAGATGCTTCATAGCAATATTTTCTCAAATAGCAGGACCATTACATGACTCAACAAAGAAGTACGTTAAGTATTCATGGACTGCTAAGGAGAAAAATGCTTTTGACAAGCTCAAAGAGAAGCTTAACTCTCAACCAGTCCTTATGCTTCCAGATCACTCAAAGCCATTTGAGGTCCAATGTGATGCTTGTTGTGATTGCCTTGGAGCAGTTTTGCTTCAAGAAGGGCATGCCATAGCATATGAGAGCCAAAGCCTCAATGCCAATGAATGGGTCTTGAACATATATGAAAAAGAGATTTTATCTATTCTACATGCCCTAGACACATGGAAGCACTATTTATTGGGGATCCCATTCATCCTACGAATGGACCACAAAGCCTCAAGAACTTCATGACGCAAACCAAGATTTTCAACAAACAAATGAGGTGGGAAAATTTTCTTTCGCAATTTAAATTTCATATTTCTCACATTGTTGGCAAGCACAATCAAGTGGTCGATGCACTTTCACAACGGCGAAGGGTAAATGTGGTATCTATAGCAACTCATAATGATCTATCTTTTATGATAGATGGGTATGATACTGACCGAGACTTTAAGTATGTAATTATAGCCTTTGCATTAGGGAAGAAAAAAAGAACCATTCATGTTGGGGGAGCGACTCACACACCCATGAAGTGCATTCAAACACTACCTAGATAACCATAATGTCAATCAAGGACACAGATGACACGATAGGCACACGAAGGAAATCTCTTTAGCTTCTGAGGCTGAGACCATCCTACACATACAACACTCTGGAAGGCCAACTATACCACAATCAAGAACCTCACTGCCCTCAACTACACCACCTAGCCACATACACACATATGGAAGGTAACTCACCTAATCATGCCAGATTCGTACGAAACTTAAGGAACACCATCCCCTCACTAGGATACACATGTCCCTAAGCTTCTACACTCAAAACCCTCACTCTAAACCCATTTACGGAAAACGCGTAGGATGACAGAGCAGAATTTTAAAAGTGCCCGAAATTGAAATTTATGAGTACGTATGCGTAGCTTATGTCGCCACGATTCTATAGACTACTAGCATGCAGAAAACAGACATCGTTTGATACACTTACAACCACAAATAGCTCGTGGATGCGCCGGCGTGTGCGCTTCGTCTTGCGTGGAATGCTTGGCGTTGTCACGTAGCTCTCCTCGAGCCTACATCAATGGTGCAGTCGGATCTCCAATGTGTTGAACGAGCCAGGCGTAGCTAGAGGATAAAGCTCACCCTCACTCTCTTTCTCTTTCACACACAGTAGACGGCAGTGCTAAAGTTTTGATTATGATTAAAAGTCTCCTTTTACAAAATGACCTAGGTACCTTATATACTAAGGCTACCTTAGGTTTAACCAAAAATGGGGTTAAGGGTCAAATGGCTTTGTATTTACAATCTGGAAGTGCCATTGCACCCTGGCCTCTGAAACTAGAATAACTACTCATTACAAATGACGTTTATAGCCATAATCCGCAGCATTTCATAACTCGCAAAAGATAAGACTTTGGTACGAAACTTGAGTTATGTTGTGTTGTTGACCCATCGGTCAACAATTCACCTTGAAGGATAGTTATCTTCCAAACGACAATAGGCAATGTTTTACTCACCCATACAATAAGAAAGTCATGTATGAATCCCATGCTTCTCCTTATGCGGGGCAAAGAGAGATTCCATAATCTACTCTTCGAGGAGTAGAAATGTATTTCTGTTGGTCTACCATGAAAAGTAAACATACAAGAGTATGTTTCAAAATGTGTGGTATACCAAAATTGAAATTTGATTGAGGGAAGCAACTTGGATTGTTTTAGTCAATAGGCTTAGCAAGAAAACACACTCTATGCCTATCAAAAAGACTATTAAGACACATCAAATGGTAACCCTTTTTAGATCTCAAATTTTTAAGTATCATGGCTTGCCAACATCCATAGTGTTAGACAAAGATCCGAGAATGACTAGTAATTTCTAGAAGGGTCTCTTTGAGAATCTAGAAAGTAGATTAAATTTCTCTTTAGGCATATCACCCGCAAATGGATGACCAAAGTGAAATAACTAATCTAATAATCCTTGAATATGCTAAAAGCCTATGTCATGGAAGTAGATCAACATTCTCAATGAGAGAAGTACCTACCTCTTATAGAGTATGCGTACAATGACATTGTACATAGTTCTATGGGGAAAGCACCTTTTGGGGTTAAAGAGGGAAGATCCAAAAGTCCCTTACTACTTAAAGTACATGGGAAGATCTTTACTGCTAATGAATATAGCCGAGACTCACAAGAATCTTTTCGAAAGATTAAAGAGGTTATATCCATCTCAAAGCAAAGGCAAAAAGGGTTGTTGCTAGTAAGCACAGAAAAGCCTTAGACTTTAAGGAAAATGATTGGGTCTTGCTAAAGTTTCTCAAGGCTCGTCTAAGGCATACTACGGGCAAGAATCCTACGAGCCACCAAGAGTATTATGCTAAACTAGCAAAAAGATACTATGGTCCTTTCTTTTAATAATTCTTAAGCCAATCAATGAGATGGCTTATTAGTTAAAGTTGCCCAACCATTGGCTCATTCACAATGCTAACCATGTGAGTCTACTCAAGCCTTACAAAGGAGAGCCACAAAAAGAACCAATAATGGAGGACTCACGAGAGATCGAAGATCAAGAAGAGGTGTTGTAACCCGAATCGATTCTTTGACATGAAGACAAGGCACTAAGAAACGGTAATGTTATCCAATGATATCTTGTTAAGTTTAAGAATTATCCTTTTAAAGATGCTAGAGGGATGCAAGGAACCTAGCTTAAGGATAATATGAACCTTGCTAATGCTTACAATGCTAAACTAGAGTAAGCAAATAAAAGTGCATTTTAAATGAATAATGTTTTTGTCTTATAAGACTCATTCTCTTTCTTTTATTCTGCACAGTTTAAGAAGTATGCATACTTAGGATCATGTTTGTGGTGACGACGTCTCCCAAACACCAAGTAGAACTTGTCACTCTACTTTGGAAGTATGATATGGACTAAAGAGGAGACATGCTTGCGACAGCTAAGTCTCCCGAGTACCAAATGGATAAGTCATCCATTATGGAATGATGTCGTAGGGTAAAAAGGGATCCTCAACCCGCTAAGTGTCATAAAATCTAATATCTAACTTATCCAAATGATTTTCTCATATTAAACTGTTCATTTAATGTGGGAGAATAAACGGGAACAAGGGTTAAGATATAAACATGTGCTTATAGATCTATCTCAACACGGGGCCAATGGTAAACGAGCCCAAATGAGAGGGGGTCTATCAAAGAGCAAGGCTAACCAATGGAGCATAAGACCTTAGGGTTAGCTTCATTGAAGACCTCCAATAGTTAGTGTAAAAGTACTTTGACCTTAGGTAAGCTAGGGTTGAGCTTGAGATTGGAACCCGGCCCAAGCTTGAGGTGCTTGAGGTGGGAACCTAGCCTAAGCTTGAGGTGCTTGATGACTGAGATGCTTAAGGTGCTTATCATGCTTGAGATGCTAGGGTTGTACTTGAGGTGAGAACCCAGCCCAAGCTTGAAGTGCTTAAGGGCCAAGCTTGTGGTGGGAACTGGGTCTAAGCTTGAGGGGCTTGATGTGTCAAAAATTCAAGATCCAATCCCTACAAGGAGGGGGTGAGCACTACATGAGGGGGGATTAGAGAGAACACACACACACACACACAGACTCACAAAAGACATGCCTAGTGCAAAGAAAGCAAAGGGGACACTTGTCAAGTTCCTCCTCATGTTGCCCTCATGGTGTGCCTGAAGCCTATTGGTTGGCCACCCAAGGGGTCCAATGATAATTTAGGAGATTTAATTAATTATCTTTGAATTTATCAAGTTCTCTCTCTCAAAGGGGAAAGGCGGACACTTGTCCCAAGGCTACCCTTGTTGCTTGTAATGCCTCCTGCTTGTGATTGGCTAGGCCTGGAGGGGTCCAATGAGCTTCAAGCATGAGCTACAAGGGGGGGTCGACCAAAGCAAGCTAGGGGGCTGCTTAGGGGGTATACTCTCCCACACACACTCACACACACTATCATTGTGCATTGTAAAAAGTGCAAGAGCTACCTCTCCTTCTCCAAGCAATTAGAGGTTGAGAGCCTACATCAACACTCTTGGCTATGGAGTGAAAATCTGACCAAGAGCCATGCTTCAATGCTTAAGCTTGCCATCTTCTCCATATTCATTGCTATCCTATTATGTATGCTAGCAAGAAGAGTTATGATAAGTGAGAAGCTAATTCTTTCTCCTATGAAATGTTTCTTCTTCCTCTTCCCTACCCTCATTCCTTGCTAGCTCTCTCCACCTTCGAAGGTGTTTGAGGTCTTGGGACTGAGGCTTGGGATAGTTAAAGCTTTCTTCAAAGTTTATGTTATGCTTGTGATGCATGAAGCTTTGCATCTTCATTGCATCACCTAGGTCACAAGGAACACAAAGATTGTATTGTAACAAGTCTCTCTTAATGGGAGAAATCATAATACAAATGCCTATTGGAGGGAGGACCGGCTCCACATAAATCCGCTCCTCAATTGTTGTCATGTTCTCTAAATTCTCTCTCTTGCAAAAGTATTGCTCATGCCAAGTTAACTAAATGCTATGTTAATGTTGCTAATATCAATTATGTTCACCCGCTATGCTCACAAAGTAATTTCTCAGAAGTACTCTCATTAATCTCCGCTACTCTTATGTTAATAGGCCAATTCCATTACATTGGTATAAGAGCATTTGGTTTCTCTTTTCTTGATTAAGAAGAGAGGTCCTTAAGAAGCCTATAAATGGTTGCTGTTGTTAATTATATTAGGGCAAGTGGAACTGGGATCTATTATCGGTTTTGTTGAGCCCGCTATGTGGGATATGGTGCACACCTCGGGAGCTTTGGACTTAATAATGGAGTCTTTTTAGACTTGCCTACGGCTTTACCATTATTGAGCCATAAGAAGTTCGAAAGGAGCTAGCCCTCGGCAAACTGTGCTATGTTAGACCTACTCCACTACTTTCTATTATTAACCACTTCGAGCCGTGGGTGTAGATACTAAGAGCCGGTTTTCAAAGGCTAAGAGGAGTGGCAACTAAGGTTTTGAGTTTCCAAAGCATACACTAAGTACGTACTCAAATTTTGTTAACATGACCGACAATAATCAAGAGAGTAGAATGAAAATTGATAGCTTTGATTTTGCACATGAAGGTGCTAATGATGATGCCCCCATGTTTGTCAATCATCTTGTTACTAGGTTGCAGCAAGCTATGGGCAACCCTGCTTTGCAAGCCGAACTTACACAAAAACTTCGCGATTATGGGATTTCCCTTCCTCTCCAAGAGGAGAGAGAGCTTAGGAGGCCTCTTGAAGAGACTCCCAAAAGAAGACTCTCTCCCATACGAGAGGAGGAATCCAAAGAGCAAGAAAGCAATGAAACTTTAAGTTCCTCTGAAGATGTGGCTCCATGAAGACAGTGGTCTAGACGATCCCCCATTCCTACCAAGAGGAAAAAATCAACACATAGTCCTTCTCCTTGTCATTCCGAATGGGAAGAGAGGAAACAAAGGAAGAAAAGGGCTAGAAAGAGGTCACCCTCTTCTCCTTCTTCTTCACCTTCCTCCTCTTCCAATGAAAGCTATGGCTATTCTCCTAGAGAATACAAGAGGGGAGGACATCGCAAATCATACCCTGCATGGTGAAGGTCACAAAAGCTAAAGAAGTTCAAGGAGGGAGGAAAAAGTATCTCTTTTCTCACCTATGATGGCATCTTTGGTGCTACCGACAAAGTGTTGGCCTTCATCCAACAATTTGATGCGGCCTTTGGAGATGAGGGCTTCACGGAGTCCTCCAAGCTACTCCATGTAGCTATGCACTTCCAAAAATCAGCTCGTCAATGGTGGGTTAGCCTTTGTGGCAACGATGGAGCCCCTAAGACATGGAAAACTCTACGAGTTTCCATCATGAAGCAATTCCTTGCAAGTGATGCAAAGGACAAAGTGCTTACCGAATGGCACATCTTGAAGCTTCTCTCTCATGAGTCTATCCACAAGTATGTAGACAAGTTTTGGCATTTACATCTCAAGGCTACTGTCTTTTAAAAGATAGACTTTGTCGAGAAAAAGTAGCAATTTTCTACGGGATTACCTGAAGAGATGGCTGAATATATCAAATCTTAACAAAGGCCTGGTTCTATCACCGAAGTAATCCATCACACCATGTTTGATTCATGCATCAATTTCCATCAAGGGGCTAGACGAAATGTCAAGCCCATGGAAAACAAAGACAAAAATGATGCAAAGGGGCAAACCAATGCTCAAAATTCTTCCCAAGGCACTTCCAACAACAACAACAACAATTGGTCCAAGGAGAAGGGAGTTTACAAAGGCAAAAAGAAACTCTCTCCTGAAGAGCTTGAAGCTTTTCGCAAGGACCATAAGTGTTTCAAGTGTGGGGAGCAAGGACATGGCTATTGTCCTTGCCCCAAGAAGAATGTTTGCAATGAGACTCCTAGGGCTTCCACCATTCAAGCTTCAAAAGAGGATGTTCATTGTAAAGGATCATCACTTTCCTATGCTTGGGAAACGTAAGAGAGCATGATGCCTTCATCTCGTTGACCTTGGCTCTACTCATAACTTCATATCAATGGAGTTGGCCACCAAGTTGGGCATTCAAGCTTTTGAGATGGGAGATAGGGTAACGGCGGCTGGCACATCGTTCAAGGGACAAAAAGACTCCGTTACTCCCTTGATTGGGAAGTTGAGGCTTCATGTCCAAAGCTATGTCGACAAAGAATACTTTTTCATCTCTCCTCTCCAACATGAGGATGCTATCCTAGGGGCGCCATGGTTTGATCACATGGCTGCCAATATGAAGTTCCTTGAAAGGAGAATCTATTTCACCTACAGGGGAAAGATCATGTATATAGATGCTAGTGAGCGTGATCGCACTATTCCACTTGTAAATCCTCCTACTTTTGATACATCAACGAAGAGCTTAGTTTCTGCGTATATGATTTTTGTGAAAGAGTCTCTAAAAGGTCCTAATGTTTCATCAATTGTAAATGGTAGAAGAATTAGACTTTTCTAATTTTCTAAAAGGATTTCAAGATGTGTTCATCGATGATATCCCTATGGACTTACCTCCATAATGATGGGGCGATGACCATCGCATTCAGCTCCTTCTAGGAAGCTCACGGCCTAACAAGCCTCCTTATCGAGTTTCTCAAGCTCAACAGGAGGAGATAATGAGGCAAGTACTGGAATTGGTGGACAAAGGTATGGTGAGGCCTAGCTCCTCTCCCTTTTGTTCTCCAGTCCTTTTAGTGCAAAAGAAAGATGGTACATACTGTATTTGTGTGGACTATCGAGCACTAAACCATATCACTATCAAAAACAAATTTCCCGTGCCTCGGATAGAAGATCCATTTGATAAGCTACAAGGCCCTACCTACTTCAATAGGATTGGCCTCAAAAGTGGCTATAATCAAATAAGGATAGTGGATGAAGATATCCTAAAGACCGCGTTTTGCACAATGTTTGGTCTTTATGAATATCTAGTCGTGCCTTTTGGTTTGACTAATGCACCAGCTACGTTCAATCATCTAATGGAGAAAATTTTTAGACCTTAGCGCAAATTTAGTGGAGTGTTCTTTGATGATATCATCATCTATTCGATGTCTTTGGAGGAACATAAGCAACATCTCAAAGTGATTTTTCAAGCATTGAGGGAGAACAAGCTTTTTCTCAACCAAAAGAAAAGCGAATTTTTTCTTCAAGAGATTCAAACCTAGGTCATATTATCTCTCAAGATGGTATCTATATGGATCCATCAAAGTTAGAGGTAATAAAAGCATTTACTAATCCAAGGAATCTACATGAGCTAAGAAGCTTTATTGGTATGTGCGCTTACTATAGATGGTGCATAGCAAAATTCTCTCAGGAAGCAGGACCACTACACAACTTGACTAAGAAGAACGTTAAGAATGTATGGACTACTAAGGAGAAAAATGCTTTTGATAAGCTCAAAGAAAAGCTTACCTTCCAACCAGTCCTCAAGCTTCCGAATCTCTCGAAGCCATATGAGGTCCAATATGATGCTTGTGGTGATTGCCTTGGAGCAATTTTGCTTTAAGAAGGGCATGCCACAACATATGAGAGCCGAAGACTCAATACCAATGAACACGTCTTGGGCATTTATGAGAAAAAGCTTTTAGATATTCTACATGCCCTAAACACATGGAAGCACTATTTATTGGGGACTCCATTTATTCTACAAACCGACCACCAAAGTCTCAAGTATTTCATGACGCAAACCAAGATTTCCGACAAACAAATGAGGTAAGTAAATTTTCTTTCGCAATTTAATTTCCATATTGCTCACATTGCTGATAAGCACAATAAGGTAGACGATACACTTTCAGGACAATCAAAAGTCATTGTGGTGTCTATAGCTACTCATAATGATCAATCCTCTATGATAGATAAGTATGCTACTGACCGTGACTTTAGAGACATAATGTCAGCCCTTGCTTTGGGGAAGAAAGAGGAACCATTCACCTTGCAAAATGGGTATTTTCTCTACGGCAATAGGCTATGTGTTACTACATTCCCTTCGTGAGAAAGTTATGTATGAATCCCATGCTCCTCGCTATGCGGGGAATAGAGGTATTCAACATAATGTTCGAGGAGTAGAGATGTATTTCTATTGGCCTACCATGAAAGTGGACATACAAGAGTATGTTTCAAAATGCGAAGTCTGCCAAAAGACCAAATATGATAGAGGGAAGCAACCTGGATTACTCCAGCCATTGCCTATTCCAAATTCACCATGGGAGAGTGTATTCATGGATTTCATCTTTGGATTGCCCAAGTGTATCCATGGGTATACGGGAATATGGACCATAGTCGACAGGTTTAGCAACCAAGCACACTATATTCCTATTAAAAAGACTATTAAGGCACACCAAATGGCAACTCTCTTCATATCACATATTTTCAAACACCATGGCTTACCAACATCCATCTTGTCACATAGAGATCCTAGAATGACCAGTAATTTTTGGAAAGGTCTCTTTAAAAATCTAGGAACAAGATTGAATTTCTCTTTGGCCTATCACCCACAAACGGATGGCCAAAGTGAGATGGCCAATCTTACGATACTCGATCTACTCAGGACTTATGTTATCGAAGTAGATCAACGATCACAATGGGAAAAGTACTTACACAAAATGATAAAATTGCATGTGCAGACATGGCTATAGCGGATACGGGGGCCAAAATGAGCCCAAACAAAAAATTTGAGCAGACTAAGCTCTTCGACCTTTCTCAAAATATTTGTCGACTTGCAAACGCTCGCCAAACCTCACTGAAATCGGAGAAGGTGAGCAGGTGTGTGCTGTAGCTGCTGGCGACTAAGCCCGAGAGGACGCAACCTGGTACCAATTGTTGGAATTAGGGTTGCAGAGAAACGCACACAGCTTGGAGAAGACAAAGGAATCTCAAGGCACACAACTGAGAGTGTATTACTTAGTGTGCAACGGAAAGATAGATAGCCCTAGAATGAGTGGGCGTATATACAATGCACGGAGGAAAAAATCTCCTAAAGAGGAAAAAAATGCACCGGCGGTCCTAGTGTGTTCACACACATCACTACCACACGTATATGGTAACAAGAATGAGATTCCAAAGATTCAATTAGTCACAAGCCAACCATCTACGCAAAGGTATGAGAGCTGGACAACAAATATTTGTGGTCAAGCTGAACAAGATCGACCCAAAATCAAGCATTACGAAACCCTCTTGGTTTCCAACCAAGAGCCATGCTTCAATGCTTAAGCTTGCCATCTTCTCCATCTTCATTAGTATATAGTTAAAGCTCTCTTCAAACTTTATGTTATGCTTGTGATGCATGAAGCTTTCCATCTTCATTGCATCACCTAGGTCACAAGGAACACAAAGATTGTATTGCAACAAGTCTCTCTTAATGGGAGAAATCATAATACAAATACTTATTGGAGGGGGACCGGCTCCACATAAATCCAGTCCTAACTTGTTATCATGTTCTCTAAATTCTCTCTGTGCAAAAGTATTGTTCATGCCAAGTTAACTAAATGCTATGTTAATGTTGCTACTATCAATTATGTTCACCCGCTATGCTCACAAAGTAATTTCTCAAAAGTACTCTCATTAATCTTCACTACTCTCAAGTTAATAGGCCAATTCCATTACACTAAGAAACATGGACTAATGACTAGGTTTTATCTTCTCTACCTCATAGTCGAGGAAGACTATGATTTCAAGAAAGAGGTAATGTCATAAAATATAATATATAACTTTACCAAATGATTTTCTCATATTAAACTGATCATTTAATATGGGAAATAAAAGGGGAACAAGAGTTAGGATATAGATATGTGCTTCTATACCTAGTATCTCAACAGGGGACCAAAAGGAGAAATGGTTGCATCTCAATAGGGGTCCAAAAGGAGACGGTCTACCAAAGAGCAATGTGCAATAAGTGCTTTTAGATTTATCTCAGCAAGGGACCAAGAGGAGAGATGGTTACATCTCAATAAGGGTACAAAAGGAGGTAGTCTATCAAAGAGCAATGTGCCTCTAATGGAGCTTAAGAGACCTTTAGGTTAGCTTCATTAAAGACCTCCAAAAGTTAGCGTTGAAAAGTCCTTTGACCTTAGGCAAGCTAGAGCTGAGTTTGAGGTGATGAGTTTGAGGTGAGAATCCTACCCAAGCATGAGGTGCTTGTCGGCTTCCTAACTAAAGTGCTTAAAGTGTTTGTGGGAATCTTGCCCAAAGCTTGATGTGATTTTTATGCTTAAATGACTAAGGTTCTGAAAGTGTTCAATTCAAAGATAAACTCTCAAGAGGCATAAATTGTTTCCATGCTTAAAAGATTAGGTGTTTGAAGTGTTCAATTCAAACAAAAGGACTTAAGAAGCATAAAAGACACATGTTAATATTTCCCCCATTTGTGCCCTCATGATGTGCTTTAATCCTATTGGTTGGATAGGCTTTAGAGGGTTCCAATGAGAATTTAGATAATAAAAGTAAATAATTAAGTTCTTTTTCTCAAAGAGGAAAAAGAGGACACATGTCCAAATTATATAATTAAGTAATACGAGAACGAGAGAGAGAGAGAGAGAGAGAGAGAGAGAGAGAGAGAGAGAGAGAGAGAGAGAGAGAGGGGGGGGGAGAGGGGGAGAGGTGGACCAAGCTTGAGAGGGGGTATACTCTCCCACACACACACATATTCTCTCATTGTGTGAAGTGCAAAGTGCAAGAGCTCCATCTCCTTCTCCAAGATTGTTGAGAAGTTAAGAGCCTACACCAAACACTCTTGGATATCGAATGCAAATCCAACCAAGAGCCATGCTTCAATGCTTAAGCTTTCCATGTTCTTCATCTTCATTACTATGCTATTATGCTATGCTAAGCAAGAAGAGTGATGATAAGTGATGAACTATTTCTTTCTTCTATGAATGATTCTTCTTCTCCCTACCCTCATTCCCCGCTAGCTCTCTCCACCTTTGAAGGTGTTTGAGGCCTTGGGACTGAAGCTTGGGATATTTATTGATTTTTGCAAAGTTTATGTTATGCTCGTGGCATGAAGCTTTCCATCTTCATAGCATCACCAAGGTCACAAGGAACACAAAGATTATTGTACCAAGTCTCTCTTGATGGGAGAATCTATAATACAAACACCTTTTAGAGGGGGGACCGCCGGCTCCAAGTAAATCCGGTCCTCAACTATCGTCATGCTCTCTAATACTCTCTCTCTTGCATAAGTATTGTTCATGCCAATTTAATTAAGTACTATGTTTATGTTGCTACCATCAATTAAGTTCACCCTCTATGTTCTCAAAGTGATCTCACAAAAATGCTCACTTTAATTCTCTCAATTCCGCTATTCTCAAAGTTGGGTGCTACCATTTAACGAGCCTTGAAAAGCGAGCGGGGGATACAAAGAGAGCGAGACAAATGAGTTGGAGATATCTTGTAGCTGAAATCCTAGTAATAATTGATTACGCTTAACTTTATTTTTATCATTCCTCAACATTAGGTAGGGAATTTACTGAGCATTTTTAATTCTAGAATAAATTTATCTCCATTTTCTCCTTAAGTTAGTACTTACCATATGTTTAGTACTTACCATGCTTGCCATATGTTTAAGGCATAAATATCCATGATTTTTTTGTCATTAAACCATAAACAAAAATATTTCAGACGTGAGGAGGATTATAATTACAATCTTCTACAGAGACACACAAATAATCCGCTCATACTTCTCATATGTAGATCATGACTAGAGAGTGTGTGTGTAACAAACAAACTAAACAACAAAGAGAAACTGATGAAAAACCAAAGAGATTAGAATAGAAAGCATGATTCTAATGTAAAAAAAAACACAAAGATTTAAGACCAAAGAGACCATACTATGGAAAAGACACCAAAGTAGACGTATTGCTTGAGAAGGACATATTAACAACCACACTCTACATATTAACAACCACACTTTACATAAATTGCTTTATCCACAAACACATGGTTACCATTCATAAGAGACAACAATTGGTTTTTCAAAATCGATAAACACCTGACATATCCCTTAAAATCAAAGCATAATTAGCGAGCACTACAATAAGATGCTATCAAAGTAAACATCCAGATAAATGTTTTCAAGTTGTACAATTATTTATCCTCCTCACACTCATCATCAACAAAATCACACTTTCTTCTTTCCCTCCTTGGAGTAGCAACAAAATCATCATCAAATGAGTCATTTTCCGCCATTCTTTGTGCCTCTAGCTTTGCATAAAAAGGAAGCGTACTGGGAAAGTGTTCCCACCAATAACAATCAATGTTATATCCACAATGATACCTATCTTGAAGCTTAACAAAGGCACAAAGAAAAAAGTAATTTTTCATGATATACACATTGATAAACAAACATACATAGAGAAAGAGCATTGACTGAAAATCAATCTTATTTATACTATAGCTACTAACTACATTATAAAAGGACTAGCTAACTTCAAAAGAAGGCCACAAAGAACATCATCATGTCTATGGCACACAATCCACCATCTCAAGACTAAAAACTAAATAAAGAAAGTACCAAGAGGTTACTTATAAGTCAAATATCCATGCAAGTAAGCATCCAAAGTAAGCAGCATAGGTCTAAGAGACACCCAATGCAAAACTTACTAGTCATCCATCAAAAAAGAATTTCCAAGCGGTTTGACCACAAACTCCTCCACTCCTCTTGTATGTTCTTTTTCCTTTGATGAAATTGGCCTCTTCTCACTTGATAGCTTAATAGGTTCCACCAAATCCTTGATGATTGATGTAAGGTCTCTACTTTCGAATTTCACACACGTTCTATTACGCATTTGAAAATTTTTTAACCATCACTCATTATTTAAGATATTCAAGTTCAAATTATGAATCGTAAGTTGAGAAAACCTAGAATTTAAAATTTACGCTACAAAATTCTGACATGTTTAGCTATATGAATCACTAACTAACTTATTGCAAGACTTATTTACTGATTGTAGAATTTTCTTTTACTGTTGTAAAGTTAATATAAGACTGTAAAGTTTAACTTAAAAATGTAAAGTAAATTATCATTAAAGAAATAGATAAAATAATTATAAAGACAAAAGAATACACAGGGATGACAAATGAAGGCACATGGACTCACTTGGACTCACATAGGAGGGGACAATGTGGGACACACTGTCACATGAAAAGGAGAGGCTAGTCTTGACTAACCTTAATGAGGGGGGGCTGTGTGGCCTTATCTTTTGATGATAATGACAAAGTGGTCAAACTGATGGGTACCACAAGGGTACCAAAAACGCGGGTATGATTTTGGGAAAAAAATAATAATTATTTTTTAAAAAAAATAAAAAAATAATTATTTTTTGGAAAAAAAAGTTGGACGTTTTCTTTTCTGCTATAAATAGAGCATCCATTCTCACACTTTAGACATAGAGATTGCCTCTATAGCGCTCACGAAGTGCTGCCACTTCTCTTAGAGAGAAAGCGTCCACAAACCACTAAGAGAGCAAAAACTCTAGTGGACTAATAAGGTGCGTATTAATTGAACATTCAATTAACTTTAGGAATGATGTATGTGTGCTATCTCCTACTCTAATCTCTCTAATAGATTAGTAAGATTCAATTAGCTATGTGTGTGTGTGTGATATCTCTTACTCTAATCTCTCTAATAGATTAGTAAGATTCAATTAGTTTTAAGAAGGATATGTGTGTGTGCGTTCTATCTCTTACTCTAATCTCTCTAATAGATTAGTAAGATTCAATTAGCTATGTGTGTGTGCATGCTATCTCTTACTCTAATTTCTTTAATAGATTAGTAAGATTTAATTAGCTATGTGTGTGTGTGCGCTATCTCTTACTCTAATCTCTCTAATAGATTAGTAAGATTCAATAAGTTTTAAAAAGGATATGTGTGTGTGTGTGTGTGCTATCTCTTACTCTAATCTCTCTAATAGATTAGTAAGATTCAATTAGCTTAAAGAAGGATATGTGTGTGTGCGCTATCTCTTACTCTAATTTCTCTAATAGATTAGTAAGATTCAATTAGCTTTAAGAAGGATATGTGTGTGTGTGTGTGCTATCTTTTACTCTAATCTCTCTAATAGATTAGTAAGATTCAATTTAAGAAAGATATGTGTGTGTGCGTGCTATCTCTTACTGTAATCTCTTTAATAGATTAGTAGGATTCAATTAACTTTAGGAATTATGTGTGTGTATGTTTTCTCTTACTCTAATCTCTCTAATAGATTAGTAAGATTCAATTAGCTTTAGAAAAGGATGTGTGTATGTTCTCTTTTACTCTAATCTTCTAATGGATTAGTAAGATTCAATTAACTTTAGAAAAGATGTGTGTGTATGTTTTCTCTTACTCTAATCTCTCTAAGTATACCTACTCTCTCTAGTTAGTACATCTTTACTATTAACTTATGCATAGTTAATTGAAAGTTAATACATAAGAGAACTCATTATATTCTTATTATACATGATGAAATTCTCATTCACCAATTTTATTGTCAATTAGATTAAGTAGAATTTTGAATAATACTAAAAATTGATTTAGTTGAAGTATAGAAATTGAAGTTAGAATTGGATTAGAAATGTGAAGCATAAAAGTAATGCATTCCTAAACTTAACTCATAGTTTACACACTTAATTTTTGATTAATTAAGATTAACAAATATTTGATGTATAGAAATTAGATATAGAACAACAACACTAAGTGTGAATCCGAGTTGGCGAGGGTTCAAATTACAGACTCTCTTTGGAAACAAGGAGATTACTAGGGAAATTGACACATTAGCCCAGCTGGATACTGCAGTTTTGTTTTGCCGTGGCGTGAAGATGACGCCCAGACTAGCACCGTTGCTGTTGTGGCGGGAGTACGTCCAGATTAGCACAACGAGTACTTGTCGAGCGGTATGGGACGCTCATGAGGACAATGGTTTTTATAAATAATGTATATACCGATCGGACATAATAGCACCAGTAGAGATTCTTGAGTGAACCTAATCCAAGGGTTGTTGGTTTAAAATTGGACGACTTCTTGTTTGACTATTGTTTGTAATACTGTTTGAAGGGCTGTTTTAACGAACCAATATCATAAATAAAGTAAAGGAACATGTATGTTTAAACAACGTGGTAGTAATTAGATAACAAAAGAAGGGTGAGTGTGGTGTGGAAAGTGGGAGAATGATACCCCGACGGTATCATTCTATGGACAGGTGGACCCGATGAGTCGAGTAACTTTCCAACGCTAGACTTTTTTTTTTATTAGTCATAAATCTTAAAAGAGACAAACCTTGGTGGCTGTGCTTCTGAAACATGGGAAAAAAGCGCACAGGTTGGTCACTCTAAGATTTATACTTTCAGGTATAATTGATTATAGATAGTTTTTAGATAGGGTTATGGTGGTCACGCTCCGCCATAGCGAGATAGGACCAATCCTTCACTAATGGTTCATGCCCGTGGCTACGTAGTAGCTAAGGCAATGTCCGTTGGTTTTTCCTTCTCAGGATTGGAGACCTATCAAAGGTACTCCGCTCCTCTTGACAAGAGGCAGGGACCTCACAATTGATGCATCATTGTCAGAAGCAAAGCATGTATATCCCAATATCATGGCTGCATGTGATAGTGGTGCCGTACCACAACCCATGTCAATCACTAAACCCCCTAGAGAACAACAAGTGCGTAGGACACAAGCCATGAAGCTCATACTCTTTTGAACTGCTCCACGAATCAATCTAGAGGATTGTGGATGTTGTGTCTTCTTGCTTTCAGGCATGTAATGAGCCCAAAAATCATCATCACTTTGCAATGAATTACCTTTGAAAAGAGCTTTACTATCCTCAAAATACAAAGTTGGATAGTAACCCATTCGATGAGCAAATATGAATATGCTGCATCGTACCTATGATGCACATCACAATAGAAAAGTATTAGTACTAAATCATCAAACCATTACTTTTAGAGCTTGGTATTATCAATTGTTATGCAATTACTCACACTGCGAGTGTTTTCTCCTTGTTTGCAACCTTCATATGGTATTTTGCTTCCCATCACCACTCTTCTTGCCACGACTAGACCTTGACAATATGCATACTTTTCAATCCAAGTGAGGCAAGGACCTACAAGTTTCAACCACAAAAATTTCAAAAAAGAAAAGAACAAAATAAAATCTTTTAAGAAAAATTCAATGTAAGTAGGATTATCATCCAATGGGCTAATCATGACCAACCAACCATCATTAGCAAGACTAGCAGCCCCTATGGAGATATCATAGCATACATGAGCCTCTATCAACATATCCCACAAAGGAACCTCCTCACCAACAACTATTCCCACCATACTTGTGGGAAAGTCTATCAAAACAAGTCCTGTTGCCCATTTCACTTTTTCCCCTCCATGATGATAATGATGGTCTTTATAAGCATGCAAGCTAAAAAACTCATGCATCTTCCCATATGCCTCATTCTTTCTTCCTTTCTCAAAATCTCTACCCATTTCAATATAATCACCAACACAACATCCAAAAATAGATTCAAAACATGTGTCTCTATAAGATTCTATCTTTGATGGTCCATTGTGAATATATGTCACAAATTCCTTTGCAAGAGTTGAGTCTTCTTCAAGTTACACACACACACACACACACAAATACTCTTTAGGAAATCAAAAGAGCACACAAAGATATCATGATTTTTATATAAAAAAACTCACCTAATACATTATCACTTTCTACAAGAATTTCTGCAATCTCTTGAGTATGAATGTCTTTCTCACCATAACCTAATATAGAGAAAACCCGTAAAACGACACACATTCAAAGAGAACCCAAAAGATTGTAACACTTGTATCAAATGGTTGAGAAAAGACTAATCTCTTGATTTGCTGGTGATGTCTTTCTTTGATGCCTCTTTGTCCAAAGTAGCCGTAGAAGCTGTGGATCTCTTACTAGCATGCAATTCATACATATCAATCTCCTCCTCCAAACGATTCCCCGAAGGAAAGTCTATCCACCATGGACAGTTTTCTATCTCCCATTTACTCAATCCTTGCATGGTAGAAGGAAACATGCATAGAGGAGAGTCACCCACTTTACACCATGCCTTGCAAACACTTGGGTTTTCACTAAGCAACTTCTTGACAACAAGGTGTTTAAAAAACCTAAAATAGACACATATATTAAAAAAAAACATTCACATCAATGGACATAAAAAACAATCAAATCAAAGAGCATTCAATTTACCTAAAAACGACACGTTGTGCCGCTTTTTCAAGTTCCATGGACTTATTCTCCTTTGTCTCATTACCACTTTTTACTAATTTGAGATCCCCTCTTGCATCTCTACTTCTCAACATTTGAAACATATACTTACGGGCTTCCAACTTCACTCCATCAAAGTACTTTCTTAAAGTAGGGTCTAGTGGCATTGTTTGTGGCTCCTCCATGCTTTCAAGTGAAGATTCAAGTAAGGACATGGCCACGCTTTTAACCCTATCCAAAAAGATTTCTCTCACCAACCAACTGTAACAAATTAACATGCAAAAACATGAATTTAGTATTTGGACATACCAATGTCTTCCAATACTTCTAAATGATAAATTGACTTACCCTTTAAAATCAGCTTCTCTTGTAGGTATCAAGTATCTTGGAGCTTCTAATAGTTTCAAAATTCTAACTCTTTTTTCAGATTGTAAATCAGAAGTTGCAAGCATTCTAAGTTTCTCCAGTGTCACATATGAATCTTTACCCTCAAATTGCAAATCAAACAATGTCTTTTTCCATTGCTTACCCAGTTTGGGATGTATGCAAAGTAAAACCTGACAGAAGTTTAATTATATATACCTAAATTCTCGAAATGAAAAATAAACTCAATTACTTGTTTTGTGAAAATAAACACACCTTGCCAATTCTATCCGAAATTTGTTTCTGAATCTTTGACTTCTCCTTTCGTAACGTATCCTCCCTTTGTTCTTCTAGCATAGTTCTTTCAATTGTTTCCGTTGCCGGTGCAACTTCCTTGTTGTATTCAACCTTTACATAGCTTACAAATAAAAGTTATAATTTCATATACCAAATCTATCTATACAAAAAAAAGTTTAATTAAGTACCTAAAACACAAGCCAAGTAATCTCTCGAAAATGGAAACCATGACTCTTTGCTTCTGCAACCTTTGACTAACTTATTCTCCTCCTCTTTTAGAGACTCAATATACTCTTTTGTATCACGCCCACATATGTTGTTGGTGTTAATTAGCACATCTCGAAGCAATGGTTTAATCAGTGCATGCTCATTTAGCCTATTGCATAAAGAAGGATATGATAAGTTATTAATTAAACCTTTGAGAGAACAATGCACAATCAAAATTACAAAAAAAAGTAACTTACACGTTCATGCGTTGCAAAGAAGCAAGAAGGGCTATCTCTGGAACCTTCCTTGGATCTATGAGAGTGCACATAACTCTCACATGTCTTGATTTATCCTCTTTAAAAAGTTCGGTTATAACTTCCATCCAAGCCTTTGTCCTGTGATTCCCCTCCCACACATAAAACATTTTCTTTGACATAAATTTCAGCTCTCTTTTTAAGGATACCTCTTTTCCAAACTCCATATCTGCTTCCAGCCACATAGGATCCCAAGAAGCCTTAATGATATCCGTTACCAAGGTTTCTTCCCCATTGCAAAGACAAGTGGAGACAACAAACGTTCCCTTCTCTGGCATATAGTTCTCTGTAGAAAATGCAATTTTAAGTGAGCTTACATCTTTTCGGAGACCTCTTACTTTGGCATGTGGCAGTAACCTGCATAGAGGTATGGGAGGACACCTATCAGCTGGCAATACCCTGCAACGACCAAGAACATCACCACCTGCAGCCAGCTGGATATTACTTGCTATAAGAGCATTGTTTCCATCTTCATCATCATCCTCTAACAATTCAGAGTTTACATCTTTGTCCTGCACGACATTTGTTGGTTGAGGTAAAGGGTTTGTGTCAACATCAATCTCTTCAGCTTCAACTGATACAAAAGCTAGTTTCTTCTTTAAACTTTTGTTGGGTGCTCAGCGGATGTTGACTTTGTTGTCTTTCTCTTTGCAGATTTTCCCATTGCGAACCTGGAATCAGAAGCTTTGAATTGAAACCACATTGCTTCATATCTTTCTCACTGATGTCATTTTTTGAGAAAAATAAATGAATTCATTGCTTCACCAGAGGCTTCAAACTTGCGTTTGGAAACACAAGATGCAACCCCATGGTGAGCACACAATTTGTTGCGAGAAACTTTTGGCTACTTTGGACACTACAGCTTAGAAAAGGATAAAGTGCAGTAAAGTTGCATGTAAAAAATAGAAAAGATTAACTTAGAGCCATGCTCCCTTGCCTTTGGTCACTGAGAGAACAACCAACAATGCGAAGTAATCTCCTCCCTCTTTCTCAGTTATTGTTGCGGGTCGATAAGCAAAAGGGACTCGGCAGCCATTGTCATAATAAGCAATGCAATGGAGGGCAGTTAGAGGGAACATGTAGCCCAAGTCATGGCCGACTCCCACCCTATTTCATTTTTAATGATCCCATCCTCTCTCTCTCTCTCTCTCTCTCTCTCTCTCTCTCTCTCTCTCTCTCTCTCTCTCTCTCTCTACTCTCTCATTTAGCCTAACCATTAAATAGATTTTACATGCGAACTTGGAACTGCTTGGAACTGCGAAGATCTGATAAAGTGCTGAAAAATCTGCAAGCTGTAAAAATCTGCGAACTGCAAAAATCTACGACCTTTAAAAATCTGCGAACTGCTGGACTGTAAAATTCTGCGAACAAAATCTGCGAACTGCTGGACTGCAGAAATCTGCGAACTGCTTGACTGCGAAAATCAGTGAAATGCGAAAATCTGAAAAACTGTTGAGCTGCGAATAGGCGGAAGTTTGTGAACTGCTTGGCTGAAATTTGTGAACTGCTTCTCCTCACTTGGCATTTCCAAAGCTTCTCCTCACCTGGCTTCTCCAAGTTGCGTTTCCAAACGCAAACGTCAAAGCCTTGGTGAGTGAAATTCCCACAGCTTGGTGAGTGAAACGTTAAATCCTTGTTGAGTGAAACGTCAAATCCTTGAGCGAAAATCTGCCCACAGCTTCTCTCCTCACCTAGCTTCTCCAAGTTGCGTTTCCAAACGCAAACCTCAAAGCTGTGGTGAGGACTCAAAACCTCAAAACCTCAAATTTCAAAGCCTTTAACTCCACACTTGTCTCACCAGCGTTGCCATGAAAGCGTTTCCAAATGCAAGCACAAAACCCTTGGTGAGCAAAATAAAGTCCCCTCTCTCACCGGCGCTCTGAGATTTGCTTTTCCAAATGCAACAATGAAACCCTTGGTGAGCAGATGAAAACAAAACGATTCATTTCTCCTCACCGGCCTTGTTAGAATAGCGTCTCCAAATGCAATAACACAGACCTCTGTGAGCAGTTCTTGGAGAGCCCATGTGAGTAGTTCTTGGAGAGTGCAAAAACAAAGTTCAGTTCTTTATTTAGCTACAACCAAAAATGGTGAGCTTTTGCCAAGAGCGTGACTTCTGCACAATATATTTTAAAAATCAAAATTATTTGAAAATTAAAATTGATATTCACAAAAAAATGCTTTAAAACTTTAATGAGCATAGACCAAAAGGAAATGTTTACAAATTTAAGTGAACATAAATCAAAAGCTACTTTCCTCGTAAATTGTGACAAAAGCTTTTACTTTCCTTGTGGATTGTGTTCTTTTATCAAACAGATGATTGCACGAACAGATCCTAGTCCATCCCTATCAAATAGATGATTGCACGAACTTTTTAAATGCCATCCCATTTATTACTAATGCCAACCATTTTCTCGACATTTTCTCAAGGCTCAAGAAAATGATTTCTATGGATCTGGCTTTGGATATTAAAAGCGAACCTATCTTGTCCTGAGCTCTGCATTTGTCTCTAGATGCTTCAGTCTTACAATGCCTCACTCAGTTCTTATTACATATGAAGAAAGAGTTCTCTCAATTAGATATGACACAGAGATGTGTGATATTAGTCTCAGTGCTCTAAAGGAGTATTTTCAACTTGCAGACCAAGACATTATTCTAACTGAAGCAACTTCTATAGATGATGTAGTTGTATCTCTTTCTATAGTTTCATTAGAGGATGGAAGTCATGGGTATAAGCTTCATGATAACAATGGAGGTGTTTACAAGCTAGAAAAGCGACAAGTACAAAAATTAGTAGAAAAAGAGATTAGCATTCTTTCAAGTCTTCAGAAGCTTCCATTGTTTAGCTCTCTTCATGTTGCTCTTTCTTCAACACAAGTTAGTCAAAATCTTGATGAGCTTTCGCTTGAATATGATGGCTACTGTTTGTTTGAGCTTCCACCTTGCAAAGATGGTTCTAACATGAAAGGCATGGAGCAAAGGCTTGATGGACATGTTTGGACAACATACAAGACCAGCTCTGTTGATGCCTTTAAAGGAATAGTGAGAATAAGTAGGTGTTGTGGACACTTAAAGTGTTATAACATTGACTGTGCTTGTGTAGATATGTTTGGAGTAGTGAATGAGACTCAGTGGAAAGGCAAGCTTCAATCTGCGCCACCTGTTGGACCATTGAACAAAGAAAATGGAGTTCTTCTTTGTAAGCACTATGGTGAATCACCAGAACGTATCAAAACTTGTCAGGCATTCATATACTACTGTATCCCTCGAGATAGAGATGGCACAACAAGATGTGCCATACACATGGGCTTTCATAATCATCCAGTGGCAAAGGGGTTATCAAAAAAGGTGGAGGAGGTTGTTCACAATAAGGTGTTCACATGGGCAACCATTGAGCCCTCTAGCACATGCAAGCAAATTGAAGTCTCAAAGGGACTTGATCATGGAGATGTTGATTCATGAGGATGGTGCTTCTCACAAGACTTCTTCAGAGGGTTACTTGCACAAAGTGCTAGATGAAATTACTCCCATCTCTCAAAAAGCTCGAATCAGAATGTCCATCCAGGCTGCTAGAAACGATTTTCTTCATTTCAAGAAGAGCTCAAGTATATGTGAAGGAAGTGGAGAAGTGCACCTACTGAGATGGAGAAGGAACGATGTAAGCAAGCTATACAAAACTATTGGACTGACAACCACATTATTGAGGGACAACTAAAAAGCTTACAGCTATGGCTTGCATGGTGGGATGCACGAGCATCACATTGGATTGATCAGTTTCTTACACAACACAAGGATTTGGGATTTGTACCATCAACTAACCTATCTGAATCTAAACATGCAAGTATTTGTGCTGCACATGGAGCAACAAAGTATGTCTCATTGTATGAGGCTACCGCTGTTGACCTATGCTTAGCAGTGCAGCAAAGTGCAAAATATAAGTCTTTTATGGATGGAAAATATCATGGTACTGGTCCGGACTTGAAACAACTAGCTGAAAGGCTAATGGAAGGACACACAACTCGAGCTATTGAGAAGAAGGTTATTGATTTGACTGGTTCTACAATGGATGCAGTAGGCCTTGCCTCTTCGGAGTATATGAGACAGCCCATGGAGCAAGTAAGTTTGCGTCGAAAAAGAAAATTGGATCACTCAGCTCTGATTCATGAGATTGACAGTCATAGACCTGAATATAATACCATCACAACCTCTAGAGCTATTCCACAATGTCAAAGCTTCAAAGTACAGTAGGTAAAGGAGTCTGTAGTTGCAGAGATCACTTGGGCCATTAGGAGAGCACCTCCTACGGCTAAAGTGAGTTGTTTTGGGTTAATCAAGGAGACAGGTTAGAAATACAACATTGAATCTATCATTTTTGGTCGCTAACCTTTCCTCTATGGTCTTAAATTTTTCTTGCTGATGTAGGTGAGAGGTGTGGGGTTGAGATCAACATAAATGGGGGAACAACATTGCATGGTGTTCTTGCCCCTTGCTTCAAGGGAAGAAGAAGATACCAAGGTGGCACACATGAGCAGGTCATTTGGTTTTGCAATAGCAATGTACAACATGCTTGGAATGTGCATGGATCTGTTATTTTTCCACCAGGTCCTGCACCTGGGGTGTGGCCCATCTCAAAGGGAACGTTTCTATCTTTAGAAGAGACAAGTTTATTGCGAAAGTCATGCTTTGTTTTGGATGATGGCTCTCAAGAAGGTGCAGTTGTAGAAAGCTTTCGATCTCAACCTCCTGCAAGTGCAGCATGGCCACAAAAGAGGGATGGTAGAATGGTCAAGTGGAGAAGCAAACTCACCAAAGATTTCAAGGATAAGATTGGCTTCGCAACTAAAATGCATGCAACTGTTCTTAGAGAGAGTATAATAGTCCCAAACTAAGTGCACGTTTTCTTCTTGGAATCAGAGGGATCAAAAGCACGTGGGATTTCATATTCCATCACAATAAGTCAATTTCCACGGTGTACATGTGAGGACTTTGTGCGACGCAAAGGCAAGTACTTATATTCCATGCAAGCATATATACTTTGTATTTTTAAGGACTCTTGGATTGGATGGAAATGTTCATGCATTTATGCATCAAGTTGCTCTCTCAAATATAGAGTTATTCCAAGCCTTGCATGGAAGACGTGTGCTAGTGGAGAACTAGATGTTTTAGGCCTTGTATGGAAAACATATGCTAGCGATTTAAGCATGTTTTTCTTTTTATCTATCATCTATATCCTATTTTGGCAACTTACTTTTTTTGTACTAGCTATCCACAACAACCTACTCTCCCCCCCTCCCTTTCCTCTATTCCCTCTTTCTCTATTTCCACTTAACATAGGTGGTGTATGGAGATCATGATGTTTAATGACAAACCAAGTTATTTAGGTGTACTTTTTTGCAGTCAAAAGCTCTTTGCAATGAGTCAAATCAAACCAGATTCTCTCACTTTTAGTCGGCAAACTTTAGGTGTTGAGTCACTAAGAAATTTGAAGAGTATTCTTTTTGGTCGTTTCCTTAATGCGAACTGGAAAAGTTTGCTTTTGTGCATTAGTTATTTTAGAGTGTCATTTTTCATGTTTGAACACTCTCTCTCTCTTTAGTCATGCTCTATGTATGAGAAGTGCGAGTGGATTATATGTGTGTCTTTGTAGAAGATTGTAATTATAATCTTTCTTATTTTGAAAAGCTTTATGTTTATGGTTTCAATGACAAAGAAGTAATGGATTTTTATGCCTTAAACATATGGCAAGCATGTCATGATTGTTGTGCAGGTATATAGGTAGTTTATGGGTTGGCCTTTGGATGACTATGGCCATTTTACTACTGATAAATTTTATGGGACTCTTTGGTTTCTTCTCACTTCAGTAACACGCTCTTGGAGCTAATCAATAAAAAGTGTGTGGTAAGTACTAACTTAAGGAGAGAGTGGGGATAAATATAACCTAGAACTGAAAATAATCAGTAAATTTCCTGCATGGTGTTGAGGAATAAGCAAAAAAAGAAAATGGAGCGTACACAGTTTGTATACAAACATGGAATAAAAATGAAGTTAAGCGTAGTCGAGTATTACTAGGATTTCAGCTACAAGATATCTCCAACTCATTTGCCTCGCTCGCTTTGTATTCCTTGCTCGCTTTTCAAGGCTCGTTAAATGGTAGCACCCCTCAAAGTTCATAGGCCATTTCCATTACATTGGTATCAGAGCATTTGGTTTCTCTTTTCTTGCTTAAGAAGAGAGGTCCTTAAGTAGCCTATTAATGGATGAATTTGTTAATTGTTTAGGGTAAGTGGGACTGGGATCTATTATCGAAATTGTTGAGCCCAAACTATGTGGTGCACACCTTGGGAGCTTTGGCTTGAATAATGGGGTCTTTTTAGACTTGCCTACGGCTTTACCATTATTGAGCCATAAGAAGTCTGAAAGGAGCTATCCATCGGCAATTCTACTATGTTAGACCCACCCCACTACTCTCTATAATTAACCAATTCGAGCTGTGGGTGTAGATCCTTAAGTGCTTATTTTCAAAGGCTAAGAGGATTAGCAACTAAGGTTTTGAATTGCCAAAGGATACACTGAGTATAATTAGCATGGCTAACAATAACCAAGAGAGTAGAATGAACATTGATGACTTTGATTTTGCACATGAAGGTGCTATTGATGCCCCTATGTTTATCAATTATCTTGTTACTAGGTTGCATCAAGCTACGGGCAACCCTACTTTGCAAGCCGAAGTTACCCCAACAACTTCATGCTTATGGGATTTCCCTTCCTCTCCAAGAGGAGAGAGAGTTTAGGAGGCCTCTTGCTGAGACTCCCAAAAGAAGACTCTCTCCCATAAGAGAGGAGGAATCCAAAGAACGAGAAAAAAGTAAATTCGTAAGTTCCTTTGAAGATGTGGCTCAACGAAGACAGCCATCTAGAGTGTCGCCAACTCCTCCCAAGAGGAAACAGTCAACCCATAGTCCTTCTCCTTGTCATTCCAAAAGGGAAGAGAGGAAATAAAGGGAAAAAAGGTAAGAAAGAGGTCACCCTCTTCTTCTTCTTCTTCACCTTCCTCCTCTTCCGACAAAAGAAATAGTTATTATCCTAGAGAGTACAAGAGGAGAGGACATCACAAAACTTACCATTCGTGGTGAAGGTCCCAAAAGCTCAAGAAATTCAAAGAGGGAGGAAAGAGTATCTCTTTTCTCACCTGTGATGGCACCTTTTCCACCAACAAAGTGTTGGCCTTCATCCATCAATTTGATGCAGCCTTTGGATAGGAGGGCTTCACCGGTCCTCTAAGCTACACCATGTAGCTATGCACTTTTAGAAATCTGCTCGTCAATGGTGGGCTAGCCTTCATGGCAACAACGAGACCCAAAAGACCTGGAAAACTCTACAAGTTTCCATCATGAAGCAATTCCTTGGAAGCGATGCAAAGGACAAAGTGCTCACCGAATGGCAAAGCTTGAAGTTGCTCTTCAACGAGTCTATCCACAAATATGTAGACAAGTTTTGGTATTTACATCTCAAAGCTATAGTCTTTCAAAGGATAGACTTTGATGGATCTATACGGCTACCATCTTGAGAGATAATATGACCTGAATATTAAATCTCTTATAGAAAAAAAATCACTTTCTTTTTATTAATGAAAAGCTTATTCTCTCTCACAGCTTGAAAGATTACCTAAAGGTGTCACTTGTACTCCTCACGAGAATTTGAGTGGCCTAAAGAATTTTGTCCATCGTGAGTTTGAATGCGACTGGAGCATTTGTCAGGCCAAAACTTGTAACTTATCAAATAGATCTTCTAGCCGTGACACGGGAAATCTTTTTTTATAGTGATCCTATTTAGTGCTCTATAGTAGACACACATGTGATATGAGCCATCTTTCTTTTGCACTAAAAATATTGGTGAACAAAATGGAGAGGAGATAGGCCTCACCATCCCCTTTTCCACCAATTCATGCACTTGCCTCATGAACTCCTCGTGTTGAGCTTGTGAAACTTGATATGAGGTTTATTAGTAGGCGGTGAGCTTCCTAGTAGAAGCTCTATTGCATGGTCATCATCCCCTTGTTTTGGAGGTAGATCATTAGGGATGTCATCAATGAAAACATCTTGGAATCCATTTAGGAAATTAGACAACTCTAATTCCTCTTGATTCCCTTTATTGCTACTTGTGAAAACATTAGAATCATTTACAGTTTCTCTAACAAAAATATATACGCAAAAATAGAGCTTTTCATTGACTTATCAAAAGCAAGCATATTTACCAGGGATATGGTGTTCCCCGACTCATTAGCATCTATGTACATGCTCTTTTCCCTGTAGGTGAAATAGATTCTCCTTTCAGAGAACTTCATGTTGGCAGCCATGCAGTTGAAACATGGTGCCCCTAGGATAACATCCTCATGTTGGAGAGGAGAGATAAAAAAAGTCTTCTTTGTCGACGTAGCTTTGGACATGAAGCCTCAACTTCCCAATCAATGGAATAACAGAGGCTTGTTGTCCCTTGAAAGTTGCATCGATAGTTATAGTATCTCCCATCTCAAAAGTTTGAATGCCCAACTTAGTGGTCAACTCCATTGATATGAAGTTGTGCGTAGAGCCAAGGTCAAAGAGAATAAGGGCATCATTCTCCCTTACTTTTCCCCAAGCATAGGAGAGGGATGAGCCTTTGCAATGAGTATCCTCTTTTGGAGCTTCAACCATGGAAGCTCTAGGAGTGACATGCGTACATTTCTTTTGGGGCAAGAACGATAACCATGTCCTTGCTCCTCACACTTAAAGCATTTATGGTCTTTACAGAAGGCCTCTTATTCCTCGAGAGAGAGCTTATTTTCACCTTTGTAAGCTCCTTTCTCTTTGGCCTTATTGTTGTTGGTGTTGCCTTGGGAAGAGTTTTTAGCATTGCTCTTCCCTTTAGCTTCATTTTGATCCTTGTTTCCCATGGGCTTAAAATCTCTTCTCGCCCCTTGTTGGAAATGGATCCTTGAAGCAACCATAGTGTGGTGGATGAATTTGGTGATAGTGCTAGGCCGTTGTGAGTTGACATACTCGGCCATTTCTTCAGGTAATCTTGCACAAAATCCTGGTGGATGACTTCTGTGATAGACATACTTGGCCATTTCTTCAAGTAATCTTGTATGTGTGCACACTATAGATGCTTCATAGCAAAATTTTCTAGAATAGCAAGACCATTACATGACTTAACAAAGAAGTATGTTAAGTATTCATGGACTGCTAAGGAGAAAAATGCTTTTGACAAACTCAAAGAGAAGCTTACCTCTCAACCAGTCCTTATGCTTTCGGATCTCTCAAAGCCATTTGAGGTCCAATGTGATGCTTGTGGTGATTGCCTTGGAGCAATTTTTCTTCAAGAAGGGCATGCCATAGCATATGAGAGCCGAAGGCTCAATGCTGATGAACGGGTCTTGAACATATACAAAAAAGAGATTTTAGCAATGCTGGTACAGACTTGATTCTACTGCCATGTGCAGTTGTCTGATTTGAAGCAATGGGAACCTTGAAAAACTGACATTAGTCGTGATTTAGAAGGAAAACCTCATCACCATGAGAAGTTTCAATTACTTCCATCTTCACTTGGTCACCACTTAAAGTTAAGGGATGCAAATTAAAGGCAGTAGTTAATTCAAAATGTTGTCTCACAGAGGCTATAGGCAGGGCATATCTGCTACCTTCAACCATAAGAACAAGCTTTTGGACACCTTGCGGTCCCTAGATAGTGATATGCCTAGCCATTACATAAAACTATTTTAATGAAAGCTAGAGCAATAGGATTACTGCTCAAGAACTGTGGGATAATTGAGTTACGATGCTGGGTAGTACAACCATTAACCAAAGTGGGGAAATTGGAAAAGACCAAATTTAATTGATTTAGCTGCAGCGTGTGATGGTGGAGACGTCGCAGCTGTCGAGCATTCAAGCACGTCTCCTATCAATCATGCAAAATTCCATTTTTCCACGTCACGTTCGAGTTGGCCGTTTTTACTTCAAATTAACTCAGGTATTTTTTATGATAGACAATCACTCTTCTTATGATAGACAATCACCACAATATTTGGGAAATTTTTGAAAATCCGAGCAGCAGTTACGGCATTTATGACAAAATATTGGAGGTCTTTAAAGAACTTTGAATATTTGAGAGGTTTTTTTGGGAATTTTATATAAATCAAAATTGCAGTAGAGAATAGTCATGAGCGACTCGCAAAGCTCGAAAAAAACCTATGTTTAGTGTAATCCCACCTTCAAATTTATAGATTTACCTCTTAATTTTTTTGTGAAGGTGAGAATACGTACAAAATTCTAGTAATTTCGTGTAAAAACCTTCAAATTTAGTCCATTTAACTCAAGTGCTTCTCATATGTAGGTTTGCCAAGTTTTTAAACAAAAATGTTTTTGTCAAGAACTACTTGAAGTGAGCTTTAACCCCCACCACACGACAGAGAGAGCGTGAGAGAGGCGTAGGACAAAGGGCAAGAGGCCTCGTTTCTTCTTTGTTGCAAGTAGCGCGGTCGGCGCACACTGGTTGCGGTAGCTCCCAGTTTCTAGCCCTGCTGTTTCCCTTGCTGTTGTCAAGCTGTGCATCCAGCTTGTCTGCTATTCATGCTGCTGTTCGGCTTCCAAACAGTCTGATTGCGCTGCCTAAAAATTTCTTTGCGCTCTGCATTTAGGATTGCCAACACAGGTACGGGTACGTTTTCATTGAGTAACATTTAAATACAAGAGCTATAAGGGTCAATGCATGCCTTGGTTGCAATCGAATTGATGCATTTCCTCATAATCAACAGCTTTTCGGCAAGGGCTAGCAAGTCTTCGCACCTCTCAAGGACGATAACAAATTGCTTCCAGCTTCTCAAAATGACACTGTTGAGGAAGGGAAAAATTTAAAGATATAATGATGCGTTATTGTTGTGTGCTTTTGTCGAGAGAGAGAGAGAGAGAGAGAGAGAGAGAGAGAGAGAGAGAGAGAGAGAGAGAGAGAGAGAGAGAGAGAGAGAGAGAGGGAGGTACCCTCAAGTGTTCGGAAAAAATGTGTGTCAGCTTAATTTCCTGCCATTTTCAATTTCCAAAATTCATGTTGGGTGCAAGGGGAAAAGGAGAAATTCTAGGCTAAAATAGAGGAAAAAATGTGTAACAAGTAACCTAATTTCTAAACATTTACTCTTTGCGGGTTGTCGCAATGACCGAATGCCGGCGCGTGGTCCTATCAACAGGCTTGAAATTTTTTCGTGGTTGGCTTGCTTAGCCAATTGCTTCCCACCGAATGGTGTTAAATGATGTATCATTATGTCCAACCAACTAGAGATTGTGCATTTTGTTTATTTTTTTGCTAATACAACTTTATTTTAAATGTAGAGCTACTTATGCCATGTCTGCAAGTTTAAAGACTTGTGTAGGTCAATTCACGACAAGGGCAATCGATGGCAGGCAAAAATTGTACATCTAATCAAAGAGGGCGTCCTCTTGCCAGGTGTTTCAAGGTTTTAAATATTTGCAATTAAATATTCTTATGAATTTTTTACATTTTTTAATAATGTTGGAATAAATAAATAGCCTTGGTTTCTAAAATGTGTTGGAGATGTATCTCATGGGCTATGCATAGTATTTGAAATAGTTTTGTTTCATTTTGTTATTCCATAACAATACTTTATGTTTCATTATGTGCTTCTGTCAACAACTGATTTCTTTTTGAAGGTTACTAAAAATGTTGAATTGTTTATTTACGTTGGATCAGCCCTAGATCCCATGGTCGTGCCCGGAGAGGGAGGAGTAGTGGCCAAATCTCTTATGGTCAGGTGGACAGTAGTGACCAAGTCTCTTGGGTTTTAGCTACTATCATGGTAGAGTAGCTAGAAACACAAGAAGAGGAGATTCTATCTATGGACATGGGGCAGGGATCTTTACATGAGATAGATGAGACACTAGCCCCTGAGGAGAATGGGTTGCAGATAGTTCCATGGGAGATAAGGGACGAGGTTAGTGCAGCAGCAAAAATGGACGATGAACAAAAAATCTTCATGCATAGGGGAGCAGATATGCTTGAGAGAACACGTATATTTACTTGCTTTGATTGTCCCTCTATTCCCTTATGCAGATTGATTCCATATGCAAGGGTGAGAGGGTTGAGAGACGATCTTAGTGGGTTGAAGTCTGCCTTCACAAAAGAAGGCTATATGCCAGAAAAAGGAGCTTTCATTGTCTCTTTATTGACATGCAAAAGAGAGGAGAGCCTTGTGACAGGTATGCCAATACTTTCTATCTTTTTGCCATTGTTCACATTCTTTGGATTTTGTTTAAAGTTTAACTTTTGTGTGTACTCAAGATGAGATCAAAGCAACATGGGGACCTCTATGGAATGAGATCAATGATGAATTCGAATGTGAATTGAAAAAGAAACCAAAGTTTCAAGATCTTGTCAATCACGTGTTCTATGTTTGGGAGGGGAATTATCGTACTGTGGCATGGATAGAGGCAATTGAAGAAAGGTTTTCCACTTCGAAGGAGAAGCATTGTCGTGTTTTGTGCACTGTCGTAGATCCTACCAAAGTGTCTGAGATTGCATTGCTAAGCAGTTTGCAAAGAATGAACTTGTAAGTGTTTCGCTTGTCAACTTTGCTAGTATTTAAGTTATCGTATATTTGAATGCTTACATGATATCAATGCTATTCATCCTCTGGTTGCCACTCATCTTCGTGATGAGATCGTTAATACCACACATATTTGTGCCGCGGATCATGTGATAAACTTAAACGGTTTACCCGAAAAGGATCAAAATCTTATTGCCGCCGTACTGTAAGGTCTCTACTTTCGAATTTCACACAAGTTCTATTACGCATTTGAATTTTTTTTTAACCATCGCTTATTATTTAAGATATTCGAGTTCAAATTATAAATAGTAGGCTGAAAAAACCTAGAATTTAAAATTTACGCTGCAGAATTTTGACATGTTTAGCTATATGAATCACTAATTAACTTATTGTAAGACTTAGTTACTGATTGTAGAATTTTCTTTTACTACTGTAAAGTTAATATAAGACTGTAAAGTTTAACTTAAAAATGTAAAGTAAATTATCATTAAAGAAATAAATAAAATAATTATAAAGACAAAAGAATACACAGGGATGACAAATGAAGGCATATGGACTCACCTGGACTCACATAGGAGGGAACAAAGTGGGACACGCTGTCACCTTAAAAGGAGAGGCTAGTCTTGACTAATCCTAATGAGGGGGGGCTGTGTGGCCTAATTTTTTTATGATAATGACAAATTGGTCAAGCTGATGGGTACCAAAAACGCGGGTATGATTTTTGGAAAAAAAAATAATAAAAAAATACTTATTATTTTTTTTGGGAAAAAAAAAGTTGGATGTTTTATTTTCTACTATAAATAGAGCATCCATGCTCACACTTTAAAACATAGAGATTGCCTCTATAGCGCTCATGAAGTGCTTCCACTTCTCTTACAGAGGAGATGTCCACAAACCACTAAGAGAGCAAAAACTCTAGTGGATTAGTAAGGTACGTATTAATTAAGATTCAATTAGCTTTAAGAAGGATGTGTGTGTGTGTGCTATCTCTTACTCTAATTTCTCTAATAGATTAGTAAGATTCAATTAACTTTAAGAATGATGTGTGTTTGCTATCTCTTACTCTAATTTTTCTAATAGATTAGTAAAATTGAATTAGTTTTAAGAAGGATGTGTGTGTGTGTGTGTGTGTGTGTGCTATCTCTTACTCTAATCTCTCTAATAAATTAGTAAGACTCAATTAACTTTAAGAATGATGTGTGTTTGCTATCTCTTACTCTAATTTCTCTAATAGATTAGTAAGATTCAATTAGTTTTAAGAAAGATATGTGTGTGTGTGTGCGCTATCTCTTACTCTAATCTCTTTAATAGATTGGTGAGATTCAATTAGCTTTAGAAAAGGATGTGTGTGTGTTCTCTTTTACTCTAATCTTTCTAATGGATTAGTAAGATTCAATTAGTTTCAAGAAGGATATGTGTGTGTGTGTGTGCGTGCTATCTCTTACTCTAATCTCTCTAATAGATTGGTAAGATTCAATTAGCTTTAGAAAAGGATGTGTGTGTGTTCTCTTTTACTCTAATCTTTCTAATGGATTAATAAGATTCAATTAACTTTAGAAAAGATGTGTGTGTATGTTTTCTCTTACTCTTATCTCTCTAAGTATACCTACTCTCTCTAGTTAGTACAGCTTCACTATTAACTTATGCATAGTTAATTGAAAGTTAATACATAAGAGAACTCATCATATTCTTATTATACATGATGAAATTCTCATTCAACAATTTTATTGTCAATTAGATTAAGTATAATTTTGAATAATACTAAAAATTGATTTAGTTGAAGTATAGAAATGGAAGTTAAAATTGGATTAGAAATGTCATGCATAAAAGTAATGCAGTCCTAAACTTTCACTCGTAGTTTATACACTTAATTTTTGATTAATTAAGATTAACCAAATTATAGACTCTCTTTGGAAACAAGGAGATTACTAGGGAAATTGACCAATTTAAAGTTCTAAGTGTATAACATAAGTGTAGTGCAAAAAAATGACTCCAAAGCGTGCTCGAACCCAAGGCGCTAATGATCATGAAGCTGGTACAAGTAACGGTGGAACTCCTGCGGAACATGTTATGTCTCCACCAATCGGATCAATCGGAGCTATGGTACAGGTTAGTATTGCAGTTTCAAGTTATGCATCATTGCATATGCGAGACCATAGAAATATATTATTTACCTTATGAAAAGAAAACACGGACCGAAACCACGGGGCTTAACCCCAAGAAACTCGGCATATGTTTGACAAGTAGGAAAGATTGTCTGGTTAAACTGGTTGCTATAGGAAAGAATGTTTGTCCAAAACCTTCGGTAGGGTTTCTCTCAAGTCTCTCTACTTATTAGCGCTGGTATTATGTGGCAGTTGCCGAGGCGTGAGATGACGCCCAGGATGGCACCACTGATGCTGTGGTGGGAGTACACCCAGATTAGCCCAGCTGGATACTGCAGTTTTGTTTTAGGACCAATCCTTCACTAACGGTTCATGCCCGTGGCTACGTAGTAGCTAAGGCAATGTCCGTTGGTTTTTCTTTTTCAGGATTGGAGACCTATCAAAGGTACTCCGCTCCTCTCAAAAAGGGGCAGGGACCTCACACGTACGAAAAAAGTATGCCAAAGGTTCCGAGCCTTGGTATCCGCTCACTCGACGTTACCTTGGCAGATTGGTCTATGATGTATGAATCAAATTAAATGCTTTCTTTTGTCATTGGTATGCGTGATTATTAATATAGTCTTGCTTATTTTGGGTTTTGGATTCAAATGACAAAAGAGAAAGAGAAGAGAATGTTGAATGTGAAGCATGGTTTGTCTGACGAAGACTTCAAAAAGGAAGAGGAGAGAATTCAAAGAGGTCACACACAAATATCAATATTGTATTGGGAAGGTACTTTATTTGTTTGCATCTACTCTTTATTTGTGGCAATGGTACAATATGTAATTAGAGTAATTGTCATTTCTTTACTCATATTGCAGTTACTTAACATTGTGGGTCCCAACCTTGGGGCAGATTGGCTAGCAAGGGTTTTGTCTTTGAAATGGGGTAATGATAGCTGGGCTACATTGGAGAAATTGAACTTAATAGCACTCCAAGATGCTCCCATTCAAAACAAGATTCATTGGATTTCTTTGTTTGAAGCAGAAAAGATTACAAGGAGTGCATATGGTCTTAAGAAAGGAGATCACGTCTTCCGCATGTAAGATTATCGTGGATAATTAATCTTGACTTTGTTGTACTGTCTTTTTTCTCTCTCACTCTTTTTGGGCTTGTAGATGGCTTCGTAGAGAGGGTTTCTTGGCACGAGTCTTTGAAAGAGCATTTCAGATTGTGTCAGATCTTATGGATGTGCCTGGCGTTGTGCCTTTGCCACATGACTCTACCGTCACATTCTATTTTGAGGAGATATAATTTGAAGCCAGGCCCTTTTGTTTCCAATTGAAGTGTCTCTTGGAGCAAAGACAAAGGATGTGGAGAAGCAGTCATTGAAGAAGGTAGATACATTACGAATGGCAGCACAACGTTTGTCTTTCAGGTGGACAATTTATTAAATGCAATTTTATTAATTTGTTATGTTTATGTCATGAGCTTCATGTAACTTGTTAGCTATTCATTGTAGACTCCTTATGTTTTTGGTATCCAAGAATGTGTTACCTGCAATGCCTTTTTTGGCAAGACATTGGACTCAGATGGCTACTCAAGACACATGCATGTACCCCTCTAGTATGCGCACCTTGAGTGCATGGAAGATTGAGAACTATCTTGCCTTTTTTGGCAAGATAGTGGACTCAGATGGCTACTCAAGACACATGCATGTACCCCTCTAGTATGCGCACCTTGAGTGCATGGGAGATCGAGAATTGTCCGTGGTGGATAGATATCGAAAAAGGACACGTTCTTGGTCGTGAAAGAGAGCTGCATGACACGATGTCGAGGGATGCTATGATACAAAATCCACTAGAAGATAGACGAGAGGAGAGACATGCAGGTATATTTCACTCTTTGGCATGCCAAACAACCATAAGTTAGTAGTATTTTGACTTAAAATGTTTTATTTAAGATGCACACAACTCTCAAAAGAAAAAGGAAACATTTGTGGATACGATCGTAGAGGAGGATGTGGGCTCAATGCTTGGTATGTCTTAAAAAAGTTTGTTACTGCTTTCAAAAAATATGCTTCATAGATGAATAATTTTATCTTGTTGTGATGCTCCAATGTCTTCTGGCAGCATCACAACAAAGACAAAGGATGTGGAGAAGCAGTCATTGAAGAAGGTAGATACATTACGAATGGCAGCACAACGTTTGTCTTTCAGGTGGACAATTTATTAAATGCAATTTTATTAATTTGTTATGTTTATGTCATGAGCTTCATGTAACTTGTTAGCTATTCATTGTAGACTCCTTATGTTTTTGGTATCCAAGAATGTGTTACCTGCAATGCCTTTTTTGGCAAGACATTGGACTCAGATGGCTACTCAAGACACATGCATGTACCCCTCTAGTATGCGCACCTTGAGTGCATGGAAGATTGAGAACTATCTTGCCTTTTTTGGCAAGATAGTGGACTCAGATGGCTACTCAAGACACATGCATGTACCCCTCTAGTATGCGCACCTTGAGTGCATGGGAGATCGAGAATTGTCCGTGGTGGATAGATATCGAAAAAGGACACGTTCTTGGTCGTGAAAGAGAGCTGCATGACACGATGTCGAGGGATGCTATGATACAAAATCCACTAGAAGATAGACGAGAGGAGAGACATGCAGGTATATTTCACTCTTTGGCATGCCAAACAACCATAAGTTAGTAGTATTTTGACTTAAAATGTTTTATTTAAGATGCACACAACTCTCAAAAGGAAAAGGAAACATTTGTGGATACGATCGTAGAGGAGGATGTGGGCTCAATGCTTGGTATGTCTTAAAAAAGTTTGTTACTGCTTTCAAAAAATATGCTTCATAGATGAATAATTTTATCTTGTTGTGATGCTCCAATGTCTTCTGGCAGCATCATGGCTAGGAAGACTATATCATTTGTTTATCTTGTGGAGTCTCCACTACAAAACATATCTAGTTTTGTTGACACACGGTGCATGGCCATAGTGGGGGACTACATTGCCATTGCTGCAGACTTTAGAGCGGGAGTCCGGAATCCCATATGGATCCCTGTACATGAGCATCTTTCATGGGCACGTTCGGAGGCTACACTATATACTCGCGCGGGGAGAGCCGTTCCATGGGCTGCTGATTTCATTTTCTTGGATCTCCCCTTTGGTGGGTCTCTAGTAGGCTCCTCTACTCTACCTCACTGGGACATTTGCAGTGAGGATCATGTGCGTGTTGGAGTTCATTTGGCATTCTCGATGCTAGAAGATTCAGGCTGGCTTCTAATCATGGTGTCTACGGTGGGTGAGATCCTTTTGTTTATGATCATGCCATAAGATAGTAATAATCATTGTAAGTGTTTGTAATAATTAATGCTTTGAACAGGAGAGGCCATTGGGTGGATGGAGAGGTTTTGTCGTGCTATAGAGATGGTTGTTCATCGACGTATTGTAGTAATCCATCATGGAGCCTATGGTCATTTTGAGAGTTTTGGCGGTCCTATTGAGGTGACACACTTGCTTTGTATTAATACTCTAATGATTTATGTTGTGCTTTCTCTAACCGTGCCTCTTTTGTTACAATGTCTTTGCTCTATGTTATTTATGGTTCATCGAGTAGGTATACGTCGACCGTGCTTCATAGCAGAGAGCACTGTCCTATTTTCTCGCCTTGGCATGTAGTCATCGGATTCTTTTATGATGCATCATGTTCCGGAGCTCTCTCAAGCTAGATCATCATCACGCGAGCCATTGCAAGGTGGATTGCAGCAGAGCCATTCTTTTGTTGCATGCTTTGTGGAGCTCCTTTGTTGGCGTGGAGGTATTTGCTTGAAGCTTGGATGTGGTACAGCCCTTGCACTGGCGGCTTGTGTGGGATCAAGACGGACATGTGTTGCGCTCGACATTGATGAGCCATTGATTTTAGGATATGTGCTACCATTACTCCGTCGTAGAAAGCGGAGGAGAGAGGATCCCTCCACCTCCTTAGATATTGATGATGAGGGTGATATGCCATCGCGTGTCAATCCCTTTGATGACTAGTGAGGCCTGCGTCTTACTATGCCATTGACATTGCTTATGTTTTTTTATCTTTTTGATGTCAACATTGGTATTTAGTGTTTATGGATATTGCTTCTATGTCTTGTTTAGTATTTTGTCTTGATGATGCATTTTCTTGTTGGTTGGAAGTTCCATGCCGGTCTACGCAGAGGAGATGGCTCGGAGCATGGAAGAGGACATGCAATACGATTCTGAAATCTGTGAGACACGTCGAAGACGGAATGTCTACATCAACGATGAGTGTGAGAATTGAGGGATTTGTAGCATATGGTTCTTGTCATGTTTTGATGGAAACTTTTGAGTCAATGCTCTAATGTTTTAAGTCGTTGATGAGAAGTATTCACTCTTTGGAACAATTTGGTTAGAATTTCAAATCCTCCTGTGAGGTGCCTTAAATGGCTAATGGGTTTGTTTTGAAATATTGACCTATGTACAAAGGAAGCTCTGTCCAATTTTTTTCAAAAACTAGTATTATGTTTTTCTTTGTTTTCTTGTTAGGTCATATGCATTGACAATGCATTGGAGGGGGAAAGTCTACATCGACAATGAATGTGACTAATTATAAGAATTGAGAAATTTGTAGCATTGATGTTAGAATTGAAATTCATGTCTTGTTATTTTCATATGGTTCTCATCATGTTTTGATGGAAACTTTTGAGTTGCTGTTCCAATGTTTTGAGTCGTGGATGAGAAGTATTCACTCTTTGGAACAATTTGGTTAGAAATTCAAATCCTCTTGTGAGGTGCCTTAAATGGCTCATGGGTTTGTTTTGAAATATTGATCTATGTACAAAGGAAGCTCTGTCCAATTTTTTCAAAAACTAGTATTATGTTTTTCTTTGTTTTCTTGTTAGGTCATATGCATTGACAATGCGTTGTAGGGGGAAAGTCTACATCGACAATGCATGTGACTAATCATAAGAATTGAGAAATTTGTAGCATTGATGTTAGAATTGAAATTCATGTCTTGTTATTTTCATATGGTTCTCATCATATTTTGATGGAAACTTTTGAGTTGATGGTCCAATGTTTTGAATTGTGAATGATAAGTATTCACTCTTTGGAACAATTTGGTTACAGTTTCAAATCCTCCTGTGAGGTGCCTCAAATGGCTCATGGGTTTGTTTTGAAATATTGATCCATGTACAAAGGAAGCTCTATCCAATTTTTTTCAAAAACTAGCATTATGTTTTTCTTTATTTTATTGTTAGGTCATATGCATTGACAATGCGGTGGAGGGGGAAAGTCTACATTGACAATGAATGTGACTAATCGTAAGAATTGAGAAATTTGTAGCATTGATGTTAAAATTGAAATTCATGTCTTGTTATTTTCATATGGTTCTCATCATATTTTGATGGAAACTTTTGAGTTGATGTTCTAATGTTTTGAGTCGTGGATGAGAAGTATTTACTCTTTGGAACAATTTGGTTACAATTTCAAATCCTTCTGTGCGGTGCCTTAAATGGCTCATGGGTTTATTTTGAAATATTGATCCATGTACAAAGGAAGCTCTGTCCAATTTTTTTCAAAAACTAGCATTATGTTTTTCTTTATTTAATTGTTAGGTCATATGCCTTGACAATGCGTTGGAGGGGGAAAGTCTACATCAACAATGAATGTGACTAATCATAAGAATTGAGAAATTTGTAGCATTGATGTTAGAATTGAAATTCATGTTTTGTTATTTTCGGTTGTCATGTTTTGATGGAAACTTTTGAGTTGATGTTCTAATGTTTTGAGTCCTGGATGAGAAGTATTTACTCTTTGGAACAATTTGGTTAGAATTTCAAATGCTCATGTGTGGTGCCTTAAATGGCTATTGGTTTGTTTTGAAATATTGATCCATGTACAAAGGAAACTATATCCATTTTTTTAAAGAAACTAATATTGTGTTTTGCATAGTTTTCTTGTTAGGCCATATGCATTGACAACAACGCCATCTTAGATATTCGCTCGGGTTCTTGTATGCTCGCTCATGCTTGCTCAGGCTACGGTAGAACTCATTTATCTATAGTCCTTCTATTCTCTTCAAGTGCAGGAGGATTCCTAATTTTTCTTGGCCTCTAATTATCAGGGGTTTGATTGCTCCCAAAAATACATGTGAAATTATTGAGCAATGCCTTCACATAATCTAAAGGTATGCCATGCCTTCAAATATCCCACATACCAGGTCGTCTTTATGATTTGAAGAGTCTCCACAATGTCTTGATGTGTATCGTCCTCTTCACACACATGGCATTCACAGACAATGTGCTTCCACTCACCTACACGTGGAATCCTTAATGATGATGGAGAACCTAAGGAAAGGTTGAATGAACGATCTCCTCACCAAGGAACTTTCATCTTCCCCCACCTTGAAAAATCAAGTATGCCACCACTATGACATGACTTCAACCTTTGCAAAGTCATTGTTTCACCAGTTTGTTGTGCATCCTTCTTAAGATTGTGAGTAGTTCATCAAATGAGTAGAATGTCCTTAAGACATAATGGTACATATCAATCAAAGAGAAAATTTGTGGGCTTCTTGGTTACTCGAAAACCCCACGATCCTGACTTGGTGGGATTGTGTTTGGGAGGTCACTATTGTCCTCATTACTTGGGGAGGCATAATCCATGTGCGTGGCATTGTAGTCATTTGAATTGCCACTTGAAGATATTAAGTGTCCTTCTTCTTCTTCTTCAATACCCATTAACTCCCTAAAACATAAAACATGCACAATCCATGGAAACCACCATTATGAAAGCCAATGTTCAAAGGTTTTCCTAGTGAAAAGGTAGTCCCCTTAATTTACTCATAATTTACAAGTAGTTTACAAAAAGACCATTTATTTAGATGTTCACACTAGGTTTACATTAAGTTCACTAAATAATCACACAAAAGAGAGGCATTTAATGGTTTAAAATTTGTGGGCTTCTTGGTTGCTCGAAAGCCCCACGATCTTGACTTGGTGGGATTGTGCTTGGGAGATCACTATTGTCCTCATTACTTGGGGAGGCATAATCCATGTCAGTGGAATTGTAGTCATTTGAATTGCCACTTGAAGATCTTAAGTGCCCCTCTTCCTATTCTTCTTCTTCTTCAATACCCATCGACTCCCTAAAACCTACACAATCCATGGAAGCCACCATTACGAAAGCCAATGTTCAAAGGTTTGCCTGGTGAAAAGGTAGTCCTCTTGATTTACTCATAGTTTACGAGTAGCTTACAAAAAGACCATTCATTTAAATCTTCTCTCTAGGTTTACATTAAGTTCACTCAATGATCACACAAAACCAAGGCATTTAATGGTTTAAACTAACTTTACACTATGTTTACACCACTGAAAACCAAGAATATAATAGGTTACACTAAGTTCACACAAAACCAAGGCATTTAATGGTTTAAACTAACTTTACACTATGTTTACACCACTGAAAACCAAGAATATAATAGGTTACACTAAGTTCACAACAAAGCCGGGTATACTAAGTTTACGAGACAATAGGAAACATGTTGGACCACTCCCCTCTAGCAACTACATAGTGTACAATGAGCTCACAAAAGGTAACTCAAAAAATGAACATACCTATGGTCCCCGTGTTGGAGCCAAAAAAGAATGGTTCTCACCACCTCTCCAAGTTGAATTTGAATGGGAGAGTGAGACTGAAGGAAACAAAAAGGGTGAATGTTCAATGGACCCTTAATAAAAGTCACAAAAGTGGAGTGCCATGAGATCTGCTTTTCGGTCAATGCCTGTTCAAGTCTAGCTCACAAAATCCTAGTTTATTTTGAGTTCACACCAAGTTCACAAATTGATTCGACAATCCTCATTGTGTCTGCTTGCTTGCGATGCCGCTTTACAACTATTGGTCCCTCTTAATAGGAGGTGTTAATTAGACACGACCCCCCCCCCCCCCCCCCCCCCCAAACCACACACACACACACACACACACACACACACACACACACACACACACACACACACACACAAACCAAAACAACCCACGTGACTGAGTTACACAGGAAAAGGGGGATGGGATCAGGGGGCAAAGATGTTGGAATAGGGTTGCAGAGAGACACACACAGCTTGGAGAAGACAAAGGAAGCCCAAGGCACACAATAGAGAGTGTATTACTTAGTGTGCAATGGAAAGATAGATAGCCCTAGAGTGATGGGCGTATATACAATGCCTGGGGGAAAAAACCTCCTAAAGAGGGAAAAAATGCCCCGGTGGTCCTAGTGTGTTCACACACATCACTACCACATGTATATGGTAACAAATCCCCCCTGGAGTGATGCGTTGAATGAGAGCTGGCACATGAGTAAAGGAAAGTGCCATGCCCTAAGGACATGATTAGTCCACAAAGGGGAGTAAGCCCAAAGCTTTGTGGAAAGATTCAAGATTCTCACGAGACAATGCCTTTGTGAAAAGATCTGCAAGGTTGTCCTGTGTTGGCACATAAGCCAAGCTGATCTCTCCTGCTGAGAGCCTCTCCCTGACATAGTGGTAATGCACCTCAATGTGCTTTGTGCGAGCATGAAAAACTGGGTTCCTCGCAACTACCAATGCGCTCTGACTATCAGTGAAGATAGTGTTGGCAGTGTCCTGTCCAACACCCAAATCAGCCATAAGGCGTCTGAGCCATACACACTCAACCGTAGCTGTGAAGACTACCCTGTAGTCAGCCTCACAACTCGAAGTGGTGAGAGTAGGTTTCTTCTTGCTTAACCATGATATACATGAACTGCCAAGCATGAAACAAAAACCACTTGTGAACACTCGCGTGTCAAAACAACCAGCCCAGTCTGAGTCCGAAAAAGCATGTAAGTCTGGCGGCAATGATCCCCCCTTGGGATAAAACAAGCCAAGATGTAAAGTGCCACTAAGGTAGCGGAAAATCCTCTTGACATCCTGCCAATGCTTAGACCTTGGGCTATGAATAAATCTGCTAACTTGTGAGCCTGCAAACTGAATATCCGGCCTCGTGTTGCATACATAAATGAGGTATCCAACAACAGTTTGGTAAAGAGTGACAACAGCAGGATCTCCAGCATCATGTAGACTCAACTTCAAACCTGTTTCCATGGGAGTGGCAATAGGTTTGCAATCCTCAAGTCCAAACTTACATAGCAATGTCTCTATGTAACTTTTCTGACACAAGGCAATACCACCATCACACTGCTTAAACTGTATACCCAAGTAATGATGCAACAGCCCCAAATCTTTCATCTCGAAAGTAGCATTCAAATCAGCCTTAAATTCAGCAATATTTCTCTCATTTGGTCCAGTGATCAGCAAATCATCGACATAAAGAACCACCATGAGAAGTACATCATCCTCAGGCTTTACATACAATGTGCTTTCTGTTGGACTGTTACGAAAGCCTCGTTTAACCAAATGAGTGCCAGCTTTCTCATACCAAGCATGAGGAGATTGCTTCAACCCATACACAACCTTCTTACATTTGAACACTTTGTCCTCTTGTTCTTTTATGACAAAACCACGAGGCTGCGTTACATAAACTTCCTAAAATATGTCACCATTCAAGAAAGTAGTAACGATGTCTGATTGATGTACATCCCAACCAAAATGAGCTGCACATAGAAAACGCACAGTAGTCATACGACAAGTGGGAGCAAAGGTCTCTTCATAATCTATGCCTTTTTGCTGTGCATAACCCTTTGCAACAAGTCGAGCCTTAAGGCGATCGATCTCACCATCCGGCTTGCGTTTCAACTTGTAAACCCACTTCATGCCAATGGCCTTTTTGCCAGGAGGCAAATCACATAAAGTCCATGTGTCATTCTCTAATTCTGATTGCATGGCAGCCATCCAATTTTCTGAATTCTGTGCTTCATCAAAAGATAGAGGCTCCTCAACATCATGTAAACTAGCATAACAATCTGATGCACAAGATGCGTGGCGAGAGCCTGAACGAGTACGACTAGACAAAGGTGCATCCCATTTACTGTCACGCAAAGTGTGCACTAGCCATTTTGGCATACCTCTAGCCTGCTCATTTTCAGCCCTTTCCTCATCAAGTACATCATGTACATCTGCATCAGTAATCTGTAACATTTTTAGAAACCCCCGCAGGTTGTACATTTGCCTCATTGGAACTTACATTCGTATTTCCACCACTAAAAAGAGGCAACAAAGTGTCATAAATGTCCTGTGAGCTTACATTACTGTCTCTAGTACATGACAGCAAGGGTTGAACAGAATCTTCCACAAACACTACATCCCGTGAAACTAGAATACGTTTTGTTTGCGAATGACACAACCTGTAACCTTTGCTTTCAGCACTAAAACCAACAAAAATACATTTGACAGCCTTATCATCCAATTTTGTACGCTGCACTTGTGGCACCAAAGCATATGCCAAACAGCCAAAAACACGCATGTGCTCAATAGAAGGCTTTCTATCATGCCATGCTTCATATGGAGTAATAGACTGAAAAGCTTTCGTAGGACACCTGTTAAGTACATAAGTGGCACACATGATGGACTCAAGCCAAAAAGAATGTGGCAAAGCTTGACTTTTGACCATACATTGTGCCATTTCCGTAAGTGACCTGTTTTTCCTCTCAGCAACACCATTTTGCTGAGCTGTATAAGGAACTGTACGTTGGTGTTTTATCCCACGACTAGCCAGAAATGCATTAAATTCATGAGACATATACTCCCCCCCTCGATCGGAACGGAGGGTGCCCATAGTACATTTTGAGACATTTTCAGCCATAGCCAGAAATTGTTTGAAGCACATAAAAACTTCGGACTTCGCTTTAAGCGGAAATACCCATGCATGCCTAGAGTAATCATCAATGAAAGTCACGAAGTACAGGTAATTGCCCAAGGACGGAGTTTGCATGGGCCCACAAACATCACTATGCACAAGCTGCAACCTGCATGTGGCCCGAACTGAACCATCCTTTGGAAACATTTAACGCTGCATCTTACCCAAAATACAGCCTTCACAAACATGTTTGACACGTGCTTCAAGAGGTGGCAAAGAAGCAACCATATCAGATTTCTTCAAACGCAGCAAACTGGCAAAATTTAGATGACCAAAACGTGCATGCCAAAGTTTTGCATCTGAAATAACCCTTGAATCTGCAACAACATTTGCAAAATTTTGTCCACAACTTGTCATTCAAAGTGAGCTTATACAACCCATGGCACAAAAGGCCAGATGCAACAATTTCATCACCAAAACTGAGATCATGAACTGTACATCTGTCATCCACAAATTTGACTACAAGTCCAAGTCTAGCAAGTGCGGATACAGACAAGAGATTCTTCTTGATCCCAGGTGCATAAAGTGCATCAACAAGTGTGAAGGAGCTGCCATTAGCAGCAGTAAGCGCAATCCTTCCAACTCCCTGAACTGGATAAGAGGCATTGTTGGCATAAGTGACTGAATTCCCATGAGGGACTCGAGAGAGGTAAACAATTCACTATGTGAGGTAATGTGCTTTGTGGCACCACTGTCGAAATACCACACATGTGAATCTACAACAACTGACAAGCATGCATCATGGACAACAAGATTGTAAGTGCACTCTGCACTAAAAGCCCTTTCTGCATCAACATCAGCCTTACAGTCTCCTTTTACAGAAGACTCAACAATGGCTGCATTTGTAGTGGAACCAGCATTTGCAGTGGAACCACCCTCTTTCTTCTTAGCCTCTTTGGCCTTCAACTTAGGACACGACTTGATCAAGTGATCATTAGCTTTACAATAATGGCAACGCATCTTCTTTTTGCCCTTATCACCAGAATTTCCAGACAAAGTGCTGCCAGTAGAAGCATTAGGAACAGAAGTTTTGCCACTCGCAACAGAACCATAAGAAGTGGCTGCATTACTGTTACCACCCTTTCTTTGAGAAGCAATAAAAACCTATTTAACTGCACGTTGCCTAGTCCCGTTTTTCCTGGAAAGTGACTCTTGCAACAACAATGTGCATAATGCATCAAACTTGACATCTTCTGGATTTCCTTGGGTCATTAGTCTCCAAGTACTAGCAAAAGTCTGGTAGGAATCTGGTAAGGCATCAAGAACAATCTGCACAAGGGAACTGTCTAAAATGACTTCACCTGCAGAAATAAGTTGCTCATTCATATCCTTGACACTAGCAAGGAAAGTGTCCATATCATCTTCCTCATGCATAATCCTCGACTCCAGCTTTTTACGCAGCAAAGCAATTTTAGCCTCATTGCGACTTGCATAAAGACCAGCCAAAATATCCCAAGCCTTTTGTGTAGATTTTGATGAGCAGATGTGAGGAGTAATGGTGCGCTTCACAGACAACGCAATCAATGCATGAGCCTGCGCATCCTTAACATCCCAACGAGCTTCTTCTCCCATAGGCAAAACAACTCTAACAACTGCAATCCTTGCAGTAAGACCTGCAACATCCTCAACATCGCCTATATCCTCAGATCCAGGACGTACATCAATGCCCTGCACAATGTTCTAGACGCCCTTTGACACAAGAACATGTTGCATCATATAAGCCTACATAGGGTAATTGTCCCCATCCAACCTGTCCTCAGCAGCAAACATCTTGAACACATCTGTGTTGTTGTTAGCCACGGTAAATGCTGCACCTGATGTGAAAACTGCCCGAAAATAGGAGAAACGGAGCGGGAACAACCTGTGCTATATAGCACAAACCGCAGAAGACTGTAAGGCACCTGTTATGCAGAAAATGGCACTGACAGAAATTCTACACAAAATGACGAAATAGCCTGTGCAGACCTGCCTGTAGTGGAAATGGAGGCCGAAATGAGCCCAAATAAAAAATCTGAGCAGACCAAGCTCTACGAGGTCACCCAAAGTATTTGTCGACCTGCGAACACTCGCCAAAGCTCACTGAAATCGAAGAAAGTGAGTAGGCGTGTACTGGAGCAGCTGGTGACTAAGCCCGGGAGGACGCAACCTGCTCTGAGACCAATTGTTGGAATTAGGGTTGCAGAGAGACACACACAGCTTGGAGAAGATGAAGGAAGCTCAAGGCACACAATAGAGAGTGTATTACTTAGTGTGCAATGGAAAGATAGATAGCCCTAGAGTGATGGGCATATATACAATGCTCGGGGGAAGAAACCTCCTAAAGAGGGAAAAAATGCCCCGGCGGTCCTAGTGTGTTCACACACATCACTACCACATGTATATGGTAACAAAAGGCTATAAATCATTGATAGCCTTCGATTTTTTAAAAGGCTAGCCATTAAAAAAAATCAACGCTCTCCTGCTTTAAGTTTTGGACCAGTGTGGTGATTCTCTTGCTTTGTAGGAGGGTATTTTGAAGTAGAGGGAGATGGCTAGCTCTCAAGTACCCTCTCTCTCTCTCTCTCTCTCTCACTCTCTCTCTCTCTCTCTCTCTAAGGCTCATGACAATTTATCCTCTGATGATGATGAGCATGATGCAAACCCTAGAAATCTACCCAACCCCTCAACCCTGGCTATGGCAGCGTGGAGGATGATAAGGGCCCCCCTTCGTTGAATGAGCCACCTTTCTGTTGGGTGTAGTGGCTATGGTGGATGCCAACGACGGCAGGCCATGGCGGCTTGGAGAGATGTGCAGAGAAAGAGGGGGATGAACGAGATGGAGAAAGAAATAGTCGACATAGTATTGGTTGTAAAAATAACGCTATTGTATTGTTTTGAAAATCTATCACATATATAGTTTGAAACTTTCCATGCAAACTGGCTCTCCTAGTTGCATGCCTTTGGGAGATTCTCCCACGGGTTGATACCACTGAACTCGGGCTTGAAAACCCAACACCCCCCCTCAAGCACGAACTACATACTTCACTCTCATGATACCTCGAGTTTTTAGTATACTCATCAATTGTGAGTTTGAGGCTCTCTCACAACCATGTATCCATAACCTGGTGCTTCTGTTAGGCTACCGTCAAATGGAGTTTTTGGTTCACTGCCAAACCTTGGGTTTAAGGTGTATCGAGTAACCTCATGAGAAGTGGGACAAAAATAGGACTTGAACAAAACTAGTATTTTGGGAAGTCTTACCACTTTGTATGTGTGGCAGTGTCTAACCCGTACAAAATTTGGACATGGCGGTAACTAAAAATTGATTGGCTTTTGATAAGAGATATTTGATTGTTTTTTACAACAGACAAAAGATGACAAATCTATGACACTAAAAGTGGCAAAATAGTTTTGAAAACTGTTACCATATACATGTGGTAGTGATGTGTGTGAACACACTAGGACCGCTGGGGCATTTTTTCCCTCTTTAGGATTGTTTTCCCCCCGTGCATTGTATATACGCCCATCACTTTAGGGCTATCTATCTTTCCATTGCACACTAAGTAACACACTCTCTATTGTGTGCCTCGAGCTTCCTTTGTCTTCTCCAAGCTGTGTGCGTTTCTCTACAACTCTAATTCCAACAATTAGTATCAAAGCAGGTTGCATCCTCCCGGGCTTAGTCGCAGGCTGCTCCAGCACATGCTTGCTCACTTTCTCCGATTTCAATGAGCTTTGGAGAGAATTCGCAGGTCGACAAATATTTTGGGCGAGGTTGTGGAGCTCACTCTGCTCAGATTTCTGGTTCGGGCTCATTTTGGCCTCCGTTTTCACTACAGACAATACTACACATGCTATTTTGTCATTTTGTGTAGAATTTTTTTCACTGCTATTTTTTGCATAACAGGTGCCTTACAATCTTCTACGGTTTGTGCTATATAGCACATGTTGTTCCCGCTTTGTTTCTCCTCTTTTCGGGCAGTTTTCACATCAAGTGCAACATTTACCATGGCTGACAACAACACAAATGTGTTCAAGATGTTTGCTGCTGAGGAACAGATTGGATGGGGACAATTATCCTATTTGGGCTGACATGATGCAACAAGTTCTTGTGTCAAAGGGCGTCTGGAATATTATGCAGGGCATTGATGTACGTCCTGGTTCTGAGGATGTAGGCGATGTTGAGGATGTTGCAGGTCTTGCTGCAAGAATTGCTATTATAAGAGTTGTTTTGCCTACGACAGAACAAGATCGTTGGGATGTAAAGGATGCGCAAACTCATGTGTTGATTGCATTGTCTATGAAGTGAACCATTACTCCTCACATTCACTCAACGAAATTTGCAAAACAGGCTTGGGATATTCTAGAAGGTCTTTATGCAAGTTGCAATGAGGCTAAAATTGCTTTGCTGCGTAAAGAGCTGGAATCGAAGATTATTTATGAGGAAGATGATATGGACACTTTCCTTGCTAGTGTCAAGGATATCAATGAGCAGCTTATTTCTATAGGTGAAGTCATTTCAAACAGTTCCCTTGTGTAGATTGTTCTTGATGCCTTACCAGATTCTTACCAGATTTTTCCTAGTAATTGGAGACTTATGACCCAAGGAAATCGTGAAGTTGTCAATTTTGATGCATTATGCACATTGCTATTGCAAGAGTCACTTTCCAAAAAAAAAAAGGACTAGATAGCGTGCAGTTGAACAAGCTTTTATTGCTTCTCAAAGAAAGGGTGGTAACAACAATGCAGCCACTTCTTATGGTTCTGCTGTGAGTGGCAAAACTTCTGTTCCTAATGCTTCTGCTGGCAGCACTTTGTCTGGAAATTCTGGTGATAAGGGCAAAAATAAGATGCGTTGCCATTATTGTAAAGCTAATGATCACTTGATCAAGTCGTGTCCTAAGTTGAAGGCCAAAGAGGCTAAGAAGAAAGAGGGTGGTTCCACTGCAAATGTTGGTTCCACTACCAATGCAGCCATTGTTGTGTCTTCTATGAAAGGAGACTGTGATGTTGATGTTGATGCAGAATGGGATTTTAGTGCAGAGTGGACTTACTATCCTGCTGTCCATGATGCATGCATGTCAATTGCTGCAGATTCACATGTGTGGTATTTCGACAGTGGTGCTACAAAGCACATTACCTCACATCGTGAGTTGTTCACCTCTCACAAGTTTGTCCCTCATGGGAATTCAGTCACTTGTGCCAACAATGCCTCTTATCCGGTTCAGGGAGTTGGAAAGATTGTGCTTATTGCTGCAAATGGCAATTCTTTCACACTCGTTGATGCACTTTATGTACCTGGGATCAAGAAGAATCTTTTGTCGGTATTTGCACTTGCTAGACTTGGACTTATAGTCAAATTTGTGGATGATGACAGATGTACAATTCATGATCTCAGTTTTGGTGATGAAGTTGTTGCATCAAGGCTTTTGTGCCTGGGCTATATAAGCTCACTTTGTATGACAAGTGTGGAGAAATTTTTGCAAATGCAGTTGCAGATTCAAGGGCTATTTTAGATGCAAAACTTTGGCATGCACGTTTTGGTCATCTGAATTTTGCCAGTTTTCTACGTTTGTAGAAATTTGATATGGTTGCTTCTTTGCCGCCTCTTGAAGCATCTGTCAAACATGTTTGTGAAGTCTATATTTTGGGTAAGATGCAACGTTTGAAGTTTTCGAAGGATGCTTCAATTAGGGACACATGGAGATTGTAGCTTGTGCATAGTGATGTTTGTGGGCCCATGCAAACTCCGTCCTTGGGGCAATTACCTTTACTTTGTGACTTCATTGATGATTATTCCAAGCACGCATGGGTATTTCCGCTTTAAGCGAAGTCCAAAGTTTTTATGTGCTTCAAACAATCTCTGGCTTTGGCTGAAAATGTCTCTAAATGTACTATGGGCACCATCCGTTCCGATCGAGGGGGGGAGTATATGTCTCATGAATTTAATGCATTTCTGGCTAGTCGTGGGAAAAACACCAATGTACAATGCCTTATACACCTCAACAAAATGGTGTTGCTGAGAGGAAAAACAGGTCACTTACAGAAATGGCACGATGTATGGTCAAAAGCCAAGCTTTGCCACATTCCTTTTGGCTTGAGTCCATCATGTGTGCCACTTATGTACTAAACAGGTGTCCTATGAAAGATTTGGAGTCTATTACTCCATATGAAGCATGTCATGATAGAAAGCCTTCTATTGAGCACATGCGTGTTTTTGGCTATTTGGCATATGCTTTGGTGCCACAAACACATCGCAGAAAATTGGATGATAAGGCTATCAAATGTATTTTTGTTGGTTATAGTGCTGAAAGCAAAGGTTGTATACAGGTTGTATCATCCACAAACAAAGTGTATTCTAGTTTAACGAGATGTAGTGTTTGTGAAAGATTCTGTTCAGCCCTTGCTGTTATGTACTAGAGATAGTAATGTAAGCTCACAAGACATTTATGACACTTTGTTGCCTCTTTTTATTGGTGGAAATACGAAGGTAAATTCCAATGAGGCAAATGTACAACCTATGGGGGTTTCAGAAAATGTTATAGATCAGCCTATTACTGATGCAGATGTACATGATGTACTTGATGAGGAAAGGGCTGAAAATGAGCAGGCTAGAGGTATGCCAAAATGGCTCGTGCATACATTGTGTGACAGTAAATTGGATGCACCTTTGTCTAGTTGTACTCATTCAGGATCTCGCCATGCATCTTATGCATCAGATTGTTATGCTTTGGCTCTGTCTAGCTTACATGACGTTGAGGAACCTGTCTCTTTTGATGAAGCACAGAATGGAGAAGATTGGATGCTTGTTGTATGACTACTATCCGTTTTCTATGTGCATTGGCAGCTCATTTTGGTTGGGATGTACATCAATCAGACATTGTTACTGCTTTCTTGAATGGTGAAATATTTGAGGAAGTTTCTTGCTCAACCATGATATACATGAACTGCCAAGCATGAAACAAAAAGCACTTATGGACACTCGCGTGTCAGAACAACCAGTCCAATCTGAGTTCGAAAAAGCATGTAAGTATGGCGACAATGATTCCCCCTTGGGATAAAACAAGCCAAGATGTTAAGTCCCACTAAGGTAGCAGAAAATCCTCTTGATAGCCTGCCAATGCTTAGACCCTGGGCTATGCATAAACCTACTAACTTGTGAGCCTGCAAACTGAATATCCGGCCTCGTGTTGCATACATAAATGAGGTATCCAACAACAGTTTGGTAAAGAGTGACATCAGCAGGATTACTAGCATCATGTAGACTCAACTTCAAACTTGTTTCCATAGGAGTGGCAATAGGTTTGCAATCCTCAAGTCCAAACTTACATAGCAATGTCTCTATGTATCTTTTTTGACACAATGCAATACCACCATCACACTACTTAAATTGTATACCCAAGTAATGATGCAACAGTCCCAAATCTTTTATCTTGAAAGTAGCAATTAAATCAGCCTTGAATTCAGCAATATGTCTCTCATCTGGTCTTGTGATCAACAAATCATCTACATAAAGAACCACAATGAAAAGTACATCACCCTCACGCTTTACATACAATGTGCTTTCTGTTGGATTGTTTGACCAAATGAGTGTTAGCTTTCTCATACGAAGCACGAGGAGATTGCTTCAACCCATACCAAGCCTTCTTACATCTGCACACTTTGTCCTCTTGTCCTTTCTTGACAAAGCCGCAAGGCTGTGTTACGCAACCTACTGTGGCCACTTCGAATTGTGAGGCTGAGTACATGGCAGTCTTCATAGCTATGGTTGAGTGTGTATGGCTTAGACGCCTTATGGCTGATTTGGGTGTTGGACAGGACACTGCCAACACTATCTACACTGACAGTTAGAGTGCATTGGCAGTTGCGAGGAACCCAATTTTTCATGCTTGCACAAAGCACATTGTGGTGGATTACCACTATGTCAGGGAGAGGCTCTCATCAGGAGAGATCAGCTTGGCTTATGTGCCAACACAGGACAACCTTGCAGATCTTTTCACAAAGGCATTGTCTCGTAAGAAGCTCAAGATTTTTGCAAAGCTTTGGGCTTACTCCCCTTTGTGGACTGATCATTTCCTCAGGGCATGGCACTTCCCTTTACTCATTTTCCATCTCTCATTCACGGCATCAGTCCAGGGGGATTTGTTACCATATACATGTGGTAGTGATGTGTGTGAACACACTAGGACCGCCGGGGCATTTTTCCCTCTTTAGGAGGTTTTCTCCCCCGTGCATTGTATATACGCCCATCACTCTAGGGCTATCTATCTTTCCATTGCACACTAAGTAGCACACTCTCTATTGTGTGCCTTGAGCTTCCTTCGTCTTCTCCAAGCTGTGTGCATTTCTCTACAACCCTAACTCCAACAAAAACTTGTACCGCAATCTCAAAGCAGATCTTCATGCGTGGCATTTGTTGATGTACCAAAAGCTCAAAGCAAAGTGTTGAAAAAGTCATCGGGGGCTTTTCGTATCACATAAGCTATGAATTTGGATTTACCTTTTTGCTCTTCTTCGGCATCACTATCCAAAACCAAGTTGTTAACCAGTAGATTAAAGTTAGCTTCAACATCCTCACCGTGAAACAAGAATATTTGCAAACAATTGTCTTTGCGGTGCTTTTATACTCTCTGCTGTGTAGGGTCGACATCAAAATCACCTAGGAGACGAAGGGGGATATCATATTGAAATGCTATAAGGAGTGTTGGCCATGGTCTTTGCAAGACAACGTTTTGATAAGCATGCCAAAAAACTTCCAGCAAATTTGCCCTTTGATGCGAGGTTGACGACTATGACCATTACAGTCAAACTTCTGGAAAGCTTGCCTTGTAATAGCATTTTGAAATGCTCAATGAAAACTGCCAAGAAATGACTGCGTTTTGAGAATTTTTTCTCCATTTCCCTTGCAGCAACCACCACAGTGAGCATGCCTTGCTGCCACAGTGAGCGTTTTGAGATGCTATTTCCACCGACAAGCTGCACTCACGACTTGACGTAGCCCCCTAGAGGCAGCATTTTGATATGCTGCTAGAGGTGCCACCTAGGGTTGCCTCTGACTCTGCGAACTGCTCCAACAACGGCGTGCTAAGTTGTCACTGCAAGTGCCAAGTTCTCTTGCATTTTGAGATGCCTGCCTGGGCTCTGGCAATGTCAATGCCCTCCTGGGCTTTGATACCAGTGTTGGGTGCAGTGGCTATGGTGCCAACGAGGGCAGGCCATGGCGGCTCAGAGAGATGTGCAGAGAAAGAAGGGGATAAACGAGATGGAGAAAGAGATATTTGACATAGTATTGCTTGTAAAAATAACATTGTTGTATTGTTTTGAAAATCTATTACAGATATAGTTTGAGAATTTCCGTGCAACTGGCTCTTCTGCATGCCTTTGGGAGAGGTTCCTACAGGCTGATACCACTAAACCCGGGCTTGAATACCCAGCACTTTCCATAATCTTCTTCCCAACCAATATAGCTCTAGTACTAATGAAGAGAATGTGACAATGAACATGCGTCGTGTCATAAAATCTAATATCTAACCAACCCAAATGATAAGTGATGAACTAATTCTTTCTCCTATGGAATGTTTCTTTTTCCTCTTCCCTACCCTCATTCCCTGCTAACTCTCTCCACCTTCGAAGGTGTTTGAGGTCTTGGGACTGAGGCTTCGGATAGTTAATGCTTTCTTCAAAGTTTATGTTATGCTCATGATGCATGAAGTTTTCCATCTTCATTGCACCACCTAGGTGACAAGGAACACAAAGATTGTATTGTAACAAGTCTCTCTTGATGGGAGAAATCATAATACAAATGCCTATTGGAGGGGGGACCGGTCCTCCACATAAATCCGGTCCTCAATTGTTATCATGTTCTCTAAATTCTCTTTCTTGAAAAAGTATTGTTCATGCTAAGTTAACTAAATGCTATGTTTATGTTCCTTCCATCAATTATGTTCACCCGCTATGCTGACAATGTTTTCACAAAAGTACTCTCTTTAATTTCCTCTACTCTCAAGTTAATAGGCCAATTCCATTACACGTTGTGTTCATCATCATCATCATCATTGTGGTGCCTTTTATGATGACAAGGTGTCTCCATTTCTGAGTGTGCCCTTATAACGTCCTTTCTTTTCAGCACCACCATAACTCTAGTGCACATGATGAGAAGCCAGTACCGCTATTAATTCATTACCTTTTGCTTCAACAACAAGGCTCGTTTGAAAGTTGGCATCGTCAAACTCATTATGACACCATAACCTTTAGCCTATGTAGCAGCAACAACATAGCACATCATGGCAATGGGGTTGGGCATGCTGCCATGGAGATGATAGGGATTCTTAAAAGCTTTCCGTTGTCATAGATGGTAGGAAATTTCACGGGTTTGGTACTTATCAACAGAGCTCTAAAACAGCAATTGGGTGCAAGTGAGCTGGCGTCTGCAATGCGGGCAACATTGTGCGTGCCTAGCTTTCATGGAGTCCTTGGTGTGCAAAGCAGCAGTGGGCCGCTTCAAATATTTCTCCACTTTTGTACTCATGACAATGGTCTACATTGATTTCCACTTTTGTACTTATGACGATTGTTTATCTTGATCTTCACTTTTGTACTTATGACAATGGTTTGTTTTGATCTCGACATTTGTATGTATGACAATGGTCCAAATTGATCTCCACTTTTGTACTTATGACAATGGTCTACATTGATTTTAGTGTTTGTAAAGCTCAAGGATTCTTCTTTGAATAGAGTACTCTATGATTCTTCCTTTATAATGGTGAAATTTTCAAATTCTTTCTATTGTCAGAAGTCATTGAAGTATCTCTTGACATGTTACATCACCTCATTGAAGTTTCTCTTGGTAATCACTTAGATAGTTGACAAGGTATGTTGTATTTGACATTACATTGCATTTGGCAAGGTATCTGGAGTACTTGAGATTACTTTTCAAGAAAATGCACAATGAAGTACATGGTGAAGTGATCTCGGGTAGTTGAGATTACTTTTTTACAGTAACAAAAAAGTACCTGAAAAAGTAATCTCGGGTAACTGAGATTACTTTTATCCTGGCTAAATTGAAGAGAAAACATTTTGATGGTATTAACAAAGGAAATTCAGATTCCTTTGGATTTGAGTTTCTATGTACAAGATCAATCCTAGTAGTGGAGGCAAGCATTTTAATATCCTCACTTGCCCCTTGCACACACAACGTAAATATACGCTCTTCATCAAGTGACATAGGATATTCAAATGAATTTATTCTACAATAAAAAGTCATTATAAACTTGAGCAATTTGTCCAAAAAGAGTAGACTCTATCCCATTGGAGCACATCCATTTTGTTAAAAGGGCAACAAAGCATGACATGTTTGACAAGAATCTGTTACTACTAGGGTGACAATGCGGACACCAAACACAATGTCTTTTGTTAATGCAGACTGATTGGCGCCCTTGTTGATGCTTTCTTCTAAGAATGCCTATTAGGCGACACAGCTTCGGAGGTTGAGTGTTGAATGGATAACTACCTTCTGAAGGAGTACGAGCGGAAGTGCGACGCGAGAGAGAGTGCGAGAAGAAGAGCACGACGATATGGTGAACTCGCTCTACTGTAATGTGTAGAGCATAGTGAGTTCTTATTAGGTTTTAACAAAAGAATATGTGTACATACCTGGCGGCCCGCCCACTTACCTGAGCGACCACATTGGGCTTTATACCCCAACAACCTCCCACTTAAAGTCCAATGTGGTACTTTAAGTGTGAGAGAAGCTACTATACAAGCTAATATGCAAGAGATGTAGAGAAGTGATGTACTACCCTACACCTAACTGCTTGTGAAAATGCGCAAAGCTCTCTGAGGGAAGTCCTTTTGTAAGTAGATTAGCAGGATTTTCTGTGGTGTGAACTTTGACAAGCTGAAGTTGTTTATCCTCAAGCATTTCCCTGATGAAATGATACTTCACATCCACATGCTTTGTCTTTGAGTGATAAACTGTATTGCGAGCCAATTGTATAGCACTTTGACTATCACAATATAACACAGGCATCTCTTATTTGATTCCCAAATCTGTTACTAGTCGATTAAGCCAAATTGATTCTTTGCATGCCTCTGATGCTGCAACATATTCAGCCTCTGTAGTAGACTGAGTAACACAATCTTGTAATCTAGAACGCCATGATACTGCTCCACCAGCCAATGTAAAGACATACCCTGACGTAGACCTTCGGTTGTCTAAGTCACCTGCATAATCTGAGTCTGTAAAACCCTTTACACTTAGCTCCTGACTCCCATAGCATATACGCATACTCTTTGTAGCTTTCAGGTATCTCAATATTCCTTTCACTGCCTCCCAATGTTTCTTGCCTGGGTTTGACATGTATCGGCTTATTACTCCCACTGCAAATGCAATGTCTAGGCGAGTAGCAATCATTGCATACATCAAACTACCCACGCATACGCATATGGAATCTTATCCATTTCAGCCTGTTCTTCCTCAGACACAGGACAATCTTGTTTGCTAAGTTTCACATATGGTGGCAATGGAACACTCAATGCCTTTCCCTTCTCCATATTGAAACGTTGCAAAACCTTGTCAATATACTCTGTTTGAGATAACCAAATCAACTTCTTTGATTTGTCTCTCTCAATGCGCATACCAAGTATATGACTTGCCTCACCCATGTCTTTCATGTCAAACGATTTTGCCATCTTTGACTTCAAAGCTGAAATTTCCTCCAAGTGCTTGCCAGCAATCAACATGTCATCCACATACAAAATAAGGATCAGCCAACTGCCATCCTTAGCCTTCTTTGTATATAGACAGTGATCGAACTCACTACGTTTATAGCCTTGAGAAAGCATAAAATTGTGGAATTTATGGTACCATGCCCTAGGTGATTGTTTTAAGCCATAAAGACTCTTTAACAACTGGCATACCCAATCTTCCTTGCCTTTCTCAACAAACCCTTCTGGCTGCTGCATGTAAATTTCCACATCTAAATCACCATGCAAGAACGCTGTCTTGACATCCATTTGGTGCAACACCAAATCTAATATGGCAACCAATGCAAGAAAGCATCTCAATGTAGTCATCTTGACCACCGGAGAGAAGACTTCATCAAAGTGAATGCCTTGTTCTTGCTTAAAGCCCTTGGCAACAAGCCTTGCTTTGTACTTTGGCTGACTATCATGAGCGGTGATCTTATACCTGTAAACCCATTTACAAGGTAGAGCCTTTTTGCCTTGTGGTAATTTAACTAGCTTCCATGTCTTGTTTTTATGCAGAGCTGTCATCTTTGACTGCATGGCCAATTGCCAATTCCCGGAGTCCTTCATTTGCACTGCTTCCTTGTAACATGAAGGCTCATTGTAATCAGTCAACATGACATAGTTCATAGATGGAACAAACCTATCAGGAGGTCGCATGACACGTCCAGATCTACGCACAATAGGTGGCTCAGGCTCAGCCACAACCTGTGGTTCCACTCTATCCTGTCCTTGCTCCTCTTGAGCCCTGACATTTTGTCTTGCATGTGCAGGTCCATCTTCTTGGAAGACAACTCTTCTAATCTCCTCAACCCTCTCTGGTTAAGAATGATATTTGGATTCATTAAAGTGAACATCATTGCTACGGACAACCTTTCTGGATTCGGGATCCCAAAGTCTGTACCCCATCTCACCAGAATTACCATAGCCTAGAAAGATGCAGCTTCTACTCTTTGGCTCAAGTTTGTTCCTAAATTCCTTTGGAACTTGAGTATATGCCTCACAGCCAAAGACTTTGAGATGCTTGTATGACGGCATTTTGCCTTACCATACCATCTCTGGCACTGAATCCTTCTGCAAAACCTTGCTAGGAGATCTATTTACAAGATGAACAGCTGTTGATACAGCTTCAGCCCAAAACCCATTTGGCAGTTGTGCATTAGACAACATACTTCTGACCTTCTCTTGTATGGTCCTATTCATCCTCTCAGCAACACCATTTTGAGGAGTATTGTAAGGAGCAGTAAGTTCACGTTTTATACCTTTTGACTCACAAAAGTCCTGAAAGGCCTTTGAAACATACTCTCCACCATTGTCAGTGCGTAAGCATTTAAGCTTCTTGCCACTCTGATTCTCCACAAGTGTCACAAACGTTTTGAAAACACTAAAAGCTTCATCCTTGTGCTTGAGAAAGTAAACCCATACTTTCCTCGAGTAATCATCTATAAATGTCATAAAGTAAGAAGCTTCCCCTAGAGATAGGTTAGGCATAGGTCCACACAAATCACTATGAACAAGTGCCAACTGTGTATCTCTTCTACTGCTTCTATGCTTATGTGGCTACTGTGTTTGCTTACCATACAGACAATGTTCACAGAATTCAAAATCATTAAATGAAAAGCCAGGCAAATAACCAGAACGAGACAAGATTTCCATTCCCTTCTTGGACATATGTCCTAACTAGCTATGCCACAAAGAAACGTTCGGCTGCTCGTTACATTGATTACATTTTTAGAGACATTTGATACATAAATCATGTAAAGTCCTCCAGACTTTACTCCATGTGCTACTGTCATAGAACACTTGGATATCTTCCACATGTTCTGTCCAAAAATGGTGACGTAGCCAGCATCATCAAGTAAACCTGAGGTGATCAAGCTCTTTGTAATTTCGGGAACATGTCTCACATTCTTCAGCGTGAAAGAAGAGCCATTCTGAAACTTCAATTGAACATCTCCAACACCTAAGATCTCACATGTTTGGCCATTGCCTAGCCGAACATGATCTTTAGTGGTCACATAAGAGGTAAACCACTCCTTGTTTGGAGACACATGAAGTGATGCCCCTGAGTCTATAATCCAGTCACTCAGTGCATTTCCATCAGATGCTCTAAGAAGAGCTGAGTCCATTGTATTCTTCAAGAAGTAGATGTCTCTTGACACTAGACTGTCATCCTCTTGACAATAGACTGTCATCCTCTACAACAGTGTTTGTCACATTTATTTCTTGAATCTTCACTGAGGACTTGTTCTTCTCACCATGGTCTTCAGCTTTCTCTTTGCCTTTTTCTGCTTTCCATTCTCTGCAATCTCTTTTCATGTGACCCTTCTTGCCACAATGGTAGCATTCTATGTCACTCTTGCCTTTAGCACTACGGTACTTGCTACGAGACTGATTCCTCTTTCCACCTTTGTACTTTTCATTGGTCCTTCCCCTGACAACTAAGGCTGTTCCTTTGCCTTTGTCCATTGTCTTTCTATTGGTTTCTTCAGTAAGCAGACTTCCTTCTACACCTGCTATGTTCAAACCATCTGGAGGTGCAGAATTACTCAAAGCTGTGCGAAAAGTGTCCCAACTTTCCGGCAATGTGATTAACAGGAACATAGCTCTAACAGGTTCATCAAACTTGACACCTTGAGCTGACAACTGACTGTAGATTGTGTTGAATTCATTCAGATGATTGGACATAGGTGTCCCTTCTTTCATCTTCAAGTCAATAAGCTTCTTAAGCCAGTATACCTGTGAAGCTGCACTCTGCTTCTCATAAAGATCACTTAGCTTTAACCATGCTTGATAAGCCGACATCTCGTCTGCTACATTGAAGTAAACGCTTTCTGCCAAAGTCAGCATAATGGTAGAAAGTGCCAATTCATACATTTCGCTCCATTCATCTTCGTCCATATCTTCTGGTTTTATCCCCTTGAGATTTATAGGTTTTATCTCCTTCTTTTGTACCAACACGTGCCAAATCTGCTTCTTCCACAATGGGAAATTGGTTCCATCCAGCTTGTTGATATTGTAAAGAGCAGTGTCCTGTGATCCAGCCATAGCTACGCTTCATAGTAGTTTACTTTCCTAGGAAAAATTCGACAGAGTTTCCCCTGTAAACTGACCTCTGAACCAATATCAACATGTCAAATGAACCAAGAAAGCTTCACATTCTGCAGAAATTTTGGCAGAGTCTCCTTTGTAAAATGGCTCTGGTGTACTAAAAAGAGACCAAAAAACAGCTAAAAAAACCACTGTCTTTCTAACACTGTAAGCTGTGGGTAAACCTGTCCTGCACCTGTACTGTCTCTGACTGTCCTGTCACTGTCCTATAAGCATAGACTGCGACAATGCCTCAACGGCAGTAAAGCAAAGATGCAATCCCAACTGTCTAACTCACAGTCAATACATCCTAGCTGCCTATCTAAGGGTGCTCGAGGGATCGCTCCAAGACCTGTATCACTGAAAGGATCTCAACATTCGAGAATCCCCCAGCTCAATAAAACCTCACTCGACCCTCAACAAAGGTTGCAGTAAATCTGACAGTACATAGACTTCCCACAAAGTCATACATCCACAAATTTCCCACTGTATGCTGTAACCGCTGCGGCGGTTGTTTGTTGCGTGACTCACAGCCAGCAAACCCTCAACAAACATACATCATCTCTGACAATACATCCCATGTGGAAGTACATGCAATGTCAGGATGAAATCTGGAATATCAAGCAGCAAACACAAGCTACCTGATGAACTAGTGGATGTTGCCTACAGTCTGTGTGTAGATGCGCTCGTGTCGTATGTGACACGCCTCCAAGAACTGTGAGCCGTCCTTCGATGTGTAGACAGCCACAAATCAAAACTCTGAGAGTGTCGATATCCTCAGCACCTATAGTCGTAAGCCGAAAACCCCAAATTTGCAGAGTCGGATCTGCACCGGCCGAGACCACATAGTCGAAAATGGCCTGCGCAGACCTTTGTCGAAGCCGAACGGTGGCTCTCCCATAGGATTTGGGGCCGTGTCTTCGCTTGTCGAATTTCACTCCAATCTGAGCTGGTGACTCTAGCCTCCTGCAGTGCTGCCCCGAGCCTCGATCTGAGCTCTGATACCAGTTGAAGGAGTACGAGCGGAAGTGCGACGCGAGAGAGAGTGCGAGAAGAAGAGCACAACGATATGGTGAACTCGCTCTACTGTAATGTGTAGAGCATAGTGAGTTCTTATTAGGTTTTAACAAAAGAATATGTGTACATACCTGGCGGCCCGCCCACTTACCTGAGTGACCACATTGGGCTTTATACCCCAACACCTTCTACATTATTTTTATGATCTTCAATACTTTTAGGTTGACCATGACCAAGATGATTCTTTGTTACATTTTCTTGAATTTGGCACACATGACCACCCATTGGCATGTCAACTTGAGATGGAGATGCCAAAGATTGAAGGTTGTCCCTAGTTAGTTGCATTTGGTGTATGATTAGCTCTTTTTCCTTTCCAGTCTTCTTTGACTAGCCCTCTTGGATGGATGAAAAAGCTGTACGGATAACTCTAGTGAGCATGAACACCTCTTCCTCTTGGACCAACTCATCATTGTGACTGATTACATTGTTGGCTTCTTTCATTTCATGGGATTGTCTATTATGGGAAGAATAATATTTAAGTGGGGTAGATGATGCATAGCTATCAGTCACATACCATATAAGGATTGACATTCTAAAATTCCAACCTAATCGCAATATAGTTGGAGTATTTGCACTCTAAATTTATAAATTGTGTTAGTATCTCATTCACAATCTTGAGAGTTGTAGGGTCATTTGAATATTGTTACAAGATTTTCTCACCCTCTCTTAGTCGTGTTGTGACAATCCTTTAATCTTAAATCTTCCAATTTCATCTACCACAATGAAATTTAACATTAGCTACATTCATCCTTACAAATAGAGATCAATGAGAAAGTTTTAAGCATTGGGGGAGAAGATTTTTGACCAATGCTTTCTTCGCATGGATCCAACATAGTAAGGCATGACAACTAATCTAATGATGAGTCTCATTCACATCAAACACCCAACAACATGGATTTTCATCAACTACCTTTAATATAGCATCCGATTCTTATTGTGATTTATCAATAATCAAAGTACTAGGATGATTATGACCCATTCTTGAGAAAACCAACCGAATGGTTAGCTCAAGGGAAATTACTTCATGCCAAACACCCACACCAGAAGTACATAGCATAAACCATATTGGAATCCCAACACCATGTTAATTTGGTAGCACAACTGCAAACAAATGTAGACCAAAAGCATTTGTTTTGAAAATATTATCAATAGCCCATGCATTGTTTTGAGAAAACGCATGGCTATCTCAAGCATCCACTAATTCTATAGAATGAGAATGAAAAGACTATCTTTTGCATCAATTGCCTATGGAATATAGGATTGAAAATATAGCACCTACAAGAGAGAAAATCTTAGTGAGAGTTATACAATATACTTAGAGACCTCACATAGCTCAACATATGTGACCTTTTTCTATTTTGCAGAGATAAAGCTTTGCTATACAATGTGGTCCAATCATCATTACTCACTCTATCCACAATAAAACTTGAGAGAGGTCATAACTTTCCAACTTGCATATGGTTGCATGAGTAGAAATTAAAACTTGGTTTTGAAAAGTACCTTGAATGCGAGCATGGATAGATCATGTGATTAAGTGTGGAAGCCCTAAGTTGCATCTGAATTTTTTCTTTGGACATTGACATTTGAGCAACGTGACGAGAGATTCCAACATCAATGCAACATTTCACAACAAATGGACGAACTTGTAAATGATACAGATCACTTCCCTACGATGGAATATGTTCCCCATGAATTGGGTTGACTAAAATATGGACATAAGGACTTCCTTGTGTGAACTCTAGCTGTACCTTGAATGCATGCAATCCATAGCTTAGGTTCCACTTTGTGAAATAGATAATGCAAACTACATTCTTATTGAACTAAGCAAAGATCACACATCTTTATAGCTTCCAATGTTATGGGGATGTCTTTACGTAAAGCCCTAACCATCAAATCATATGCTTTTTGTTAAAAGAGTAATATGTTGAAGAAAAAAATTATAGAGGATTTGGAGAAACTCTTGCTTGCTCTTTAGTTTTTTTTGTTTGATCAAGGTCTTCTTTGCTTGTGCTAGCTTCAAGAGAATCTTCATTACTCTCTTCATCGTCAAATATCCATTCCATGTCACAAAACCATAGGGTGTACATAATGTAATGAGAAAGATAAAGTGCAAAAGGTATGTATTGTGCCTGGGTTAAACAAGTTACACCCACGCAATTATTTTTAAATCTCTAGAAAAAAGTAATCTTGGGAAATTACTTTTGGCCCGAGATTACTTTTTGACGAACGATGCTCAAAAGTATGTAACTTTAAAGAACTTGTACTTTTAAGATATGATATTTAATGAGGATCTACAAAATTCCTTGCAAATGATTGCGCCTACCTCTGTTTTTCATTCTAAATACATAGAGAAACATCTTGCAACCACTCCACCCGAGATTACTTTTATATGCAAGGTTGCTTTTTTGGCATTTCGTCAAAATCAACGCTCCTCCTTTGTAGATGCATGTGTTGAATGATTATCATCCTTGATCCCATCCCCCGAGGTCCATAGTGACCGGGAAAACTGTGCCTCAGCTTAGCCTTGAGCCGGTTGAAAAACCAAATCATCCGGTTGAAGAGAGGGTAGGAAGGAGAAAATCCTTTTGGAAATGTAAGAAAATAGAGTTAAATTGCAAAAAATGATGATTATTTTGCAAAAGTTCCTCTTTCAATCATCCCAAAATGGCGGCTCCCGCCACCATCCCTCTCTGCTCTCTTCTCCTTGCCATCTTCCTTAGCCTCACCTGTTGCGGTGCCACCACATGCATGTACTCCATCTTTCCTAGGGGAGAGAGAGAGAGGGAGAGAAGGGGAGAGAGAGATGTATTTATGAGCCATGGTCCCAATGTGATTAAATGTTGCGATCGGTCATCGCGAGTCGGAGGCTTTGTTACTGGCTTAATTAAAGGGATAGCTTCTATTATGGCTATTTAAGTGATTTACTGATGGTACATGTTTGCAATGTTTGTTTGTTGCATCAATGGTTTGCCTTAACACTAGTCCTGTAATTGGACACTTAAATGTCGTGAGACACTAAAGTTACCTGTTTTCCTACCAAGTTTTGGCAAGTTATTTGTCTAGCTAGAAAGAAGTTTTTTACACCTTGCTTCTACCATAGGTTGATTATGAGGGAAAGAAAGCACTAGATTTTTCTCCATGTCAAAATACAAGCCCTATGGAGAGAATTATGGTAAGTTTTAAGTCATAAAGTTTAGTAAAATTTCAAGTTGTTTTGCTCAAAAAATCATAAAAATCTTATATCTTTTTGTAGAGATGGATTTTTATAACCTTGATTGTCTAAGCGATTTGAAAAATGGACAAAGGGGAGGGATGCTTCTTGGCATTGGTTGATTAAAGAGGAAATGGGAGGCTAAATTGAGCGAGCTTTATGCAAACAATACCGGTGTTTGCTTTTGTCACGCCAAATAAGGCAGAGGATGAGTGGAGTGGAAAGAGCTGTGCCAAATGTGATGTACTTCGAAAGCAGTTTGAGGAGCTTACTGTTTGGAACTTGGAATGCATTGATTGCAAACAAGTACAGGGACAAAAAGCTCTAGGATGTTTTCAACGGATGAAGTGATGGCTTCTGTCCATATGAAATCAGCTACGTGTGCATCTTGAAGGCATGCAGGCCAGGTAGCTTTGAACTATTTTCAGTAGTTGCAAAGAGAGGGCATCTCTCCAAATGCAATCACCTACATGTGCAACTTGAAGCATCATGCAAGATGTTGGTATGGTCAAATGTGTTCACAATGATATGGTTAGTTACGGGTTGTTGAGAGAAAACATTGTTCTTAGCACTGCCTTGGTCGTCATGTATGCCAAATGTGGTGTATTTCATAAAGCAAAAGAAGTGCTTGAGGAGCTTCCTGTCCGGAATGTCGCCTCATGGAATGCACCAATTGCGGGATATGTCCAAAGTTGAGGCAGGTCCAAAAAGCTCTAGGCTGTTCGTAGAAAATGCAAAGAGAGGGAAACTCTCCAAATGCCATCATGTATGCTTGAGGAGCTTCTTGTCTGGGATGTCATCTCTTAAAATGCACCAATCACAGGATATGTCCAAAGTTGAGGCAGGGCCAAGAAACTCTAGGCTGTTTTCTGCAAATGCAAAGAGAGGGCAACTCTCCAAATGCCATCATGTATGCTTGTATCTTGAAGGCATGTGGCATTATGCAAGTAGCTGATATGGGAAAAAGAATTCACGATGATATTGTTAGCTAGGGTCTATAGACACTACACAAGCAAACATGGAGAGAAAGAGAACGAGTCTTTCTTTTTTGAGCTCACTTAAGGACTCTGCTAAGAACAAGGATTTGTACCAAGGCAGAAACATGCCGATATTTGCGCTAGTGGGTTACTTGAAAATAACGATACTTAGCCAACATGTTAGTAAGTATGTATGTCAAGCATGGTGTACTTGTCCGAGCGCAACAAGTGCTTGACGAGTGTTGTGGCAGTTACGCCGCTAGCGATGGCTATGATAGCGAGAACTCAACCGACAAACAAGAATGTCAGACGAGGACGGAGCTTGACCCGCAGGTGCATGGAAACAAATAGGTGGGTGTCAAATCACCTACTTGACCTTCTAACGACAATCACTACCAAGGAAATAAAATCTAAGTTCTCAAATACGCAAGTGACTGAAATCCGTACTACGAACGAATGCTATCCGAAACATGATCTAGGGTCATTGAATCAGCCTCAAACCTAAAGGGGGGTCTCTACACTAGGTAATGACAATACCCTATGAATCTACAAGACAAGCTCAACCTGTAACCACTCCATGCGGTAAACGCGTATGAAGACAGGCCAAAAAATAAAGGTGACCGAATCTTGACTCCGATGGTACTAATGTGTAGTTCTACTCGCTGCGGTTCTATAGATATATGGCACGCTCAATTCTGACACACAGGTAGGGAGAAAACTCACATAGAAGCTCGTGGGAGCTCACCTCGTGTAGAAGCCGAATGCACGCACGCTTAGTATTGGTGCGTAGCTCTCGCCGTTGCTAACACAATGGCGTTGTCGCTTGTCCAATGGCGGCTCCGGAGCTCATGTAGCAAGAGGATAGACTCTCTCTCTCTCTCTCTCTCTCTCTCTCTCTCTCTCTCTCTCTCTCTCTCTCTCTCTCTCTCAGACACAGCCACGATGCTCAAAAACTCACCTTGATTTTATGATTCAGAATTGTTCTCTTAGGTTTACAAAAATTGGCTCTTATACCTCAGCCTTGGAGGTGTGAAAACATCTCTAATCTAATTACATAAGTAGGTGAAACTACTTGGGGAATACAAGCTGGAAACTCAATTGAGTCCCGCTAATTACAATGAATCGGCTCCAGGAAGAAAATGAAATGTCGGAAAGACATCTATTACAATAAGTGTTTACAAAAACATGAGTGTGAGCAAAATGTATAGGTGTGGTCCTTCGCTCAACACTCCCCCCCTCTGCGTTCATGTCGTCCCTGACATGACATCTTTGCTTTGTCTTTAGTGGAGTCCCATCGATTTCAGCATCTGAAGATGTGACTCGTATCTCAGGTTTCCAATGGTCAGTGTAGGGCCGAATATCTTACTTTCATGAGTAAAGAACCCAGTGTAGAATGCCTCCTCAAAGGCATGCAGGTGGAAGCTCGGCATAAATATGATTCTCTGATAAAAGAGGTGTAATACTTTTGGAGATGGCTGCAAGGCTACATCATACATCATATCTGTCATTGTGTCGGCCGTTGACAACAATGTTGAGCTGGTAGCTTTGTCCAGCACGAACACTTCAATGCAAGACAATAATGTTCTGCAAATCTCTTTGAGCATTTGACATGAAAGGTCAGGAGAGCCAGTAAAGAGCTTAATGGTACCCGTTAGGGTTTTCACCATGTAGGCCTTACTTATTCTCTCTCCCACCTTCGATCATGGCATCCTGGGGTAATTAAGCCAATTTGGCTTCTTTGCTGTGATTCTGCCATGCTCTTGCCAACTCCTGACTCGTGGCACTGGAAAAAATGTTGCATCCTCTCTAACTTCCTTGGGTGCCTCCACCAAATAGATTAGGTAGGTTGGGTACTTTGTCAACCACCCTTTCCTCCATCTCGGCTGGGAGTCTACTATCTTCTTTGATTCTTTATCTTTTGTGATGTCGCCTTCGTATAGCGTGACATACTGCTCCTCTTCTATCCTTTTCTTTGTTTTCAACACTTCAAACTTTAGTAGAGGAAGGGGCAATGTAGGTTGCATCCACTGATCTTGCAGCACCTTAGTATCCAACCCTTGAAGTCCGATGGAGAACAAGAGTCTTCTTTCCCACTCCATGGCCGCCTTTGCACTCTCCTCTGTTGCCTGCTCTATTTGCTCGTGCAATCTGTTTTCCTCCTCCTCAGTAAGTCTTGATGTTGTGCCCTCTTCTTGTGTTGGGACTGGATCTTCAATAGTTGTGGCTTCCCTGGTCTCTGGTAGCTCCACGGCTGCCCCGCCAGTTTCTTCTTGCTGAACCTCTGTATCTTTTATCATTTTGTCTTGCAGATCTTGGAGCTGCTTTCGGAGGGCCTCATTCTCCGCTCTCAGTGCTTGGTTCTTTGATGTGAGTAATTCTTCTGTAGCCAATGAGCCCTCTGCAATGTGCAATGTCTGCACTTCCTCTAGCCGCAATTCTCTTTGCAAGCTCCGGATTTGATCTTCCTGAACGGGGACTATTGCTCCCTCTGGCTCTACTCTTGCTCTGCTAGCTCTTGGTGTGGATCTAAGCCTTAGGATTGTTCTCTCGTGTAGCTCCATACTTTCTTGTAGCTCAATGAGCTCATCCTTTGTAGCTTCCAATTCATCTTCAATTCTTTCTTTGGCTTCTTGTGCACTGGCCACCTCTCTTGAAGCATCAGCAAGTTGGAGGATTAGTCCATCTCTTTCATTTTCTGCTTCTTCTTTGCTGTCCTTCATTGTCTTTGATCGAGCTTTGATCTGCTGCAATAGGTGATGCACTTTCTGGATATCTCTTTCATCCTCATCTTCAAGCTCAAGTGCTCTTTCCACTACAGTCTCCTTTAGCATCAACTCATCCTTTGCCTCCTCAGGTACTAACCTCTGCTCTCTGTCTAATCTATTCTTGGTCCTCCTCTCCATTCCTCTCCGTTCTTCTTGTACTATGGCAATGCCATACACAACCTTGAGGGCCTCTTCTTGAGTATATCCGGTGTCTATTAGAGCATCATATTGCTCTTTCTTCTCTTGAATTGGATCCGTTGTCTTCTCCTCTTGCTGTATTGCGGGCTTTTCTAGCACATCCACCTCAACTTTAGTAGTCGTCTCCTCCACTATCTTTTCCTTTCCTTTAGGACTTGGCTCCTCCACCTTACCCTTGCCCTTGTCACCTCTTTTTAATTCAGCTTTAAGGTGCTGAACTTCTGCTTCAGTGTATGGCTCTACTTGTTGCTGCCTCAAGATAGCTTTTGATTCTTCATAAGCCTTGATATATTGATCGTATTGATCAATATTTGGTCTTGTTGAGCTGGCTCCGACTTTTGTTGGGTCTGGTACCCACTTTTCCTCAAAATCTCCTTTTAAAGATCACTCGGCTCTAAACTGTTCAATCAGCCTCTCCATTTTGGTGCCTTTTTGGCTCTTAGTTTGCTTTGGAGCGGGTTTCTTCTTGGTCTTCTTCTTGAGGGGCTCGTCTTCTTCTTCTTCTGGCTCGGAAACAATTTCTAGTTTCCGCCTTGCCCTTGTTGACACTCTCTTTGTGACCTCTGGCTGGCCTTCATCTTCATCTATCTCTTTTAGCCATTGGTTTTGCGAGGGAGCCTTTGGCCACTGGTCCCTTGCTCCGATAGCTTCATAAGCTATCTTAGTCAACACTTCGGCTCCTCCAATGTACTTTGGCTTCTCGTTCTGCAAAGCAATTACCTGCTCATGAATGTGCTGAGCATAATTGACTTCCTTCGAGATGTTGCTCTTTATTGCCCAAGTGATTGTTGTGGCAAAAGCATGTGGTGGTGTGGTATACTTTTGTGGCCTTTTGCTGCATATGTGTAAAAACTGGTTGTAGAGTCGGCAAAGCTTTGCCGCTCTCGGATCTGCCATGTCTTCATAGGTGGCATTTTGCTTCTTTGGGCCATACACTTCTATGGATTCCCCATCTTTCTCTGACTGAGAATCCTTTGTTGTGCAGCTTCAGAGCATCTGCGATGAGCTGAGGAGTGATAACCACTTCAACCTTTTCCCGTACAAGGCTGTGAGTGTAGCCTTTCCGTCTTTCTGTATGGTGGTTGCCAACTCATACACTCTTTGAGTGTCTACTCCTGATGATCTGGAAGTGAAAAAACTATGGAGATCTGCCCTTTCCAGATATCTGCTTATCTCCTCTGTTCTGCTGTAGTCCACCAGTTCTTGGGGAATCATTGGGATATCCACTGTTTGTCCCCGTGGGTCTTTGAAAGTACCTTGGTATATCTTTATCCCCTGTTCTTCTAACACTGCTTCTTCTACCCAAGTCTTTGTGGGCTTGAGAGTCTCTCGAGGAATAGAAAATGGCTCAGCTTCTGCTATTGCTTCCTTGAGTGTCGGTCTCTTTCTCTTTGCTGACAACTTCCCTGAATCCATGGATCCTGTAACTCCAATTTCAGAAGTTAGCGTTTTTTTTCAGTACTGAAAGCCGAAATTAAGCTTTTAACTATCCAAATGACTTAAAAATTGAAACATAAGCTATTCAGGGCCTAAGGATGCAATGCATGTGAAAAAATGTGCAATTTGGGTGCAAAATCATGCTAGAGATATCATACGCGTATGATGTCTTTTGTGTCAAAATGGCTTGATATTGGTTGTGCTTGTAGCTGATAGTGCATACATTCATTCTATATGCCTGGATTTGAATTTGGGTCCCGTTTGGTCAAGTTATGGCCATTTTACAGGCTCTTTGCAAGATATTGAGAGGGAATTGGATTTTGTGATCCAAATTGGATGAAACTTGGTGGTTTGCTCTCTATTGGCATGTCGATCACTTCTGTGTGGTATGCAAAATCAAGTAGGGAGACATCATACACATATGATGTCTTTTTGGGTAAAATTGAACCATTTTGCATTGTAAGCTTGGATTTGGCTTTATATAGGCTTAGAAAATGATTTTATGAAATTTGGTTATAGTTTGGACCAAAATTGGCTCTGGAGACATCATACACGTATGATGTCTTTTGTGTCATTTTTGCATGAGATTGATTCTTTGAGATCCTCATATGATAGTAAAGGGCTGTGTGTACTCAAATCTTGACTTGAAGTTGAGTATGATGAATTTTGGCAAAATTAGGCTTTAAATAGAGGATTTTCCGCTAATTGGGCTAATGGAGTGATCCCCTTGACCAAATGGTACCAAACTTCATATGTGGCATGTATTTGATATATATAATGGATATATGATGAGAAATGATCAATTTTGGCTCTGTATGTGCAAAATGACATCATACGCGTATGATGTCTTTTTGGCCAAAATGGTACTTTTTGGTTCCAGATAGCTTGTGCATGTGTTGAACAACAATCCTACAAAGTTTCATTAAGTTTGGAGCTATTTTGGCAAATTTAGGGCCATAAGTCGGTTTTTTGCCCTACTTTGCGTCTTTTTAGTTTCCAATTGGTTTTTCAACTCCAAATATCATGATACTTTGTACATTTGATGTTGTTAGCATATAGAAAGAGGCTATGCATTCATGTGTTCAAGATGATGTGAAAATCATGCTGTGAGACATCATACGCGTATGATGTCTCTTCTTGATAAAAAGTGTTTTTTGTGCCAAAACATGGTTTGTGCTAGTGCCCTAGGCCCTGCTAACTAGTTTTCAACCTTAAAAATCATTAGTTTAGTTAAAAGCCCCCTTTGTAGGCATTTGAGTCTCCGAAGTCGTCTTTTGGTGTTGGAGTTGATTTTCCTCGATCTTTCTCCTCAAGAGTTGTATCCCGAGCTCATTTGAGGTGTTGGGAAGTTGTCTATGTGGTTGGACTCGACTTTGGTTCCTTCTTTTCCACCTTTAGCCATTTGGTTGCCCGAAATTGTCTTTTTCACCATTGGTAAGTGAAATGGCTTTCTCTTGGGTTTTGCTTGTATACATGTGTCATTGATGGCTATTTGAAGTTGCTTGTGAAGTTTCATGGCCATTGGTCGTCCATTTTGGCCGTTATGCCAAAATGACGCTTTGTGTGTCTGCCGTGCCGAATCGGTTGTTTCGACCCACTTTTGGTGGTCCAAACCTGGAGATACTCCATAGTTGCATTGTCCTCCATGTTGTTAAGTTTCTTGTGAAGTTTTGTGTCGTTTCGATAAATTTTTCCTGTTTTTGCCGCTTGCAGGCTCTATTGACCTAGGGTTTTTTCAGTTGGTCTTTCTAGTACTTTGAAAGTTAGGAACTCATCTTCTACACTAGGGTAAGCCACCTATTGGTTCTTGCATGGTTTGGTTAGACTGTTGTGCCTCTACCTAGCATTCTACCCATTTCCCCGTCTGCTCTTGTTTCTTTGTTTTGGTTAGTTTTCACGACAAAAGTTAGTGGTAAGCATCAAAAGATTATGGCAATGAGTCTACCTCTCATATCTGGAGTCCTCTGAGCTCTCATAGCAGTCGTAGAAGGCTATAGAAGGTCGGATGCTCCTTTGTGCTCTTTGCTCTCTCCAAGTGGGTAATAGTGCAAATGAGCTTGTAAGTGAAGTAAAAAATACTTAACTCTGGACTCCACGGCTCACTTGTTACCAAATTTAACATGTGCTCCTATCTCGTTGTGAAATGCACTTTAGGCTTTGAAATTTCTCAATTTGGACTCCGTTGTTTTGGTTACTACCTGGGCTATACAGGTGGTTGGGCAGCGTATTACTACACTTACACATCAATGGCACTAGCTCTTGGAGACAAAACCCGTATGGAAAACATCTCATGATTTGTTACAAGGGTGATGTGCCAAAAAACAAAATTGAACCTTAAAAATCTTGATATACTTCAAGTAGCAATTATAGAAATATAGAAATTTTGTACAATGTCATCCACTCAGAGTATCTTTCTCTACTTGTGGTTCACATACACCATTGTATCTCTCCACCTTCGTTGACCTTCACGAGCACCGGAGTTGTTGTATGCCATTGATCTTTTAATTTTTATTTTTTGTAAATGTCTGATGGCTTGTGCTGTTGCTGAAGAGGCCAAGACTTCTTTTGCCTGCATTCGATGAATGATTCTATGATAGAACCATTCAAATAGTTCTCTCAAACTGTTAGCCTTGATTTGAGAGCCACCATGTCGTGTGTGCCTGAAATATGCATTTCTGGCCATGTAATGAGACTTTTCCATCCCTTGGGTATTCCATATTGCCGGGTTCCCATACTTTTGTATAAAATATGGTAAAAGATTGAAAATGATGTGCTGGATATGAAAACAGATTACTTAGAATGTTTTACACTCACATAGTTACACATAAAAGAGAATCAAATACACAATAATACCATGTAGTGAGTAATCTGGGTGTCTGTCCATGCTGTCTTGAATGATTTCTTGAGAAGGTTCAAACTCTCCTTGAACTTGTGCATATCACCTTGTGACCAGTCATCTTTGTCGCACATCAAAAATAGCATGTCTATTGATCGCCAAACCTCAGCCTTCATGTTACGAGTAGTTGGTTCTTGATCTTTGACTACAATATGTAGCTTTTTCCAGTTCTGATACTCTACCTTGCTAGCATAAGATGTGTTATATATTTTTCCATGTTTTGTTAGCTTCGAATCTCGTATTCCTTGGGGTTTAGATAAAAACCTCCGTGCCTTCACCCCACCGATGGATGGTTTGCATGGGACATCCTTCTCAGCAGTTGATCTCTTTTCATCCCGCTGGATTTTCACATTGCCACCATAAAGCCCCATATCCGACAGTACAATTTTAAGCACTGCAGGGCCACCTGTTGCTCTGCTGAGTTCTTGATTTTCCAAGCAAACCCGATATATAAGTAGACCAATTTCTCCACAATTCTACAAAGGGTATGCAATGTACAGATGTGGACATTCACAAGTGGTATTTTCAAAACCGGTCAAAAAGCCGGGTCCTCCATGTGACGTGTTGGAGCTTTTCTCCACCACTTTGGGTCCATGACCTTTGCAGGCTCCAAGCAGAACAAACATGGCGACTTTGCCATTGCACCCATTTCACAATTATGCATGCACTTTAATGTTTTGAGGTCACCTGCAAGATGCCATTGAACTTGAAAGTCTCCCCTTCCATCTAGACGTAGTACCTCTCCCTAGTTAGTCGTCAATCAATCACCTCCGGAACATTAGTTTGATGGAACACCCAATATAGAATGTCATGATCTTCTTTCTTTACCTGAAACACAAAATAAATGAGACTTAAGTAGATGTGAACATTTGAGCTCAGCTGAGAATCTTGCTTACCTCAAAATCACCAAGCCGCCATATGCTAGATTCTGATTGAACACTAAAATACAAAGGATCATCATTGGGACACTTTGAGAGGGCTCTATTCATTAAAGTAATAGTAACACGCTCTAGATTCTTGTCTTTAACAAGTTCACACTCATCCAGTTTCAACCCAAAATGTAATACCCCTTGTGACTCTTCAAATGTGATGTTGTAAAACTCCACCATTCTCTTCTGCAACATCTGTAGGTCCATAAAAATATTATTGAACTCATCATATGCCATGTTTGCTCCATGGCCACTGTAAGTTTCTTTAATATGAAACGGCTGTCCAATATATTCTCCCTGTGCGTCGTTCAGTTGAAGCCTCTCTTTCCAAACACTTGAGGTTGATGGTAAAAGTTTGGATTTTATTCCCTTCTTAACAAAGATGGATGAGATAGATTTCTGTATAGCCGAATATCCTCTTTTGCTTACACCAAGTGAATCAAGTGTGCCTTGTATCTCTTTTGCAGGCACTGAGTTCTTTGAAATAAAGCGGTCCACTACATTTCGCTGAAGGACCTTAAACTTCTTGTCATGTACTATATCTGCTGCAAGGCTTCTACTTATAAGTGGCTTCAATCTCTTTCCTATATTGGCTTTGGGGTCAATGTTTTCCTTGTCAGGATAGATTGAATCTCTACATGAAGACAATGCATAAGTAAATAACAGAAAATTTACTTAACTAACACTATTTAGGCACATGAAAACAATGCATAACTAGAAAAACAAAAAATTTACTTAACTAAGACTATTTAGTCAAGCAAGAAGCATCACCTAATGCTCGGATTCTTTTCTTGAGACCTCCTGATGCAACCTGCAATGTTTCAAGATTGCGCAATTTCTTCTTTCGGATACGACCACCCAAGATGGTGTCCTTCATTTGACAACTTCGTACCTTTCCTTTCAGTTCTTGTACCTCTGTTTTGTGTTGAAAAATGGTAACCTGATCTGTAGAATGCAAATGTGAAAGACGAACAATCTCACATTGTTGAGCTTGGAGAATGACCTTATAAGTTTCAGCTTCCCTTGTAAGAGATTTGCAATAACCCAGAAAGCCCTTTTCTCCATCACCAACAAAGGTCAATAAGCTTGTAGGATTGACAAATGGCGAAGATGCATTAGTCATTGGATTCTTAGGATAGAGAGAGCCTCTCGTCCAGATATCTATGTGTTTAGCTCCCTGAACTCTGAGCGTGTCTATGGATGCGGGAGGTAAATGTGTGTTTGCTTTACTCCGCTTAATCAATGGTTGGTACTCGTTGTCCAAATCAATGTGAAGGTGATATTTGGCTTGTTTCTGTGTAACATTTGTGCCATTTGAGGAGTGCGCCATTAGCCAAAGGTGCAGGTTTAATGAAAAGTGAATAGGCGGCTACGGCTTCGTCCCTCCATGTTAGCCTCATTCCCTCCATGTTGACGAGGTTCATTCAATGCAACTGAAAAGAAGATTATCCCTCAATCATTATGGACGAATGTTCAGAAGGGTAAAGAATCTACTTAAAGTACACTTTTTGAACTTTTACCATGACAGACCCGCCTCTATTATCTGCCATATTTTCTAGAGAGAGAGTGCAAAAAATATATTTTCTTAGAAGGCCCTCCAAATGACCTCCGAAATTTCCTAATGTTGGGTCCGTAAACACTTGGTTCAAATCCCCCGTTTCGTCACCTCTAGAGGGACACCTTGTGCTCACCTTGTGTTCACGTTGCTAGGGCTCTTGCCCTTGGACACTTGAGTGCATCCTCCGTGCGTCACCCAAGGAGGAGGTTCCTAGCTGGTTGCTACAAATTCTCTCTGTCGTTCGTAGCACGTGGTGCATCAATTAGGTGGCAAAGGTGATGCCTACGCGTGGCTCTTGTCCGATGGTACGCGGCCCTTGACTATCGTTCCTAGCATGTGGTGCATCAATTAGGTGGCCATGGTGATGCCTACGCATGGCTCTTGCCCGATGGTACGTGGCCCTTGCCCAACAATGTTTTGTGGCTAATATTTGGAAGGGATAAGCACCTAGATTTTACAGGTAACATATCTCAAATTTTAAGGGTATTTTGCTAGTGCCACATAGGCACTAGCCGCTCAAAAATCACCAACCAATAGGCATTTTATCCCTCACTGCTAGTCCTACCTCACCTATAATTTTTCTATTCATATATAGGTGGTTAAAGATCCATTTTAGGCATTCTTGCAGAATGCTTGTGATGTAAAAAAGCTTCCAACGAAATTGTAACCGAGTGATTAAGATGAATGTGTGGGTGCGTAAAGACGCACAGAAGCATCTTTCAGATAGCAGTTGTACCACAAAAAAAATGGCAATGAAGAGAATTTACCTTAAAGATTTCCCAACCAAAAGTCGATTCTTGATTCACAACCACCCGCTGCCCATCTCCACCTTCAACAGACATATACTTTTGTAACGTTACAGACTTGAATTGAACTTGAGATCCATCCTAACCAAAATGCATATATAATCCCATCAACCCCAAGATTGCAAAGACTATCAGTGAGTGAGCACAAGCGCGTACACATTTTGAGACTATGCATATTATGCATATAAAAAGGTCGGCATCGATTATTCCATCCCAGATTGAAGACCTCATCCATTTCTCAATTACAAGCCATCCACATAGATTCATAGCAACCAACTTTAAAGGAACTTGCAAGCTTTCTATCTTCTCCTTTTTGCATATGGCACTATCCTTGAAAACCCTACACATTAACATGAAAACACGAAATCTTAAGTCCAACTAGCATATTGTCAGTGACTATACGGACAAGATGTTACCATATACATGTGGTAGTGATGTGTGTGAACACACTTAGGACCGTCGGGGCATTTTTTCCCTTACTGGGAGGTATTTTCCCTCATGTATTGTATATACAACGCCCATTACTCTAGGGCTAACTCATCTTTCCATTGCAAACTAAATAATACACTCTCTGTTGTGTACCTTGAGCTTCCTTCATCTTCTCCAAGCTGTGTGTGTTTCCCTGCAACCCTAATTCCATCAATTGATATCAGAGCAGGTTGCATCCTCCCGGGCTTAGTTGCCTACAGCTCGAACACATGCTTTCTTACTTTCTCTGATTTTTGTGAGCTTTGAATAGTGTCAGTGGGTCGATAGATACTTCAGCAAAACTCGTAGAGCCTGTTTGCTCAAATTTTTAATTTGGGCTCATTTCGGCCTCCGTTTTCACTACAGGCAGGATTGCGCAGGCTATTTTGTCATTTTGTGTAAAAATTTTGTTAGTGTCGTTTTTTGCATAACAGGTCCCTTACAGTCTTCTACGGTTTGTGCTATATAGCACGTGTTGTTCCTTTTATCCTCTTTTTGGGCAGTTTTCACTTAGGTGCAGCATCATTTGCCATAGCTGACAACAACACAGATGTGTTCAAGATGTTTGTTGTTGAGGATAGATTTGATGGGGACAATTACCCTATGTGAACTTATATGATGCAACATGTCCTTGTGTCAAAGGGTGTCTGGAATATTGTGCAGGGCATTGATGTATGTCCTGGTTCTGAGGATGTAGGAGATGTTGAGGATGTTGCAGGTTTTGGTGGTAGGATTGCTGCTGCCAGAGCTGTTTGCCTTTGGCTGAGAAAGCTCGTTGGGATGTAGAAGATGCGCAGGCTCATGCATTGATTGCGTTGTCTATGAAGCGCACTATTGCTCCTCTCATTCGTTCATCAAAATCTGCAAAACAGGCTTGGAATGTTCTGGCTAGTCTTTATGCAAGTCACAATGAGGCAAAAATTGCATTGCTACGTAAAGAGCTGGAGTTGAAGATTATGCATGAGGAAGATGACATGGACACTTTCCTTGTTGGTGTCATGGATATCAAGAGCAACTTATTTCTACAGGTGAAGTCATTTCTGACACATCCCTTGTACATACTGTTCTTGATGCTTTGCCATATTCTTACCAAACTTTTGCTAGTACTTGGAGACTTATGACCCAAGGAAATCCAAAAGTTATCAAGTTTGATACATTATGCACATTGTTATTGCAAGAATCACTTTCCAGATAAAACATAACTAGACATCATGCAGTTGAACAGGCCTTTATTGCTGCTTAAAGAAAAGGTGGTAAGAGCAATGTAGCCACTTCTCATGGTTCTTCTAGAAGTGAAAATCACATGTTCCTAATGCTTCTGTTGGCAGCAATTCGTCTCGGAATTCTGGTGAAAAGGGAAAAAAGAAAATGTGTTGCCATTATTGTAAAACTAATGATCACTTGATCAAGCAGTGTCCTAAGTTGAAGGCCAAAGAGGCTGGTTCCACTACAAATGCAGCTATTATTGAGTCTTCTTGAAAGGAGACTGTGATGTATAATAGGCTTTTAATGCAGAGTGCACTTATGATCCTTTTGTCCATGATGCATGTTTGTCAGTTGCTGCACATGCTCATGTGTGGTACTTTGACAGTGGTGTTTTCACAAGATGGGCACCACGTGCCAATAGAAAAGAACAAACTGGACATAATTTTAGCACTTCAATAACAACTAAACTGAAAGAGAGATACGACACATGACACGGAGTGGCTGAATTCCATCCCAGAGAGTATTGGCCCCAAACCTTGGCGTCCCTTTCGATATTTCTTTATATTGCATCAACCAAGTACAAGCCGGTACTCCATCCTCTGCACCTTCGTCCAGAAAGCATGCCAAAGAATGAGCCTATGGCTTCATATTTAAAGGCCCTAGGCCCAAAAGCAATTTACATGAAAAGCTTCAAACTCAAAAGCAGTTGGTCCAAAAGCAGGTGATCAAAAGCTGCCAACATAAATCATGGAAATCCGTACAATTGCCACGTCAGAAGTCAGCACAGAACACGAAAATCCGTACACTCTTCCACGTAATCATGTTAGCACAAAATTCGCATTTTTGCACAATTGCCACATCATCAGACCAGTGCAAATTGCGGAGATCCGTACATTAGCTCCACGTCATTAGCTCCATGCAAATCCTACAATGTGTGTGTGCATCTTGCTTCATTTATATGCCTTGACGTCACTTGGACCCCATCGGACGCGGTCCCATAAGTTGGTAGGACTTCTTCATTAGAAAAAATTTGGGACCTAGAGAGGGCCTTGTAAGAATTGAGGGTCAAAAGGTAACACAACATACGGCTTTAAGCCACCATAATGATGAAAAGTATCACTAAAAAGAGTTTTTAAAAAAAGTGCAAAAGGACTAGTAAATCCTTAAAACAAAGATATCAATCTTCATTGTTCTCAAAGATCAAGAAGCTTTATTCATTTAAAAAGAGTCTCTTTCAAATCAACCAGTACTTTCATGATGTAGCTTCTCTCAAGAAAAAATATATTCTTATCATTAAAATCATGCATAAGTGGATTGCTAGTCACAAAAATATCTCGTTCATAAGTTACTTATGATTCATTATACTTCTCTCATCTAAAGCTTCTTGAACTTTCTCTTCTCAAGTTTCTCTTGTTTTCTCTTTGCATTCTCTGGCTTCCTCAAGCAGGTTACATAAACCCTCTGCTTCTATTGAGTCTATAACTCTTTTCGATACACTTGATGATCAAAATCATTGGATACCTTTGACAATAATGTTGAAATTAGGGTTGCAAGAAAACACACATAGCTTGGAGAAGACGAAGGAAGCTCAAGGCACACAACAAAGAGTGTATTACTTAGTGTGCAATGGAAAGATAGATAGCCCTAGAATGAATGGACGTATATACAATGCACGGGGTAAAAAACCTCCTAAAGAGGGGAAAAATACGTCGACGGTCCTAAGTGTGTTCACACACATCCACATCACTACCACATGCATATGGTAACAATTTCCCCCTGGGAGTGATGCGATGAACGAAGCTGGCACATATAGGGAATTTCCATGCCCTGTGAAGACATGATCATTCCACAAAGGGGAGTAAGCCAAAAGCTTTGCGGAAAGCTTCGAACTTCTCATGAGACAATGCCTTTGTGAAAAGATCTACAATGGTGTCTATGTTGGCACATAAGCCAAGCTGATCTCTCCTACTCAGAGCCTCTCCCTGACATAGTGGTAATTCCATTCAATGTGCTTTTTGCGAGCATGAAAAACTGGGTTCCTCACAATTGCCAATGCACTCTGACTGTCAATGTAGATAGTGCCGACAGTGCCCAGTCCAACACCCGAATCAGCCATAAGGCGTCTGAGCCATACACACTCAACCGTAGCTGTGAAGACGGCTGCCCTATACTCAGCCTCACAACTAGAAGTGGCCACAGTAGGTTTCTTCTTGCTCAACCATGATATACATGAATTGCCAAGTATGAAAAAAAAACCACTTGTGGACACTACGTATCGAAACAACCAGCCCAATCCGAGTCCGCGAAAAAGCATGTAAGTCTGGCGGCAATGATCCCCCTTGGGATAAAACAAGCCAAGATGTAAAGTGCCACTCAAGTAGCAGAAAATCCTCTTAACAACTTGCCAATGCTTAGACCATGGGCTATGCATATTTCTGCTAACCTGTGAGACTACAAACTAAATATTTGGCCTCATGTTGCATACATGAATGAGGCATCCAACAACACTTTGGTAAAGAGTGACATCTGCAGGATCAACAGCATCATGAAGACTCAATTTCAAACTTGTTTCCATGGGAGTGGCAATAGGTTCGCAATCCTCAAGTCCAAACTTACATATCAATGTTTCTATATAACTTTTCTGACACAAGGCAATACCACCATCACACTGCTTAAATTGTATACCCAAGTAATGATGCAACAGCCCCAAATCTTTCATCTTGAAAGTAGCATTCAAATCAGCCTTAAATTCAGCAATATGTCTCTCATTTGGTCCAGTTATCGGCAAATCATCTACATAAAGAACCACAATGAGAAGTACATCGCCCTCATGCTTGACATACAATGTGCTTTCTATTGGATTGTTATGAAGCCTCGTTTGACCAAATGAGTGTCAGCCTTCTCATACCAAGCAGGAGGAGATTGCTTCAACCCATACAAAGCTTTGTCACATTTGTACACCTTATCCTCTAGTACTTTCTTGACAAAACCGCGAGGCTGTGTTACATAAACTTTCTCAAATATGTCACCATTCAAGAAAGTAGTAACAATGTCTGATTGATGTACATCCCGACCAAAATGAGCTGCCACTACACAAAGAAAACGCATAGTAGTCATTGAAAAGTGGCATAAAAAGTCTCTTCATCGTCTATGCCTTTTTGTTGTGCATAACCCTTTGCAACAAGTTGACCCTTAGCAATCAATCTCACCATCTGATTTGCATTTCAACTTGTAAACCCACTTCATACCAATGGTCTTTTTGCTAGGAGGCAAATCACATAAAGTCCATGTGTCATTTTCTATAAGTGCATCATATTCTGATTACATGGCAGCCATCCAATTTTATGAATTTTGTGCTTCATCAAAGGACAAAGGTTCCTCAGCATCATGTAAGCTAGACACAACCAAAGCATAAAAATTTGATGCATAAGATGCATGGCAAGAGCTTGAACGAGTGTGACTAGACAAAGGTCCATCCAATTTACTATCACGCAAAGTATGCACCAGCCATTTTGGCATACCTCTAGCATATTCATTTTCAACCCTTTCCTCATCAAGTACATCATGTACATTTGCATCAGTAATAGGCTGATCTGTAACATTTTCAGAAACCACTAAAACGAGGCAACAAAGTGTCATAAATGTCCTGTGAGCTTACATTATTGTCTCTACTACATGACAACAAGGGCTCAACAGAATCTTCCACAAACACAACATCTCGTGAAACCAGAATATGCTTTGTTTGTGGCTGATACAACCTGTAACCTTTGCTTTCAACACTATAACCAAGAAAAATACATTTGATAGCCTTATCATCCAATTTTTTGCGTTGTGTTTGTGGCACCAAAGCATATGCCAAACAACCAAAAACATGCATGTTCTCAATAGAAGGCTTTCTATCATGCCATGCTTCATATGGAGTAATAGACTACAAAGCTTTCATAGGACGCTTGTTGAGTACATAAGTGTCATTCATGATAGCCTTAAGCCAAAAACAATATGGTAAAGCTTGATTTTTGGCCATACATCCTACCATTTTTGTAAGTGACCTGCTTTTTCTCTCAGCAACACCATTCTGATGAGGTGTATAAGGCACTGTACATTGGTGTTTTATCCCACGACTAGCCAGCAATGCATTAAATTCATGAGACATATACTCTCCCCCTCGATCGGAATGGAGGGTGCCCATAGTACATTTTGAGAAGTTTTCAACCATAACCAGAAATTTTTTGAAGCACATAAAAACTTTGGACTTCGCTTTAAGCGGAAATACCCATGCATGCCCGGAGTAATCATCAATGAAAGTCACGAAGTAAAGGTAATTTCCCAAGGACGGAGTTTGCATGGGCCTACAAACATCAATAGCACATGGTGCAACCTACATGTGGCCCTGACTGAACCATCCTTTGGAAACTTAGAACGCTGCATCTTACCCAAAATACAGCCTTCACAAACATGTTTGACAGGTGCTTCAAGAGGCGGTAAAGAAGCAACCATATCAGATTTTTGCAAACATAGCTATCGAGCAAAATTTAGATGATCAAAACGTGCATGCCAAAGTTTTGCATCTGAAATAGCCTTTGAATCCAAAACTGCATTTGCAAAATTCTACCCACACTTGTCACACAAAGTGTACTTATACAGCCCACGTCATAAAATGCCAGATGCAACGTTTTCATCACCGAAACTATCAACAAGTGTAAAAGAACTACCATTTGCAGCAGTAAGCACAATCTTTTCAACTCCTTGAACCGGATGAGAGGCATTGTTGGCACAAGTAACTGAATTCCCATGAGGGATAGACTCAAGACATGTGAACAAATCACGATGTGACGTAATGTGCTTTGTAGCACCACTGTCAAAATACCACACATGTGAATCTGCAACTGACATGCATGCATCATGGACAACAGGTTTATAGATACACTTTGCACTAAAAGCCCATTCTACATCAACATCAGCATCACGGTCTCCTTTCACAAAAGATTCAACAATAGCTACATTTGTAGTGGAACTAGCATTTGCACTGGAACCACCCTCTTTCTTCTTAGCCTTCAACTTAGGACACTACTTGATCAAGTGATCATTAGCTTTACAATAATGGCAATGCATCTTCTTTTTGCCCTTAACACCAAAATTTCCAAACGAATTGCTGCCAACAGAAGCATTAGGAACATGTGATTTTCCACTCGCAGAAGAACCATAAGAAGTGGTTGCATTGTTGTTACCACCCTTTCTTTGAGCAGCAAAAAAAGCCTGTTCAATTGCATGCTGTCTAGTCCTGTTTTTTCTGGAAAGTGACTCTTGCAACAGTAATGTGCATAATGCATCAAACTTGACAACTTCAGGGTTTCCTTGGGTCATAAGTCTCCAAGTACTAGCAAAAGTCTGGTGAGAATTTGTTAAGGCATCAAGAATAGTCTGCACAAGGGAACTATCTGAAATAACTTCACCTGCAGAAATAAGTTTCTCATTGCTATCCTTGACACCAGCAAGGAAAGTGTCCATATCATCTTCCTTATGCATAATCTTCAACTCTAGCTCTTTACGCAGCAATGCAATTTTTGCCTCATTGCAGCTTGCATAAAGATCAGACAAAATATCCGAAGCCTGTTTTGCAGATTTTATTGAACAAATGTGAAGAGTAATGGTGCGCTTCATAGACAATGCAATCAACGCATGAGCCTGTGCATCCTTTACATCCCAACAATCTTGTTTTGTCGTAGGAAAAACAACTCTAACAGCAGCAATCCGTGCAACAATACCTGCAACATCCTCAACATCGCCTACATCCTCAGAACCAGGACGTATATCAATGACCTGCACATTATTCGAGACGCCCTTTGACACAACAACATGTTGCATCATATAAGCCCACATAGGGTAATTGTCCCCACCCAATCTGTCCTCAGTAGCAAACATCTTAAACACATTCGTGTTCTTGTTAGCCATGGTAAATGTTGCACCTAATGTGAAAACTTCCCGAAAAGAGGAGAAATGAAGCAGGAACAACACATGCTATATAGCACAAACCGTAGAATATTGTAAGGGACATGTTATGCAGAAAATGGCACTGACAAAATTTTTGCACAAAATGACGAAATAGCCTGTGCGGTACTGACTATAGTGGAAACGGAGGCCGAAATGAGCCGGAATAAAAAAATTGAGCTGACTTAGCTCTTTAAGCCATCCCAAATATTTTGTCAACCTAGGAATGCTCGCCAAAGCTCACAGAAATCGAAGAAAGTGAAGGAGTACGAGAGGAAGTGCGACGCGAGAGTGTGTGCGAGAAGAAGAGCACGACGATATGGTGAACTCGCTCTATAGTAATGTGTAGAGCATAGTGAGTTCTTATTAGGTTTTAACAAAAGAATATGTGTACATACCTGGCGGCCCGCCCACTTACCTGGGCGACCACATTGGGCTTTATACCCCAACAACCTCTCACTTAAAGTCCAATGTGGTACTTTAAGTGTGAGAGAAGCTACTATACAAGCTAATATACAAGAGATGTAGAGAAGTGATGTACTACCCTACACCTAATTGCTTGCAAAAATGCGCAAAGCTCTCTGAGGAAAGTCCTTTTGTAAGCAGATCAGCAGGATTTTCTGTGGTGTGAACTTTGACAAGCTGAAGTTGCTTATCCTCGAGCATTTCCCTGATGAAATGATACTTCACATCCACATGCTTTGTCTTTGAGTGATAAACTGGATTGCGAGCCAATTGTATAGCACTTTGACTATCACAATATAACACAGGCATCTCTTCTTTGATTCCCAAATCTATTACTAGTCGATTAAGCCAAATTGATTCTTTTTATGCCTCTGATGCTGCAACATATTCAGCCTCTGTAGTAGACTGAGTAACACAATCTTGTCATCTAGAACGCCATGATACTGCTCCACCAGCCAATGTAAAGACATACCCAGACGTAGAACTTCGGTTGTCTAATTCACCTGCATAATCTGAGTCTGTAAAACCCTTTACACTTAGCTCCTGACTCCCATAGCATATACACATACTCTTTGTAGCTTTCAGGTATCTCAATATTCAATGTTTCTTGCCTGGGTTTGACATGTATCGACTTACTACTCCCACTGCAAATGCAATGTCTGGGCGAGTAGCAATCATTACATACATCAAACTACCCATTGCAGACGTATATGGAATCTTATCCATTTTAGCCTGTTCTTCCTCAGACACAGGACAATCTTGTTTGCTAAGTTTCACATATGGTGGCAATGGAACACTCAATGCCTTTCCCTTCTCCATATTGAAACATTGCAAAACCTTGTCAATATACTCTGTTTGATATAACCAAATCAACTTCTTTGATCTGTCTCTCTCAATGCGCATACCAAGTATATGACTTGCCTCAACCATGTCTTTCATGTGAAACGATTTTGCCATCTTTGACTTCAAAGCTGAAATTTCTTCCAAGTGTTTGCCAGCAATCAACATGTCATCCACATACAAAATAAGGATCAACCAACTGCCATCCTTAGCCTTCTTTGTATATAGACAATGATCGAACTCACTACGTTTGTAGCCTTGAGAAAGCATAAACTTGTGGAACTTATGGTACCATGCCCTCGGTGATTGTTTTAAGCCATAAAGACTCATTAACAACAACTGGCATACCAAATCTTCCTTGCCTTTCTCAAAAAACCCTTCTCGCTGCTGCATGTAAATTTCCACATCTAAATCACCATGCAAGAACGCTGTCTTGACATCCATTTGGTGCAACACCAAATCTAATATGGCAACCAATGCAAGAAAGGATCTCAATGTAGTCATCTTGACCACCGGAGAGAAGACTTCATCAAAGTCAATGCCTTGTTCTTGCTTAAAGCCCTTGGCAACAAGCCTTGCTTTGTACTTTGGATGACTATCATGAGCGGTGATCTTATACATGTAAACCCATTTACAAGGTATATCCTTTTTGCCCTGTGGTAATTTAACTAGCTTCCATGTCTGGTTTTTATGCAGAGCTGTCATCTCTGACTGCATGGCCAATTGCCAATTCCCGGAGTCCTTCATTTGCACTGCTTCCTTGTAACATGAAGGCTCATTGCAATCAGTCAACATGACATAGTTCATAGATGGAACAAACCTATCAGAAGGTCGCGTGATACGTCCAAATCTATGCAAAATAGGTGGTTGAGGCTCAGCCACAACCTGTGGTTCCACTCTATCCTGTCCTTGCTCCTCTTAAGCCCTGACATTTTGTCTTGCACATGAAGGTCCATATTATTGGAAGAAAACTCTTCTAATCTCCTCAACCCTCTCTGGTTTAGAATGATATTTGGCTTCATTAAAGTGAACATCATTGCTGCGGATAACCTTTCTGGATTCGGGATCCCAAAGTCTGTACCCCATCTCACCATAATTACCATAGCCTAGAAAGATGCACTTTCTACTCTTTGGCTCAAGTTTGTTCCTAAATTCCTTTGGAACATGAGTATATGCCTCACAGCCAAAGACTCTGAGATGCTTGTATGAGTGCATTTTGCCTGACCATACCATATCTGCCACTGAGATCTATTTATAAGATGAACAACTGTTGATACAGCTTCAGCCCAAAACCCATTTGGCATTTGTGCATTAGACAACATACATCTGACCTTCTCTTGTATGGTCCTATTCATCCTCTCAGCAGCACCATTTTGAGGAGGATTGTAAGGAGCAGTAAGTTCAAATTTTATACCTTGTGACTCACAAAAGTCTTGAAAGGCCTGAAACATACTCTCCACCATTGTCAGTGCGTAAGAATTTAAGCTTCTTGCCACTCTGATTCTCCACAAGTGTCACAAACGTTTTGAAAACACTAAACGCTTCATTCTTGTGCTTGAGAAAGTAAACCCATACTTTCCTCGAGTAATCATCTATAAATGTCATAAAGTAAGAAGCTCCCCCTAGAGATAGGTTAGGCATAGGTCCACACAAATCACTATGAACAAGTGCCAACTGTGTATCTCTTCTACTGCTTCTATGCTTATGTGGCTGCTGTGTTTGCTTACCATACAGACAATGTTCATAGAATTCAAAATCATTAAATGAAAAGCCAGGAAAATAACCAGAACGAGACAAGATTTCCATTCCCTTCTTGGACATATGTCCTAACCGGCTATGCCACAAAGAAACGTTCGACTGCTTGGTTACATTGATTACATTTTTAGAGACATTTGATACATAAATCATGTAAAGTCCTCCAGACTTTACTCCATGTGCTACTGTCATAGAACCCTTGGATATCTTCCACATGTTCTATCCAAAAGTGGTGACGTAGCCAGCATCATCAAGTAAACCTGTGCTGATCAAGCTCTTTGTAATTGCGGGAACATGTCTCACATTCTTCAGTGTGAAAGAAGAGCCATTCTGAAACTTCAATTGAACATCTCCAACACCTAAGATCTCACATGTTTGGCCATTGCCTAGCCGAACATGATCTTTAGTGGTCACATAAGAGGTAAACCACTCCTTGTTTGGAGACACATGAAGTGATTCCCCTGAGTCTATAATCCAGTCACTCAGTGCATTTCCATCAGATGCTGTAAGAAGAGTTGAGTCCATTGTATTCTTCAAGAAGTAGATGTCTCCTGACATTAGACTGTCATCCTCTGCAACAATGTTTGTCACATTTATTTTTTGAATCTTCACTGAGGACTTGTTCTTCTCACCATGGTCTTCAGCTTTCTCTTTGCCTTTTTCTACTTTCCATTTTCTGTAGTCTCTTTTCATGTGACCCTTCTTGCCACAATGGTAGCATTCTATGTCACTCTTGCCTTTAGCACTGCGGGACTTTCTATGAGACTGATCCCTCGATCTTTCCACCTTTGTACTTTTCTTTGGTCCTTCCCCTGACAACTAAGGCTATTCCTTTGCCTTTGTCCATTGTCTTTCTATTGGTTTCTTTAGTAAGCAGACTGCCTTCTACACCTGCTATGTTGAAACCATCTGGAGGTGAAGAATTACTCAAATCTGTGCAAAAAGTGCCCCAACTTTCCGGCAATGTGATTAACAGGAACATAGCTCTAACAGGTTCATCAAACTTGACACCTTGAGCTGAGAACTGACTGTAGATGGTGTTGAATTTATTCAGATGATTGGACATAGGTGTGCCTTCTTTCATCTTCAAGTCAACAAGATTCTTAAGCCAGTATACCTGTGAAGCTGCACTCTGCTTCGCATAAAGATCAGTCCGCTTTGTCCATGCTTCATAAGCCGACATCTCGTCTGCTACATTGAAGTAAACGCTTTCTGCCAAAGTCAGCATAATGGTAGAAAGTGCCAATTCATCCATTTCACTCCATTCATCTTCGTCCATATCTTGTGGTTTTATCCCCTTGAGCTTTATAGGTTTTATCTGCTCCTTTTGTACCAACACGTGCCAAATCTGCTTCTTCCACAATGGGAAATTGGTTCCATCCAGGTTCTTGATATTGTAAAGAGCAGTGTCCTGTGATCCAGCCATAGCTACGCTTTACAGTAGTTTACTTTTCTGGGAAAAATTCGACAGAGTTTCCCCTGTAAACTGACCTCTGAACCAATATCAACATGTCAAATGAACCAAGAAAGCTTCACATTCTGCAGAAATTTTGGCAGAGTCTCCTTTGTAAAATGGCTCTGGTGTACTCAAAAACAGAACAAAAAACAGCTATAAAAACCACTGTCTCTCTAACACTGTAAGCTGTGGGTAAGCATGTCCTGCACCTGTACTGTCTCTCACTGTCCTATCACTATCTTGTAAGCATAGATTGGGACAATGCCTCAACGGCAGTAAAGCAAAGATGCAATCCCAACTGTCTAACTCATAGTCAATACATGCTAGCTGCCTATCTAAGGGTGCTCGAGGGATCGCTCCAAGACCTGTATCACCAAAAGGATCTCAACATTCGAGAATCCCCTAGCTCAATAAAACCTCACTCGACCCTCAACAAAGGCTACAGTAAATATGACAGTACATAGACTTCCCACAAAGTCATACATCCACAAATTTCCCATTGTATGCTGTAACTGCTGCAGCGGTTGTTTGCTGCGTGTCTCACAGCCAACAAACCCTCAACAGACATACATCATCTCTGACAATACATCCCATGTGGAAGTACCTGCAATGTCAGGATGAAATCTGGAATATCAAGCAACAAACACAAGCTACCTGATGAACTAGTGGATGTCGCCTACAGTCTGTGTAGGTGCGCCCGTGTCGTATGTGACACGCCTCCAAGAACTGTGAGCCATCCTTCATTGTGTAGACAGCCACAAATCAACACTCTGGAAGTGCAGATATCCTCAGCACCTATAGTCGTAGGCCGAAACCCCAAATTTGCAGAGTCGGATCTGCATCCACCCAGACCACGTAGTCGAAAATGGCATGCACAGAACTTTGTCGAAGCCGAACAGTGGCCGAGATGACCTCAGAATGAAATTCTGAGAACACCGAGCCCTTCGGGCTCGCCCACAGGATTTGGGGCTATGTCTTCGCCTGTCTAATCTCACTCCAATCTGAGCAGGTGACTGTGGCTACCTGCAAATGCTGCCCCGAGCCTCGATCTGAGCTCTGATACCAATTGAAGGAGTACAAGCGGAAGTGCGACGTGAGAGAGAGTGCGAGAAGAAGAGCACGACGATATGGTGAACTCGCTCTACTATAATGTGTAGAGCATAGTGAGTTCTTATTAGGTTTTAACAAAGAATATGTGTACATACCTGGCGGCCCGCCCACTTACCTGGGCAACCACATTGGGCTTTATACCCCAATAGAAAGTGAGCAAACTTGTGCTTGAGCTGCTGGCAACTAATCCCGGAGGATGCAACTTTCTTTGATACCAATTGCTGGAATTAGGGTTGCAGGAAAACACACACATCTTGGAGAAGATGAAGGAAGCTTAAGGCACACAACAGAGAGTGTATTACTTAGTGTGCAATGGAAAGATAGATAGCCCTAGAATGAATTAGCGTATATACAATGCATGGGGGGAAAAACCCATCCTAAAGAGGAAAAGAATGCCCCGGCGGTCCTAAGTGATGTGTTCACACACATCACTACCATTGTCCAGATGTATATGGTAACAAATAACCAAAGGATCTTGGATTCTAATGCAATCAAGAAAGCGAAAGAGGAAAAGTACAAATGAATTTTTGTTGTCTTGGAAGGCAAGGGTGAAGGATTTTCATGTTAATGACAACAAGAAATCAGTGAAAGAAGTTCTTGTTCAACATGTTTATATGCATAAAGAGCTTATACTTTCTGAATGGCAAATGGACCTTCCATTAAATAGACCAAACTATAAGTTATAAAGCATAAGTGTTTATTAATGTGGTTTCTTTGAATTTTATTATGATTTTATTTATTTATTTTGTAGATGTCTATCCTTCTTCCTATGAAGAATGGCAATTAGTGGATTGTATAATAGGAGCAATTAATGTCTACCATGCTTTCATTGGTAGTCAACAGTATCAAGGAAGAACAAATCGAAAACTTGCAGAGCTAGGTGTTTTCTTTTATGATAGTTTCTTTCATGTCGGTATCGATCTTTCTTCTAGAACACTAGAAAAGCTTTCTTTACCCGATTTTATAAGTTCAGACTGGCCCTTGCCAACTAGTGACATAAGTGAGGCATTTTGCTTGAAGCTATTTAATGAAGTGCAAAAAGGATTGAAACCTAATGTAGCAAGTAGGCTTGTGAAAATCAAAGTGATCATGCTAATCCATGTATTTGTGGATTTTTTTGCCACAAGTGAATGTCCAATAGCTCTTAAAAATACCATGCTTGTGTATAAGAATGTAGACCAAGACACAGTACTTGAGTTTTTAAACAAAGGATGGGATTTTTGTCATTCTAAAGGAACTAACTGCAAAGTGGATGCATCAAGTGTAAACATGAAGTACATGATAAAAAGTCAAAAGTTAATAATGACATTTTACGTACTATCAGAGATCACATAGAGTGAACGGTGTTCCTGTGATATTGGATCAAGACCTTCAAAATATGCAAGACAATCCTTTAGTGCACATTGATGTGTGGATGAATGAAGAACTTCAAACCACTCTATCTATTGGTGGAGAGTGCAATCTTTTACAACTATGACAAGATTTGATAAATAAAGATGAGAGTTGATTTTCCCCAAGATTTTTTATTTCAAATCAATGGTAGACAAGTAAGTAGTTACATCAAAACAACAGGTTTACATGAAACATAAAGATTTCTTACTAACATAATTCTTTATCTTGACAGGTATCCAAGAGAAGAGAGAGTGCAAGGACATATATTTAAATATAGTCTTTATAATTATCACTTAGGTACTAAAATTCAAATATGGAGAAGTTAAAGAAAAGGTCTTAATCGAAATCAAGATTTTTAATACAAAAAGTACTTCAAATACATTTATTGTGTTTTAGATACATTGTCACTTTCAATCTCTTTTTGGTCCTTTCATGATGTGCTTACTATTGATGGTTCTGGCATTGGCAACTTCTTTATGTCTGTGTCTTCAACAAATTTTTCTACATGAGGGTCAATCCGCAGATCTTTTTTGTAGACCTCTCCTTTTTGTGATGGCGATTCTTCTGCGAGACGATCTTCATCTTCAAACCACTCCATCTCTTTGAAAAACTTTGATAGGTCATCGTCAGTGGCCTCTCTTCTATCAAACTCTAGATTTTCCTTTGAGCAAGTTTTGCAATTACTCCAACTATTCCCATTGAAATTGTCTATCATGCTTTCAATTTTCTCCATGCAAAAGTGTCATAAAATATATATACTATGCTCCTTTTGAAATTCTTAAGCCAATCAATGAGATGGCTTATCAATTAAAGTTTCCCAACCATTGGCTCATTCACAATGTTAACCATGTGAGCCTACTTAAGCCTTACAAAGGAGAGCCACAAAAAAGGACCCGTCAAAGATCGAAGATCAAGAAGAGGTGTTGCAGCCCAAATCGATTCTTCGACACGAAGACAAGGTACTAAGAAATGGTAAGATTATCCAATGATATCTTGGTAAGTTTAAGAATTATCCTTTTAAAGATGCTAGATGGATGCAAGGAACCTAGCTTAAGGATAATATGAACCTTGTCAATGCTTACAATGCTACACTAGAGTAAGCAAATGAATATGCATTTTGAATGAACAATGTTTTTGTCTTATAAGAATCGTTCTCTTTCTTTTATTGTGCACAAAATTTAAGAAGTATGCATGCTTAGGATCATGTTTGTGGTGACGACGTCTCCCAAACACCAAGTGGAACTTGTCACTCTACTTGGGAAGTATGATATGGACTAAAGAGCAGACATGCTTGTGGCAGTTGAGTCTCTCGAGCACCAAATGGTTAGTTATCCATTCTAGAATGATATCGTAGGGTAAAAAGGGATCCTCTACTCGCTAAGAAACATGGACTAATTACTAGGCTTTATCTTCTCTACATCATAGTCGAGGAACGACTATGATTTCAAGAGAGAGGTAATGTCATAAAATATACTATCTAACTTTACCAAATGATTTTCTCATATTAAACTCATCATTTAATATGGGAAGATAAAAGGGCAACAAGAGTTGGGATATAGATGTTTGCTTCTAGACCTATCTCAACAGGGGACCAAAAGGAGAAATGGTTGCATCTCAATAGGGGTCCAAAAGGAAACGGTCTACCCAAAGAGCAATGTGCAATAAGTGCTTCTAGATCTACCTAAGTAAGGGACCAAGAGGAGAGATGGTTACATCTCAATAGGGGTCCAAAAGGAGGTAGTCTATCAAATAGCAACGTGCATTTTAATATGGAGCTTAAAAGACCTTAAGGTTAGCTTTATTAAAAACCTCCAAAAGTTAGTGTTAAAAAGGTCCTTTGACCTTAAGCCAAGACCTTGAGGTGGGAACCCTACCCAAGCATGAGGTGCTTGTCGGCTTGCTAACTAAAGTGCTTAAAATGTTTGTGGGAACCTTGCCAATAGCTTGAGGTGATTTTTATGCTTAAAATGACTACTAATATTCTTGAAGTGTTTAATTCAAAGATAAACTCTCAAGAGGCATCGACGGTTTCCATGCTTGATTGACTAAGTGCTTGAAGTATTCAATTCAAACCAAATGACTTAAGAAGCATAAAAAACACATGTTCAAATGATCCTCCACATGTGGCCCTCATGATGTGCTTGAATTCTATTGGGATAGGTTTTAAAGGGGTCCAATGAGAATTTAGATGCATAAAAATAAATAATTAAGTTCTTTCTCTCAAAGAGGAAAAAGAGGACACGTGTCCAAATGAAATAATTAAATAATATGAGAGAGAGAGAGAGAGAGAGAGAGAGAGAGAGAGAGAGAGAGAGGTGTGGACCAAGCATGAGAGGGGGGTATACTCTCCCACAAACACACACACATTCTCTCATTGTGTGGAGTGCAAAATGAAAGAGCTCCATGTCCTTCTCCAAGCTTGTGGAGAAGTGGAGAGCCTACACCAACACTCTTGGCTATGGAATGAAAATCCAACCAAGTGCCATGCTTCAATACTTAAGCTTGCCATTTTCTTCATCTTTATTATTATGCTATTATGCTATGCTAAGCAAGAAGAGTGATGATAAGTGAGGAACTATCTCTTTCTCCTATGAATGATTCTTCTTTCTCTTTCCTACCCTCATTCCCCACTAGCTCTCTCCACCTTCGAAGGTGTTTGAGGCCTTGGGACTGAGGCTTGGGACAGTTCATGTTTTTTACAAAGTTTATGTTAAGCTCGTGATACATGAATCTTTCCATCTTCATAGCATCACCAAGGTCACAAGGAACACAAAGATTATATTGTACCAAGTCTCTCTCTTGATGGGAGAATCTATAATACGAACGCCTTTTGGAGGGGGGACTGGCTCCAAGTAAATCCGGTCCTCAACTATTGTCATGTTCTTTAATACTCTCTCTCTTGCAAAAGTATTGTTCATGCCAAGTTAATTAAGTACTATGTTTATGTTGCTACCATCAATTAAGTTCACCCTCTATGTTCTCAAAGTAACCTCACAAAAATGATCACTCTAATTCTCTTAATTCCATTGTTCTCAAAGTTTATTGGTCATTTCATTACAAAAAGTGTGCTACATCAAGCTCTGTGTATGTTGTAATAAAAAGCTACAATACAAAAATAATTTTGTGAGTCAAAGAAGCTATATTATTTGCGCATTCAGTTCTATAAAAAAATAGACCTGAGAGATCTCACTTTTGTAAGCATGATCCAACATTGTACAATAAATACCATCCACACTTATGATTGCCTTTTTGTTGTGGTACCTGTCAAACAGAATAAATCATAAGACAAAAGAAACTTACAAAAAAAACAAGAGTTTAGTACAAGAAAGAGAACTCAAACCTGAATCTTTTGATGTATAACCTCTTTAAAAATATTTCCCAAAGCATGGAAGCTTTCAATGGGTGCAAGTAAGATGTTGACGCGACTGTTGAAACAGTTTATGATACTTCAAATCTTTTTGCTTAATGCTTTATGTAACGACTTTAAATTTCTTACCCTTTGATATTCAAGTGTGTTGTTTTCTCAATAGAATTCAGATAAAGAACTACTTTTTCTTGCATGTCTAGCATGACAAGACTCCAATGGTTCCTATAGAAAAGATGAACAAAAATAGATTTCACAATTGGCAACACTTGTTGTAGTACACAACAATGATTTTTACCTTGAGATAGATGGAAAAATAATAGTTCTCACACTTGGATTGAAATGGGTAAACCAAACTATAAGCTCTTGGGGAGGCTTTCTTTCATCTAAAAGACAAGAGATTTGACAGTCAGTTATAAACACCTCATCTTGTGTATCCTCAGGAAGTTCTTCTTTGATCATGCTGCAATTGAACAATCAAATTAGTATCATGAAAGAAATGGGTGAAAGGAGCCCTTCATTAAAACAAAAAAAAAACCTTAGAAAAATCATGCAAGGGTATTAGAGAGGAATCATGCCTTCTTGCAAGAGGAATCAAAAGAATATCTTTCATTTTTTTAATCTACAAATGATGGCATATATCTACATTGCTCGGAACGGTGTCTAAGCATGCTTAAGCTTGTCATGTCTTTATGCATAATTGTAACTCTATGAGCATGTGCTGCAAGAATGAAAGTGTCATTAAAATATTCAATAAGATAATCTTCACAAGCCTCTTGAAGACATGCAACAGCTGTAGCCATCCATCTTGTACCACTTCTATATATTTCTGTTATCTCTTGCACTATCCTGACAAACGGTGCTTTAGGAATGCAATTTGTGCTTACATCTTATGCTTTTTTGATTTGTCTTAGAACACCTAGATATTGTGAAACCCTTCATCTAACTTAAGCACAAAGATTAGTTTGCCTTGTACTTCCTCGCTTGTCATATTATAAAATTTGACCATTTGCTTCTGAACATTTTGCAAATTGAAAAAAATATTAGGCGATTCATTAAAGTGTACCGCTCATCTGCATTTCTAAATTCTTGGTAGATGAAATATGAATCATTCAAGTATTGTGAAACTTCATTGTTGAGACCTTGTCGTGCTTGACATATATGAGCTGGTATAGGTAAGACAAAAGATGAGACCTTTTTATCTTTGAGTTGGCTCTTTATTGATTTAAAGATGCTTGAATATCCTTTTTGAGTGATGCCACAATTATCTATGACACTTTGAACATCTAATGTGCTTTGTAGAAAATCATTGATTATATCCTGCTTTATCTTCTTGAACTTTGAGGCATTCAAAATCTCTTTGCAACATGAGGTGCAATCAAAGAGGAATATGAAAATTTGGCCATTTGAGGATCAATATTTTTGGTAGTTCATACATATCATGGTTGAACAAGAAGCTCGCAAGAAGGAACCCTAAGTAGGACACTTCTAGTTTTGGGGCTCAGTACACGGTAGTCTTCACAGCTACGGTTGAGTGTGTATGGCTCAGACGCCTTATGTTTGATTTGGGTGCTGGACAGGACACTGCCAACGCTATCCACACGGACAGTTAGAGCGCATTGGTAGTTGCAAGAAACCCAGTTTTTCATGCTTGCACAAAGCACATTGAGGTGCATTACCACTATGTCAGGGAGAGACTCTTAGCAAGAGAGATCAGCTTGGCTTATGTGCCAACACAGGACAACCTTGCAGATCTTTTCACAAAGGCATTGTCTCGTGAGAAGTTTGAAGCTTTCTGCAAAGATTTGGGCTTACTCCCCTTTGCAGAATGATCATGTCCTTAGGGCATGGCACTTCCCTATACTCTAGGGGATAGCTCTTGTTCACCGCATCACTCCCACAGGGGTTTTGTTACCATATACATGTGTAGTGACATGTGTGAACACACCTAGGACCATCGGGGCATTTTTTTCCCTTACTAGGAGGTTTTTTCTCCCGTGCATTGTATATACATCCATTACTCTAGGGCTAACTAATCTTTCCATTACACATTAAGTAATACACTCTCTATTGTCTGCCTTGAGTTTCCTTCGTCTTCTCCAAGCTGTGTGTATTTTCCTGCAACCCTCATTCCAACACAAGAGAGCATCATCACACATGAAGGCTAAACAATTGATGCAACAATCAAATCGATGCAAAACCATTAATGAAACTAGCATATTGTGAGTAACTATGGAATAGAGAGCATCAAACTATAAGGAAAAACCATTGATGCAACTAGCATATTGTCAGTGACCCCATTAACACTAGTTTGGTACCAAAACAAGACACTTAAGTGTCCTTTTTTTACAAATTTAAATTAAATGCTACTTGCATTAGATAGTGTATTTAAGAAAACCCTCTTGACATGCTTAAATATATTTGCTAGATGGTCTTTCAAAATTAGAACCTTGCAATTTAGAAGCTCCCATGATCAAGAACTATACTCATCAAGTTGACCCTCGCAAGATTAGGATTAATACTTTGAAGAAATTAACTTTATAAGCTCAATAAAAAATGAAGCAACGTTGCAAAAATTTTTACATGGCTTGTCAAACGTTGCAAAGATAATTGAATGTCTCACGTGCAAAAGAAATCACTTGAGGACATATAAAATAATGGAAAGTTATGCGTGTTTGATATGGCCATTTTAAGCATATCATTGTATACATAGAAAATTATGTTTTTGATGTATTTGTGAATTTCAAAAAGTGATACATTGCTTACCCTTTCCATTGAGGACTCAGAGTGGCAAGTAGAAGGGCTTTGGTATGCAAAAATTATTGGATCATTTCAAATATTCAAAACTGCAAAAGAGAAAACTTGATATTTTAATTCTTGAGACATAAGCATTCAAAACCTCAATTAATATTAAACTTTCCACGTAGATCAACTAAATGTATCAAAGTATGTGGTAGGGACACAATTGGGGCACCTAAAACCTTGGGGTTCAATGTTATTATAGATAACTCAAGGTTTTTAAGAGTTTTTGCACAATAAAAAATTCAAGAGCGAGTTCAAGCAACAAGATTTAACCGAGTTAGAAAGCCGAAGAAATATGTAGTTTCTTGGTTCCAACATATAAAGTCATTTGTAGTTGTTAAACTACACTAGAATAGCCCTAATTCCATGAGGGGACCTTTGGAAGACCAAAATTATGCTCTTCTTCAACACATGCTCAAGTATGAAATTATATCTATAACTTGCATGTGACTTGGAAGCTACTCTTTGAAGGATATTCCATTGTTTTGTTACACTAAGTACTAACACTTTGCTTTTACAAACATAACTAGTTTGCCTTGATTGATTCATTATGGAAATGGTGTGATTAGAGGATCAATGTTGTACCTTTCACCTCATATCATCTCTTATTCTAAAGGTTTTGAAGCATCTCTTCTCGAAGATTTCGTCAAAATTTCAATGACCTCGCATCATAAATGATATTTTGCATAAAAAGATATATGGAGGTGAATATTTGTACATTATGATAAAGATAGAGAGAGATGCATTTTGTGCATTTGAGATGATTGTGCCCATATAAAAAGAAAAAACCATACGTATGTATGATGTGGAGTTGGCATCGTTCTCCACATTTATCATAATACCGTAGGGAACGTGTCCTTCCATCACTTTTATCCCCTCCAGTATTGAAGGGGGACTTATGCTTCTCCTCCAATGTTGGAGAGACTTTCTTATTGTAAAAATATTGCAGCTATACATGGAAGAACTCATTATCGATGTTTTATAAAAACATGTATCATTCCACTTTACCATGCCGTGATGTGTTGTCGATGTGTCCCTTCGTTGGGAATCACAAAAATTCTTCAATCTTTGCCACTTTCATCTACAATCTTTAGAATAAAAATGATGTTAATTCATTGCTTTAATGTGTAAATGATATAATCTAAGTACTTTTGATGCAATCAAAATACGGAATATAAGTATACCTTTGGTATTGCTTGTGTGGATCAAAGAACAATCTTAGATGGACCAGCTCCTAGATCTTCCTTACAGCATTCCATCACCTTGCCACCAATATACGTTTTGCTATCATCATCCCTTCTACGAATTTTGCCAACTTGTTGACTCTCGCATTCACTTTTGCTATCATGCCTACCATTATCTGCACTACTTCTGATGATCTTGGTCTCAAGGTATGTTGAATCTACCTTGTTGTCCATCCAGACGGACGCACGCGTGTGCACACACACAGAAACTTGTAGTCTTTGGAACACCCCATCCCATCACGAACGTCAGAATCGTATGTAATTCCACATGCATTCAAGACAAAAGTATAGGTGACTGTATCCGCTTAAAATAGCCTAGAGCTTTTTAGCCCTCCTCCTATTGTGTGTATCCCGTAATCAATGCGTTCCAAAAGACGACATTCCACACAGGAAGATTGTCAGACACTTTTTGTGCTTTCTGAAGTGTACCACATTTGGCATACATATCAACCAAGGCAATGCCAAGCACAACCCCTTTTTTCAAGAGCCTCTAACTAACAATATAAATTGTGAATTCTTGTGCCCATATCAACATCTTGCGTAGAGCCACATGCCTTCAAGATGAATCCCTATGTGATTGCATCTGGAGAGAGGCTCTGGCTTTGCATCTTCTGTAAAGAGACTGGAGCTTTCTACCCTGTCCCTGTGGGGCAAATCCTGCAATTAGTGCATTCCAAGAGTCCACAATCATGGACAGGAAGCTCCTTGAGCACTTTTTGGGCTCTCTTAAGGGCACCACATTAAGCAAACATGTCAACCAAGGCATTGCCAAGCACGACATCTTTTTTCAATAGCCACTAACTATCAATATCAGCGTGAATTTTTATGCCCATGTCAGTATCTTGCATAGAGCCACATGCCTTCAAGATGCACGCAGCAAGAGAGAAGCCCTCGCTTTGCATCCAATTGAAAAAAGCTCGAAGCTTTCAAGCCCTGCTCTTGCTTCCATATCCCACAATCAATGCACTCCAAGAGACGACATTCCGGACAGGAATCTCCTCAAGCACTTTGTGTGCTTTTTGAAGTGCACCACATTTGGCATACATATTGACCAAGGCATTGCCAAGCATGACAATAGCCCTTGACTAACAATATCAGAATGAATTTTTAAGCCCATATCAATATCTTGCATAGAGTCACATGCCTTCAAGATGCATGTGAAGGTGATTGCATCTAGACAGAGGCCCTCACCTTGCATTTGTTGAAATCAGCCTAGAGCTTTGTGTCCCTATTCTTGTTGTGTGTATCCCACAATTAGTGCATGCCGTTCCAAAAAGTAAGCTCCTCAAGCCTTTTTGTGCTTTTTGAAGTGCACCACATTTGGCATACATATCGACCAAGGCCTTGCTTTGCATCTGCTGAAAACAGCCCAAAGCTCGTCAAGGACTTGATGTGGTCGGGCAAGTACAACACGCTTGACATACATATTGACTAACGTGTTAGCTAAGTATGTGTTATTTTCAAGTAACCCACGGTTGCAAATATCATCATGTTTCCTTGGTACAAATCCTTGTTCTTAGCACACTCTTTAAGTGAGCTCCAAAAAGAAAGACTCATTCTCTTCTTCTCCATGTTTGCTGCTCTTCCCTAAGAAAACGAAACCAATGTTGCATAGAGAGAATGGAGTGTGAGTAGCTGTTAAACTAAATAAATAACACACAAATTGAACAAGATGTTCAAAAAGACGGCTGGCTAAAGATGTCAAGGCAAAGATATGTACAGAAACAATTCAGTCTTTCAATCAAAACTATACAATATAGTAAGAATGAAGTATCATTCCAAAGGAATTTCTACAAAGGTATCAAAAACTATCCCAATTGCATCATCAAATGCTTCCAAAACTGGACTGCAGCAAGCTAAACTTTTTTAAGCCAAGATAGAATTCTCACCTGCATACCATATAGTCCAGACAATAGATATGTTAGACTTGGCTACGTATAGCAGGCTTCAAAGAATCTATCAGTTGTTATCCATGTCGAACTTAAACAATTTTAACTAGCTATTGTCCTGCATATTTAAAATCTCGAAGATTTTGCATCATCATTTTTTTGCTGGAGTTATTCATATATTTCAATGTACGCTATTCCTCACAATAGCCCTAGACTTCAGAAGATGAAGTATCCTCCTAATAGTAAAAAGGAGATCACAATATGTAAAATTTGCCACACATCCAAGTACCATTAGCGAGAGCATCAGACTTAAGTGGTGAACACAACCTGAAGATCAGGCCTCAGAAAGGTTAGATTTCTAATGTTTTTATTAGCAGTGTTCCAGGCCAATCCACTTTTAATTATCTACACTCAACATCTGGTAAGAACAAGCTGTTAGTAGGATGGCCAAACCTCACGTTGGGTAAGCGAGTCCTACCATACCGAACCTATTCATGAATGTAGAAAGTAATCTTAAAATCAGGTTGAAAAGACCAGCAGGTACATAGCATCAAATATCATGTCGACAATTATCTGAGTATCAAGTTAGTTAGCAAGAATGCCTTCCTAAACCAACCAGATGGGGAATAAAAAAATTAGGGCCAGATAGTGACCAGCCATACCATGCATCAGATTCAATGAAACCTAAGCCCGAAAAGTCAAATTCATGCCTTCATACACTTTAAGGCAGTTCCTCTAAGAGCCAGATGAATTAGAATGTTATATGCATGAAAATGGTCAGATCAATGCCAACCAATCCCTGTTTGTAGGTAAAACAAAGCCAATAAGCATACCATATAGGTTTTCAGAGAAAATCTTATTTTTTGATTCTAATCACAAGTAGTTTACCAAGTCCTACTGCAATGCCAGAAAAATATCACTAGCAAGAATATGTTATCTCTTTGCCTTTAGCAACCAAAAACGACATAGAGCATTCCACTTTTCAATCAAATTTCCAAGGTAAAGTCAAGAAGCAATCTGTGTAGAACTAGCTCCACCAATCCAGATCCTCAAGTATAAACTCCCCCCTTTTTTTGTTGAATGTAACATAACCAATTGCAAACATCAGAATATGGCAGCATAACCACCAACTTACCCTCCAATAATCAGCACTTGCATGCATATCCAACATCCCCACCAGGCATTTAGCCTTTATACTTACCATTAGTGTCAAAAACTAGAATAATAACCATATGCATGAAATATTTGATGTCAGCATGCAATTCAAGACCAGTCAAGAAGCCAACAACAAAAAAATCTTTTATTAATGTGAATAGCCAGTTTCCAGTTTCTCAAAAGAATCCCAAAAAGACCAGTATCCGAATATGGCATTCTAGTAACTAGAGAGTTTTATGTATAGTCAGCACCATCACAATGTTTTTAGCAGAGTACCAGATATAGAAGCCCAAACCAGTACCATCACCAGAGTTTATGCATAACCAACACCATTACCAGCTTTACTGTCATCTTTTATGCAGTCAATACCAGTCAAGCAGCCAAAGAAGAAAGATCTTTTGCTAATGTGAAAAGACAAAAGAATCCCAAAAGACCATTTCTTCAAAAAGGTTTTTTTAAAACCTGTCTTATAGTCAGATATCAGAGCATGAGATTAACGAAGACCTGTGAGCAGTCGCCATGCCAAGAAATTATCCAAGCAGCTAAGGAAGACCAAGCCTAAGTGAGGGGAAAACACCCTCACCTTTTATAGTGAAGGAAGCAGGGATGCAATCCAACAGATAATCATTAGTGGTGGTGCCGCGGTCGCCTAGAATCGATAAATGTAACAGGTAATCCGGGTAGGATTCCATCAATGAGTGGGAGGTAGGGAAGCCAAGGTCGACAACTTTCCATTATGCGAGTTTGTCTGCGCGTGGTAGTGATGTAGTATGACTGTCGCGATAGCATGATGAAAACCTAAGTAGGAATAGTGAATTAGAAAGCCCCCCAGGTTTTTTGTGGGGCCAAAGAGTAAGTTTTAATTAAAATTGGTAGGGGGTAGATCAGGGGATAGTACCCATAGGGTAGCCAGAACAAGATGTTGGTAAAGCTTTAGCTTTATGGTAACTAGCTCGAATATTAACGAATCTGATCCACATAACAAATTAAGCATTTGTTTAGCACATGGTAATCCCTTACCAGGCAGCAACTCAATTTAACCACTTGAGCTCAGACAGTGATTCAGAGTGTAGTCTATAATCCCCTCCAGATGAGGTGCTAGAGCAGCCACCACAACCCTAAGGTAGTAATTTAGCATGTAAAACATAAGGTAAAATCTCCTAAAGTCACAAATCAAAAAAAGATTTGAGTGTTTGGAGATCATATATTGTGGCCAGAAATGACAATTTAGAACATTAACCGAGCCCCATAGATACTATCCAGTTCAGAAGTCATGACCAAGTGTGTGTGTGTGTGTCTAGCTATGGTCAGCTGCTGTGACACAGTTTGTGTGTGTGTGTGTGTGTACCCGCCCTAACCCAGGCGCCATACACAATGGGTCTTGGCAGTAGGCCCATTGTGTATGGGCCTACTGCCTCACCAGAAAGATGAGCTTTTTTAGTTTCATAAGCTTTAAAAAATAAGAGTGGCCCTCAAAAGGGAAGATTTGTCTGTAGATAAAGTCCTCAAGGAAGACATTACTCCTGTAGGAGTTTTAAGGCTTTGTCAGCTAGTTTGAAGTAAGTATGGTTTTCATTGAGTAGCAGCTGGAAGAGAAACATAAGGCAAGTCATCTTGTTCCAAAAAGTCATATTGTTCAACATATGAGTAGCAAGTACCTGTAATAGTCAAGAAACCAATTTGTCAAAGCATAGGTAAGTAGAATTGGATTAACCTGCTACTTAAAAACGACTGAGCCATAAAGACTATAATAGTCGTGAGAGGGAATCCAGTCTATAGTCAAGGAGAGACCACCTAACACCTGTCGACCAGTTAAGGAATTACAGACACTGGGTCACTCAAAGCCTATAGACAAAAACATATCTAAAGCCAACATCCTAGTCCTCCCAATTTCCTAGGAGGGCTTGGTGTTTAATGGTGTGTGTGTAGCTGTTAAACTAAATAAATAGCACACCAATTGAACAAGATGTTCAAAAAGACGACTGGCTAAAGATGTCAAGGCAAAGATATGTACAGAAACAATTCAGTCTTTCAATCAAAACTGTACAATATAGTAAGAATGAAGTATCATTCCGAAGGAATTTGTATAAAGGTATCAAAAACTATCCCAATTGCATCATCAAATGCTTCCAAAGTCGGACTGCAACAAGCTAAACTTCTTTAAGCCAAGATAGAATTCTCACCTGCATCCATATAGTCCAGACAACAGATATGTTAGACTTGGCTACGTATGGCGGGCTTCAAAGAATCTATAAGTTGTTATCCATGTCGAACTTAAAAAAATTTAACTAGCTATTGTCCTGCATATTTAAAATCTCGAAGATTTTGCATCGTCATTTTTTTGCTAGAATTATTCATATATTTCAATGTACGCTATTCCTCACAATAGCCCCGACTGCAGAAGATGAAGTATCCTCCTATTAGTAAAAAGGAGATCACAGTATATAAAATTTGCAACACATCCAGGTACCATTAGCGAGAGCATCAGACTTCAGTGGTGAACACAACCTGAAGATCAGGCCTCAGAAAGGTTAGATTTCTAATGTTTTTATTAGCAGTGTTCCAGGCCAATCCACTTTTAATTATCTACACTCAACATCTGGTAAGAACAAGCTGTTAGTAGGATGGCCAAACCTCACATTGGTTAAGCGAGTCCTACCCTACCGAACCTATTCATGAATGTAGAAAGTAATCTTAAAATTAGGTTGAAAAGACCAGCATGTACATAGCGTCAAATATCATGTCGACAATTATCTGAGTATCAAGTTAGTTAGCAAGAATGCCTTCCTAAACCAACCTGATGGGGAATAAAAAAATTAGGGCCAGATAGTGACTAGCCATACCATGCATCAGATTCAATGAAACCTAAGCCCGAAAAGTCAAATTCATGCCTTCATACAATTTAAGGCAGTACCTCTAAGAGCCAGATTAATTAGAATGTTATATGCATGAAAATGGTCAGATCAATGCCAACCAATCCCTGTTTGTAGGTAAAACAAAGCCAATAAGCATACCATATAGGTTTTCAGAGAAAATCTTATTTTGTGCTTCTAATCACAAGTAGTTTACCAAGTCCTACTACAATGCCATGAAAATATCAGTAGCAAAAATATATTATCTCTTTGCCTTTAGCAACCAAAAAGGACATAGAGCATTCCACTTTGCAATCAAATTTCCAAGGTAAAGTCAAGAAGCAATCTGTGTAGAACCAGCTCGACCAAGCCAGATCCTCAAGTATAAACTCCCCCCCTTTTTTTGTTGAATGTAACATAACCAATTGCAACCATTAGAATATGGCAGCATAACCAACAACTTACCTTCCAGTAATCAGAACTTGCATGCATATCTAGCATCCCCACTAGGCATTTAGCCTTTATACTTACCATTAGTGTCAAAAACAAGAATAATAACCATATGCATGAAATATTTGATGTCAGCATGCAGTTCAACACCAGTCAAGAAGCCAACAACAAAAAAATCTTTTATTAATGTTAACAACCAGTATCTAGTTTCTCAAAAGAATCCCAAAAAGACTAGTATCCGAATATGGCAGTATTCTAGTAACCAGAGAGTTTTATGTATAGTCAGCACCATCACCAGGTTTTTAACAGAGTACCAGATACAGAAGCCCAAAATAGTACCATCTCCAGAGTTTATGCATAATCAGTACCATTAGCAGCTTTACTGTCATCTTTTATGAAGTTAATACCAGTCAAGGAGCCAAAGAAAAAAGATCTTTTGCTAATGTGAAAAGACAAAAGAATCCCAAAAGACCATTTCTTCAAAAAGTTTTTTTTAAAACCTATTTTATAGTCAGATATCAGAGCATGAGATTAACAAAGACCTGTGAGCAGTCGCCAGGCCAAGCAATTATCCAAGCAGCTAAGGAAGACCAAGCCTAAGTGAGGAGAAAACACCCTCACCTTTTATAGTGGAGGAAGCAGGGTTGCAATCCGACAGATAATCATTAGTGGTGGTGCCACGGCCACCTAGAATCCATGAATATAAGAGGTAATCCGGGTAGGATTCCATCAATGAGTGGGAGGTAGGGAAGCCAAGGTCGGCAACTTTCCATTATGCGAGTTTGTCTGCGTGGGGTAGTGATGTAGTATGACTCTCGTGACAGCATGATGAAAACCTAAGTAGGAATAGTGAATTAGAAAGCCCCCCAGGTTTTTTGTGGGGCCAAAGTGTAAGCTTTAATTAAAACTGGTAGGGTGTAGATTAGGGGATAGTACCCATAGGGTAGCCAGAACAAGATGCTGGGAAAGCTTTAGCTTTATGGTAACTAGCTCGAATATGAACCAATGTGATCCACATAGCAAATTAATCATTTGTTTAGCACAGGGTAATCCCTTACCAGGCACCAACTCAATTTAACCACTTGAGCTCAAACAGTAATTCAGAGTGTAGTCTACAATCCCCTCTAGATGAGGTGCTAGAGCAGCCATAGCCCTAAGGCAATAATTTAGCATGTAAAAAATAAGGTAAAATCTCCTAAAGTCACAAATCAAAAAAAGATTTGAGTGTTTGGAGGTCATATATTGTGGAAAAAAATGGCAATTTAGAACATTAACCGAGCCCCATAGATACTATCCACGCCAGAAGTCATGACCAAGTGTGTGTGTAGCTATGGTCAGATGCTATGACACAGTGTTTGTGTGTGTGTGTGTAGCTATTTTACCATAAATAATATGACATAATTGAACTTTTTACATTCAAAAGATAGCTGGCTTTAGAAGAAATGAAATGATAATTACAAACGAAACTCAGTCCTAGAATTATTTTTATATAATGTTTGTAAGAATGGAGCCTCATTCCAGTATACAAAGTGACAGAAGAACTTCCCAAGTAGTCAGTGAATGGGTAATCCAGGTAGGACAGCTAACCAAAGCCAAAGAAAACCTTCCAAGACAAGATAGAGTCGTTACCTGCATCCATCCAAACAAGACAATAGATTTGTTAGCCTTGGATGTTTTTTACAGGTATCAATGGACTATACGAGTTGTTATCCATGTCGATCTTACAAACTTTTTTTCAACTTTGTTCAAGCTTAGTCCATATTAAATGTTTTTTTTAAAGGAACCCAAAATTTTCAATTTATAGAAGAATTATACATCATTCTGATTAGAAGTCCATTACCCCTTCTACTCCAAGTGTCAGATCACCCCTTATTTAGTCACAGTTCATCTTTTAGTGAAAGCACTAGTTAGTGTAGTAGGTTTTATTATTATTTTATAATAAAAAAATCCTTTAGTAGTTTCAATCCAGCCATAGGCTAGTTTAATGTTTGTTTTAAGGTTGGGCAAAGTTTTAGGTCCATCATGTTACTAGAATTGACCATTTTTTTGTGAGTTAACCTACCTTAATCATCCTTTCGGCCAACCAAGGTAGCAAGAAGCCCTTGCAAAATCCAAAAGAGAACACGAGTCTCCCCTCTTTTTTAGGAAATTTTTATGCCACACAATATGAAATTCCATATGTGACTATAAACAGAGATCCTTGTAGAAATCTCATCATGACGGTGATAGCCGTTTTTCGGCTCTCCATAATTGCCATAGTAAGTTACTCCCCCCTACCAAATTCATCCAAACGCTATGGCTATCCCTACCATTTCACTGTACATAGGCGTGTGTGAGTTAGGGGGCTTTTCCCATATCTTCTTAAAAACCCTCAGCTAGCTAGTCACTGGGCTAGTTGAGCCAAAAAAATAAAAAAAAATAAAAAAAATAAAAGTATATTATGGCCTCTTTGTGTGTAAATATTTCATTGTATATATGGCCTAAATATAGGGATTTTTAATAATTATTTTGGTATTTTATTTAAATATTTCTACTTAGGTGTGTGTTTTATTAAACCTATGTACACCTTCTTTCATCCTCTTACACCATAATTATATTTTTTTCCAATATGTACATACTCTAACCTCATATTTTTCCTTTATACAAATCACTACCACATTTTCACCCTCACCCTCGTGAAAACAAAATATTGATTTCTACTCATTGGTTACGTTTATTATATTATTTACTTGCATACCTTTTTCTCTTTCACCCAAAATAATTCAAGGAGGGACCATATCATATGATTCCAATATCTTTCCATATTCATAACTCCTCCATATTTTTATTATTATTTTTACTCATTATTCTAACACCATGTGCTCATTGAGTTAAAGTCCATGAATAGTCCATACACTAGTCCCACCAAATATATATTTCTTTATTCACCAATAATCCTTCTCCATGCATGGGTCAAGGGCAACTTGGATGCTTTGTATTATAACATGACAAAGGAGGGGCTCACTCTTGGATGCATTGTACAAATTCAACAAAGGAGGGGGCCACTAAAAGACTTTTGCAGGCATAAAAACAGGCTTTTTGGTGAGAATTTTGGCACCTATCTCCACTCCGAATTTGGAGCGGTGGTCAAAAGAGAAAATGTAGCCCACTCTCCGAATAATCACCTCAAATGTTTTCATGATTTTTAGAGCTACCAGGGGTGAGCTATGATTTTTTGAGTGGACCCCAGTCTGCCCACTTTTCTCACAAGTAACCCTTAGTCTTCTCTCACCCTTCCACACACCTACTCACTCTTACACATCCCTCCCTCTCCTTCCCTCACTCAAACCTGCAATTTCCATGGCTTCTCCCACCCTCTTCACCATTACCCTTCTCTCTCATCCCTATAGTTCTTTTATAAACCTCTACATACATACACCCTCTCCATGTCTCTCTCTATTGCTTCTATGTTACAATTTCATTTACCTCTCCTAAAAATATCTAAAATTCAGCATCTTAACCATGACAACTTCTGCAAATTGAGGATTTTTCATCAACAAATCCTCTTTTCATCGTGGTGGTCAACCGTGGCGGCGGCGTAAAGAAGCGAAGAAGAAGAAGAAGACCAGCGGTCATTTTTTCCACAATCTACACAAGGGTGAGTTCAAGCTTCTTCAAAGCTTCACCATCTCAATGATTCTGTTTTAATTCACCCCTCTTCCTTCATCAAATCAACTCATCCTACCCATTGTAAATGTATCACTAACAATTCTAGTGATTATTACCACTAACAACTAACTTCTCTTGTAAAAATGCACCCACACTATCAACATATGGAGTAGGCAACCGCACAAGTAAACCAAATTCACTCACTCCCATGGAAGTTTCTCTCCTTTCACCACATCAATAATTCTCTTACTTGAGCCCACATCCATGTGACTCAAGAGAAAGGAGAGACCCCATTATCATTTGAAATTCATAAAAATTCATAATCCTTGATCTTTCATAATAAAATTGATTAGGCTTAATCCTAATCAAGGCTTCTAAAACCTATAAATAGAACCCATTCCTCCTTGTAAAAGACATCACTATACCATTGCACACTAGATTGAGCGTACCACACGCCAGTTCTATCTTGGTTGTAAAGAGAGAGTAAGCTTTCTATACACCATCACCTTGGTGCATAGAAAAGCTTGAGCTAGTTTGAGTGAGTGCGAGTAGAAGATATTCTTCCTACCATTGTTGTATCTACCCCAACATCAATGAATTGGTAGTTTTGGGTGCAATTCATGTCCAAAGGCTCACGCTTCTCCTCCAATTTGGCTTGGCAAACTCATTCAGCTTCATAAGGTGACTTGTTTCATTGAAGGTTGTTGTTTTGTTGCTTGTGATTCATTGGCTATTGTTTGGCTACCATTGTAAGAGGGTGGATGGTGAGAGGGCTCCCATAACCCTAAGACAATGTGCTAGTGATGCTATAACCAAATCTTGTCACTTGATTCCGCAAGCTCTAAGTTCCTTTTTGTGCAAAATATAAAGTTGAAGTAAGTTGTACACCATCTCTCTCTCTCTCTCTCTCCCTCTCTCTCTCTCTCTCTCTCTCTCTCTCTCTCTCTCTCTCTCTCTCTCTCTCTCTCTCTCGTGTTTTAGTGTGTGAGAGTGTTCCGTTGGTGTTAGGGTTAGTGTAAATTCCTTGCATGTTTGTGGGTTGCTCTAACGATTCTCCTCTTTTGCGTCTTAGTTAGCTCTTAAACTAAGTGGTGCCCCTTGTGTAGTTGGGATTTGGCTGTGGGTTTGTTGTTTTGGTTTGTGTTGTGTTGTGCCCCAGCCCCATTGAGCAGCACGGGAGCCTTGAAGGGTGTCTAGAGGTTGCTCTTCTTGTTGACCGCCCCAGACTGCCTCAATTTTGGTGCCCCCACTGAGGACAGGCTTGTGTATGTTTTGTGAAGGCTCAACCTTTAGCATAATCAAGTAGCTTGCATGAATCACGAGAATTTGTATGATCCCTTCATTCCCATTGCAAGGCAAAAGGTACACATAATTGTTAGTACTAAGTTGCAATTTTAGCGAGTAATTCGTAGAATTTTAGGTCCTCTTAGGTTGGTAGAGATAAACGCATCAGTAAATCCTTTTATTTTGCCTCTCATTAGGTACGACCTTAGTTTGGACGTCTATATTTTTGTTTTGTTTTAAGAATTAGGTCATGCATAGAACATGGATAATGGCCCAGAAATACAGGTTTTTCCCTTTCATTTCACTCCACACATTAGAGTAAACATTGCAATTAGTAGAAAAATCCATTTTCAACAACGTATGGTATTCATGTTTGGTGCCCAAAGAGTAGGAGAAATTCTCGCATCACCAAACCCTGTCATTCTACTTCTTATTGATTATCATAGGTCATTTGATGTGAATATTTTTATTTTGTTGTAGAATAGATTGCAATCTAGAAAATATTATTGTGTAAATCTTTTAAAGAAAGAAAAAACAAAAACGCGTTGTGAGCGGGATGAAAACACACACAGCGCCTCTATAACGACCCGACACACACTCTTGGGAAGATACACACACACACTATGGGGCACCACTCGGCTTAGACAACACACCTGGCCGAGACAGGAAACACACCTCTCGAGTGAGAGAAGAGAGACTATCCACTTGCCCACTCCACACAGACACACACACACACACACAAAAACTCAGCTCAAAAGAGGAGAACTTTTGATGTTTAGATACAATTGAGCTTGGGCCAACACCAATGGGGCAAACAGCTCACACAATATGGGTAAAAGATACCAGATACAATCACAAACTAGAGCAGAAACTTCGCTCATAGGAGAAACTTACATAGAAAAACAGCAGGAAAAGAGTGAGGAATTTGGCAAAATGGACAGCGCCATCGCGTCCGGAACGGCCCAAAACCCCAGTGTACAATGTCAAAGTGCTGAAATCCGACCTCGGATGAGCAGTTTACGGCCAAAACAGGCTCCAAAATGAGCAAAAACACAGCTGCGGCTGTTCCTCCTCTCTTCTCCACGTTTTTTCTGGTCTTCTCTCTCTTTTTTCAGTTCCCACACTTAGCTTTATTAGTTGGGCACCCTTGGCCTTTTAGATGACCTCAAACGGACCCCGAACAGGCCAAAAACTGACCTCGTAGTGCATAGTTGTCACCTTTTTGCATCATTCGCACACCTGGCACTCAGCTTTTTTCCAATAATGCATCTCGCCACCACGTGAAGTGGCCCCAAAAAGTGGTCCTAATGATGACCTTTCTGCATAACTCTCACCAGAAAACACCCACGTTGTGTCCGTCCTCATCCGCGTGCAAATATTGACCTCGTTCGCCCTCCTGACGCCACTAGATGCCATCTGACGCACCTGCTGACCTCACGTCGTCGGCCCGCGGATAGCTTCCTCGAGAAGTTTTACGCGCTACCAACTCCTCATTATTGTAGAAAAAACACACTGGTACTGGTAACGATGAAAATCGATGCACTATGTACATGGTGTCCTACCTGTACACATGTGGGCCCCACGTAACCACCTGGCTCTGGAAAATGGGCAATTCTTTATTTGAGGCACCATGCATGTATATGTACATATGCGCAATCCCTTGCTCCAAAAAACTCCTGACAGCGTCACTTTGAAATCAATTCAATGGAGAGCCAACGCCAAATGTCTGGATATCCTCTTTTCTTTGGAGAGCCTGGAGAGGATGCAGAATTATTTCTAGCGAATTTCAAGATGTCTTGCCGTATCAAGAGGATAGTAACTGATCAAGAACATGTAGAAATGTTTGAGGTGGTCCTTAGGAAAGATGCTAGCACTTGGTTTGACTCTTTGCCTGAGGAAGTTAAAGGGAATTACACGGAAGTTTTGAATCGTTTCAAGAAATACTTCTTTGATCCCCAAAACACTCAGAAATTATGGCAAGACATTGTTTCTCATAAGCAAAAAGACTTAGATGACTACTACTTGTACAAGCAAGAGTTCCTACGTCTTTGGGCTCTATGGATACGAAATGTTGCTAACCCTGGTGATGGTGCAGAATTTCTAAAGAAGGAGAGGTTCATAGCCGGACTCTTTCCTGACCTTAAGGTAAAAGTTGAGGCGGGTGCACCTGCTACCTTTGATGCAGCTGAAACTAGGGCTGCTGAGAAATATAGGAAACTCAAGTGCTTAAGGGGGGAGGTTCCAATAGAAGGTCTTAGACCCAAAGGTAAGTCACAAGCATCAACATCTAAGGAGCTTCCTGAGGTAACGGCGGAAGTGATTGAGAAGTTAAATGAATCTTTAAGCAGCTTGTCAATTCACCTTGCACAAGACGTAGGTCCAAAGGGACAAGCAAAGAAGTCTGAAGAGCGAGACCCACGACCTAGGAGAGTCTTGCAATGTTGGAATTGCGGTGAGTCTGGACATGGGATGTATAATTGTCCTTGGCCCCGTGGGGAGCCAGGGAGACCTAACTTGAATTACCCAGTGATGAATGCAGGTGAAGGAACTAGTCAGCAACCACGGCTTATACAAAGGCCAAATGGAGCAAGACCACCTCCACAAGGAGTGGAAGGAGTTCCACCTTTGCCAGACCCAAACGTGCATGTGGTAGAGGTGAAAAATTCAAGAGAGGTTGACATGAAAGCAAATGGCATTAAGCGTGGCCGAGGGAAAGGTAAGGAGAAAGAAGGAGTTACATCACAAAGTGACCATGGACGAGAAAAGAAGGCAAAGGAGACTAAGGAAGCCAAGAGGACTCGACATCGTATCAACCTCCAAGACTTTCCTCTTGGACATGGAATGGCTCCATACAACCTGTTGGAAGACATGAGAGGTAAGTGTCCTGATATCTCATGGCCTCAATTCCTTGCATT